>NC_140185.1:28146058-28561058 GCF_965226575.1 Pagrus pagrus | reverse complement strand
TAAAGCAACATTATGTAACTTTTTTACCTCAAAATAGCTTTAGAATAATTTAGATGGTACAGTGTCTTGTAATAGGGTGAGTGTGAAGTGTCAGAGCCACTCTGCCCCCCCAACACTTGTTTCACACTGCAGTGAGAGGGTGGGATCACAGCGTAATCGCACAAAATACCCATTTCTACACAATATTGCTTTAATGAACACTTTTTTTGTCATATGTCCAGTATTTACATGAAATAGAGAGAGACTTTAATAGAACTCACTAATGCTTAATTAATTTTAAATTTAGACCCCTAAAATCAGTTTCTACTGGGAAGCAGGTGAAAGTGTTGATCTTCATCTTTTGGTCACTGTTTCTCTCTTCCTTTTTATGTTTCATAAAACAACCTCCCTCCTCACCGTCATTCCTGTGATGCATATTGCTCCTCCTCCCCCACTCTCCACACATTATCAATCTCTTTCTCTTTCTTTCTGTCTCTTGCTCACTCTTTCTCTCTCTCTTTCTCTCTACGGTTGAGTGGTGAGCAGACAGAGGGAAAGAGAGAGAGTGAGAAAAAGAGTGAGAGAGAGAGAGAGAGAGATGTGAGTCTCGGCCAATTTGTCCTGACACATAGAAATGCTCAGGTGGGAGAGAGGTGTCAAACAACTGAGAGAGAGGGAGCGAGAGACAGGTTTGTTCGAAGGGGGAAAGAGAGGATGAAAGAAAGAAAGAAAAACAGAAAGAGGGCGGACAAGAGGTTGGAGACATGTAGAGAAAAGAACTTATACATACATTGCAACACTGTGATAAAATTGTGAGGCCCAATTCAAATGTGACTGTTTGGAAAACGTGCCAGAAACCTCAAAAAAGGAGACCAATTTCGAGACAAGGGACAGACAGGGGATAGCTATACAAATTTCTGAAATGTTAAAATTCAACAAAATAAAAGCAGAGTGAAAAGAGAATGAAGAGGGATGAGAGACTGAGGGAAGGTGGAGAGAGAGAAAGTGATTGTATATGAGACAGGAGAGAGAGGGAGAGGCAGCGATGGCTCCCGGGGCGTCCCCCTGTGATAGTGGCATGTTCCCCTCGTGTCGCAACAAGAGAGAGAGTGGGATCGACAGAGAGAGAGATGTCTAATCTTAGAGGGTAAGGGAGCGTGGACTCCCCAGGGCTTGTCGTGCTCAGCACCTTGTTAACCAGACATCTCTCTTTCCATCTCTATTTCAATCTCTCTTTCCACCTTGCTCATTCTCTCTCTCTCTCTCTATCTCTCCCTTGTCTCTTTTTGGTTCTCTCTCCCTCTTTTTGTTAGAAAGGGAGGAAGAATCAGGCCTTATCTATCCATCTATCTATCTATCTATCTATCTATCTGGGTCTATTTCTAAAGAGATGTGAGCAGTTAGTGTTGTTTCATTTGCTTGACAGTGTGTGTGTGTGTGTGTGTGTGTGTGTGTGTGTGTGTGTGTGTGTGTGTGTGTGGGCACGCACGCGTGTGTGTGGGCCCGCGCACGTATGTTTTCCTGTTGTCAGTGCATTGTCAGGTTAAGGAAACTCCTGTCTCTGGTTAATGGAACATCAGCCAAGGTTAACACAGACTGGCAGCTAAGTCCGAGCACACACACATACACACGCGCACACACACACACACACACACATACACACAGTAGCAGGGTAGTTGCCATTCTCAAAATCTCTGAAGCACGTCTCGTTGTCAAGTGTCAACAGCAACCACAATAACAATAGTTCAGGTAAATACAGGAGGGCGCATTGTTGCATTTGCTAGTACGGCAAGCCCCATGGATGACATAGTCCAAGCATACAATGACTGATTTATTTTGCAATCTTATAGTTGCAATGAATTTAACATTGCCAAGGCAGGATAACGAGGTGCATACCTCATTTTTTTTACACCTAACGTTATAAACTGTTGTGTGGGTTCAGGTGTATGGGTCACTGTTTAACTGGAGCTGTCTAACTTAAACACTGTCTGATCTGAGTTTAGAAAAACTAATTTAAGAAAATTTGGGAAAATAACATAAATCCTATGTAAGAACTAGAACATTTGTTAGTTTCTGAGTATTTCAGTCCCATTTCTTCAACATGTCTTACATCTGTACTCATCTATTGATTATAGGGTTGGTGGTGCAAACACAAGCTCCTCCTGTTCACATATTGAAGCACCCTTTAGCTAGACACTGGACCTCAGTTGCTCCCGATGGTCAGGCCAGTGCCTTGTATGGTAGCTCAATTTGGTTGCAGCTCATTTACTATGTACTATATGCCATGGATCTGTATCTGAATTCATTGTTTGGATCCTCAGAAGTACACATCCCTAGAAGGTGGGTGCTTCAGAAGACCTGGTGGGTCTGTTGTAGGTTGTGTCTCCTCAGACAGTCTGGATTCACAAGGACCAAAACAAATTCTGAATTGAGGTATAATGTTCCAACACATTTGTCTCTTAAATATCTTTTTTTATGTATAAGCCACCACATAGGAATAATTCATTCTTTAAAAGTTTGATAAATGACGTACAATGAGTTCCACTAATGAACAATTTGTGACGACAGAGTTCCAGGCTGAGGCATCTGTGTGGGACTACAGGATATTATGCTGCTTAGTGCTGAGCTTTGAGGTTTCAGGATGCTGTAAAACAATGTGAGAAGCACTTTCTACTCGTTCAGACACTGCCGTAATGAGAAAATACTCTTAATCCAGCTCACACATACACACACACCGACACGCGCAGAGGCGTATTTCTGCTGCCGAGTGGTTTCTTGGTGAAAGCATATTGCGAGAGAAGCAGTTTAAGGAGTGGCAATTATAGTTTTGGACAACGTCATTGATTTAAACTCCTGATTAGAGGAAAGGTGACAGAGGTGGTACACACAATGGTGAGTGTAGGGGTGGGGTGAAGATGAGAGAATGGCACACACACAAACACATGCATCTACACACACACACACACACACACACACACACACACACACAAACACACACACAGCCTTACTCTCTCCGTCAGTCATGGGAATGCCTTAGAATGGCAGAGGGTCCCCCCCTCATTCCTGCTTTCATGTTTCTCTCTCTCTCTCTCTCTTTTTCTCGACACACCTGACTGAAATATTGATGTCTCCCAAGCGCTGCTGTTCATGCCTAAGTGGTTGTTTTTGTTTCAAAGAACGAGTGACTGTTTCACGCACACACACACACATTATAGGCATAGAAAGAGGCAAGAGAGGAGGCACTCAGCTTTCTTTATTGCATTATGCTTATGTACAGGTTTTTAAATATGGTACAATTGGCCTTCTCTTATAAGTCTAGTTAGTTTCAAATGCTATGTTATTATTGAATGTAACAGGATTATTGTTATTAGGTTAATGATTCTCAAAAGGAGATAAAGGGGAATTTCTTAATTTGAAATCCAGATAGAAAAAGTTATAGTTTGGAGAGTTAACTTGAGGATGTTATTCAATTTTTTTGTCATTTCAGCATATAGTTTAACTTCTCACAGCTATTTCTCCAAACCACACAGCAAAATAGGTCATTTGACTTTGCCACGGAAACATTTTTTTTGATTTCCCAATTGGCTGGACAACATAGTTTGTCAGTGCTTTCCAAAGTCATTACAAAAATCTGTTACAAAACTTACTGATATGACTGAGAAGTGGTCAGAGATATCAAAGTTGGACAATTTCTGTACCCAAACATCCACGCTGACCCCTGTAAGAAAGTTTTATTCAAGGCACTTTATTTCTCACTCTTGGACTCTCTCTTCGGGACGTTATAGCAATAGGTGGCCAAATGAAACGTTGTTACCTTGAGTGAGTTGCGAATTGTCGAAAACTAAAACTTAAATCTGTATGAACAAACAACCAACACTGTTCTTCTCTGGTGAGGACGTTGCTGTTATTGGTTGGCTAGATTGTTTCCATAGGGAGCAGCTTTCCAAAATATTAACATGCATGCTTATTTTGTACCAGAATGTTAACATGGTAAGTTCTATTATTCTTGAATTTTACTTCAGTCCCAGTGGCATTTGTCTCTCTGCACGGCAGGAAAATACATGCATGTGTATACACACACACACACACTCTCACTCAGAAATGCTGTTCTGTGCTGCCTCTGTGTTACCGTTTAGCATATCCTATTAATATTAGATGAGAATCATTTGTATCTGAGCGCACCATTGACCTTAGTCTGCAGAGCATGTAGACTACATGTGTATGCATGTGTCTGCACACTCAAGCCCCGGCTCACAGAACTTGTAATAGTGGATGTTACTGTATAAGCAGAAAAGTCCCTTTGATTTTATTACCCCAAATTGAATAAACAGAGGAATTTAACAACATCAGTTCGTACAAACGATTGATCATAAAATATTTTTTATAAAGCACGGCATACACCTGTATTAATGGAGCCGTCTAGCAGCAACCTAATGACACCATAAATTAGAGTTACGGTACATAACAACAAAAACAAAAACTTTATTTGGCCCTAACACTATTAAAGTAAATTACTCAAAGTGGCAATGACAAGTGACAATTTTTTGCCCCCCAGGGTTTCCAAGTGGTATTATTGTTGGTGCAGCTGTTGCAAAGAAGACTGGATTTTTTTCTATTTTCCTCAGAGTCTTTTAGTCTATAATAGAAATGGATCTGCAATTAAGCTTCCTTTTACCGGGTGACCACATGCCCGGTGGCAGACAAAATTGTATAGTGATAGCACGGTTTATAGGGAACCAGTGTAAACACAGATGGTTTCATTATTCTATATCCATTACTTTTGTGCAATCAACATTACTTCATACTGATACGTTGAAGTAGAACATTTGCCAGTTTAAGTTGTTAAAAACAAAAAAAGTCATACTGTGTGTCTGTATTTGGTTGGCACTGCATCAAGACAAGATGTCGAAGAAGTCGGCAGTTTGGACGCATTTTAAGATTGCTGATAATAAGTGCAATACAAATATGGGATTTTGTTTTGTGTTATGACACCATAAAATATGACGACAGACAGATGCTTAATTCAAAACCTCCATAGAAGCTTCAAATGTAAAAAAAAAAAAAACATTCAGTACATCTCTAATCATCAGCCTGTACAGGCAACCATACATTTGCTGGTGTGAGGCCTCTTGCACGTGTTTAAGCTGGTTTCTTGTGTGGTGGCAAAAAAAAAAAGATTTTAAGCAATTTGTACAATTTATTGTTCCACACACGAGATAAAAATGTCAGCTAAACGCTTGGTAGTAAATGGAATTACCAGGTAACACCAGAATATACACTTTGTGTCTGATACCACTTTCATTGAGAGCCTGATGAAGCCTGTGATATCTGCTGTGTTACGAGATTCATTTAGGCTGTAGTGTGTTAACTGCTTACTGCGTGTGTGTGTGTGTGTGTGTGTGTGTGTGTGTGTGTGTGTGTGTTCAGCCAATGCTGGGGTCTACAAGCTGATGTCAGATTGTAATTGAGTAACTCTAGTTCGAATGCATCTCCATTAGCGCTCCCTATCAGTGTGGGCTCACTCTGAGCCTGCACAAGAGATACACAGCCTATAATCCACCCAGTGTTGCTGCTTCTCAAGGATTGGCAGGGTGACTCACAAAACCATACTGTAATTCAACTGTGAGACTTTTGCTGCAATGTTGGTGTGCAATATGGGTTTGTCTTTTGTTCCAATAATACAATAATTAGTTCATGGCTTGTAAAATAACAAATTAATAAACCCTGCCTGGCCAATTTGCTCCAGGTTGCTAAACAATGGGAATAATACGTAATAATTAAATAACAAAAATGACATACAATAATTATCACCCTACATACACATCAATCCATCAATCCATTTCTGTCAAATAATTGGGGTCAGGGTCTTGGTGGCAGCAGGAGAGGTTGATTGTACTCATGAAAACAATTGCTGTGATATGAAAACATGGCAACATCAGCAAAACAGCAAAGACCCAACCTTTTTTTGTAAACTTCCATCATCCACAGTCTTCCTGTGTAATGAAAAATTATTCCTTTTTCATAAGAGGTGGGTAATCTAGCCAAAAAACTAACTCAGGATATATTTAATCACAATTATCAATCTTAATTGTATTCTTTTTATCTTAAAAAAATTCTAAAATTAGATTGTCAAGGCCTTCAAAATCGCTAACAATCTACAACCATGAGAATGCCCACCCCTATTATTCATTGAGGGAATGGTTACTAAAGTTTTACTTCCAAGTAATGTGGTCTACATAATCTGCCTAAGGTGAAATCTTGTTTACAACCTCTATCATCATCTCATCATGTGTTTTTTGCCTTGTAGCACTGTTTTGAGTGCTATCACAACCGATGGCTCTGGCCATTATTTTAATTATAGTATGGTTATAGTTATGATTGATTGCAAAAAACATAGTTTTCCTTTATTGATTGGCACCTGTGATCATTTGAATATTTCAATCTAATTCCCAAAATGTGATTAAAGGACCTAATAATCATCTTACATTAGTTGTACCTGAACTTTAAAACAGAAACCCCAGACTGACAGAGGTATTCTCAAGAATGAAAGTGGGACTAATATGTTAAGTCCTTTAGTGAAGTTATGATCCATAAGAGTAGGTCTCTATTCAAAGATATTGTATGTGTTTTGCTGTGTGTGTGTGTGTGTGTGTGTGTGTGTGTGTGTGTGTGTGTGTGTGTGCGCGTGCGTGCGTGCGTATGCATGTGTCTGTGTGTGTGCTTTCAGTGTGTCCTCTATGCCCCTGCATTGTTCCCCCCATTGTTTCTCTTCACAAAAAGTCATGGCCTGACAAGGTGCTGCACGCTGTAAAAATTATGCCTTGTTTATACGTATTTATTTCCCCTTGACAGTTTAATTATTTCTGGCCCCATTGGAGGAAACCACATAAAAAACTCCCCGTGTTCATACAGATTCTAATTAGGAATGCTGGGAAATTAAAACAGAGTTGTTTCGAAATGCTGTCATTTTTCCAGGGCCTCGTCTTGGAATTATGTCTCAATCAGCACAAGCGGAAATAATTACTTGTATACCTTCTAACTGCCAACATTTACCAAATGGCAAAGCAATTTACAGCCATCATGGCCCGGGAAGCAATCATTGGGCCAACTATAAATTCACAGGTCGACGGTTTGGAGAGCAACATTGGAAGGAAGGGTTATTGTGGAGAATTAGAGAGAGAGATAAAGGGTAGAGGTCTTTCTTTCTACCTGTTTTCTCTTCCCCTTTCTCTTTTCTTCCACTTTAACCCTCTCTTCCCTTCCTCTTTTCAATCATTCTCACTATTTTTATCTCCCTTTCTTCCTCCAGACGTTTCCACTCACGTCTGAGTCTTTTGGCTTATTTTACAGTGAAAACATAAGACGAAGACATGCTCACACATACACACACTTCTCAAATGGATTCAGTGCGACGATTAAGTGATTATTTCCACACACACCATTAAACACACTCATTGCAGGCACAGACATAGACAAAGGCCCAGATAAAAACATACATGAGCACAGACACTTAAACACCCGCTCACATTGGCTTTAAAGTAATTACTCACACACGTCATTAGACACAGACACAGATGAAGTGGAGTGTGTTTATGTTCTGTGTATCTTGCAGTGTAGATTATTGTAGTTCCCTTTTACTCTTTGGATGCAATAACATCATCCATCTCTTCTAACAAATTAACTCATTTTATCAGCTTGAAGTTTAAAGAAAGCTGTTCACACAACAACAACTGCAGGTGAACCGCAGTTGTTGTTGTGTGAACCTCAAAAAGTGTGAGTGTGAACCTGTTGTGTGAACCTCAAAAAGTGTTGAGAAAACATGGCAATTAATCAGAATGTTAATTTGGCTCCAGTTAGGTAAAACAAAGCTTTCAAAATCGTTGTCATGTCAAACTCTTCCTGAACAATATCCTCAACAATAACTGTTTCTTCACTTGTGTGCTACTGAAGTGATTTAAACGATTGAGTTCACATTTGTGTTTGTATAAGCCTACTTATTTATAATTCTGCGTTAAGCTGGCCTATAGATACAAACATTTGGTTTTGTTCTTTTCTAATCTACGTCTTATTTACACTGCCTGTTCTGACCATATTTTTACACTTCACCATGCTGACTTCAGTCCAACAGGTTACAACCTGACCTGACAATTTTTTTAGGCTCTGTGTTTCGGTTATCAATTAAGGATCAAAAGACTGAAATAGGAAGAAAGACATTTTTACTGTTCACCTTCTGTAGGTTTCTGTTATGAGGGGATTTGCCAGTTGGTGAAGATTTGGAGTTTTATGTTAATTGAGCGTTTAACCAAATTTCAAGGAAAATGTGTCCATTTTGATGGAACTCTGATAGCTAAACGCTTGCTTGTTTGTGATTTTAATAGTTTTGAGGTGTACTTTAGAGTGAGACTGAGGTTTGTCTTTGTGCCTTAATGGTTGGATGACTAGGCTTTTGTTGCTGTGGGTTCTCTCACAGAGAAATTCAAATACAAATCTGAAATTTTATAATGCAGTAACTCACCATTTTATTATCGGTCAACTGTGATACACACAACACAAAAATAACCCTTCACTTTGAAATACAACCCAGTTTATCTCTTCAGCTAATGTCTCATTTTAGTCCACTAGCATGGAAACATAGCTTCTTTTACATTTTGGCTGTACATTTGGTGCACTGCTAATTTCAGTTTGCAGACCTGGTAGCTTATTAGCTTGTCAGCAGTAGCACACTGAACAGATTAAAAACTTAAGTGATACTTTCAAGATTAGTCAGTTTCATCAGATTCACTACTACTATGTTCCACCTGCTCATATGCTCGGAGGCTAAATAAATATTTCTGATGTATCACCATTGACCTTTGGTTTTCTCCTTACATAAAATAAAATAGCAATGCATTTAGAAATTACTTCACTATTTGAGAAGTGTTAACATATATAGCAAATATCAAGACCATTGACAACTGGGCAAACCCCATCTGCTGAGGAAGATGTTTGAACAGCTACCAATGGACCATGTGTGGAAATCATTTTTGTAATCCCTAAATTGTTTGTTAAATAATTAATTTAAGTTTTTTTAAATGGGACATTTCAAAATCAAACTTTTTCTCCGGTGGACAAACTCAGTCACCTCAAGTATAGTATTTCTGTACTATGTATTTACATATGCTTTATTGCATTTTTTGTCTATTTAACTTTGACCTACTGACTGTTAAATTCATATTTGTAACCTACACACGCAAACACAACTGATACAGATCAAATATCTATGCTCACCAGTTTGAAACTGGTAATTGATGTTGAGGTTAGACTTCACATTTTGTTGTCCTTGAAAATCAAATTTTGTCTGTAGGCTTACCTCTTCTCTCAACCCTGCACTCCCCCCTCTTCCCCCTTTGCTGTTTTATCCCTTTTCCCCCTTCATCTCCTCAGTACGCACACTCTCTCTTACCATCTTTATTAGTAGTGGAATTATTCACTTGGCTTGCACCTCAGTTTGAATAAATTGAGTGTTGAACTATTGGAGAGAGGGGCTTTTTTGGCAGGCATACATTTGTGTCTGAGTATGCGTGTGTGTTATGTGTGTTGCGTTAACAAAGAGACAGCATTGAGAGACGACTAATCCCAGTGGAATAGCCCACTCATGTTCTGTTTGAGAGCGGCGTAATTAAAGGAGCGCACCTCTCCGAAGTCACCTATTTCAATACAAAACACTGCTTTACACAGACACACAGGAAGAGAGACAGATACGAACACACACACACACACACAGTGCTTTCGTACCCAGGCAAAACTCACTCTGTATATAATTACATCCTGGTTCTAATTTATCCCTGGGAATATATCAAAACCTGAGGATGAGAGGGAGGGAGGGAAGGAGAAAAAAAAGTATGTGGTGGTAGCTGTGAGGTTCATAGGGTCAAGAGAATGTAAGAAAATAGTGCTCTGGTGATAAAATTATTACAAATATTTTTGTGTTTATTGTTAGATACACATACTATCCATTGTCGTTCTCTCTATAAATCTGTCTGTTGGCCCCCTTCACAACATCTTTATCAATTCAGCCAGTTTTCCACCAGTGTCCAACAACTTCCTGAATTGCAATCTTCTATTTTTTTTACCAAAGAAATAACAAATATGCTCAAAAACGGGTGGATTGATGCACACATGGGTCGGGCAATGCCCAACGAATTGGCATATGACATTGTCCCCAGTGAGACTCTCCCGGCACCACCAACATACATACCCGTACTGGCTTTTAAAAGTCTGTGTCCTGCCCCACAGGTCTGTAACTTCTGCCAACAACTCTTGCCTTACGGCAACTCTGAGGGGACAGACTTCTTTGTGCTTTATAGTGGGGGGCCTTTTAAATCCCGATGTTGCGATGGTACAGGGCTCAGAAGATAATGACTGTCAGGCGATGGACGATGTCGTCGTCTATTGGCCCAACCCTACTACATCTTGTAGACAGTAGAGCTGCAAGGATTAATCGCATTAATCACTTAGTTTATGCAAAAACATTGATGTCCAATAATTAAATAATCAAATAATCGTATCAGTCATTTCTTCAGCAAAAAAGGCATATATTTGCTGGTTCCAGCGTCTTAAATGTAAGAATTTGATACTTTGCGCTCATTTATGACAGTAAATGAAGAGTCTCTGTGTTTTGGACTGTGGGTTGATCAAAAGAGGTAATTCAAAGACATCACTTTAGGCTCTGGGAAATTGTGATGAGAATTTTTCACAATTCTTTTCACATTTTATAGAATAAATGATTAATTGTGAAAATAATTGCCGGATAAATGGATAATTAAAATAATCATTAGTTGAAGCCCTATGTGACAGAAAGAAAAATACTGCCTCATGTGTCTTTGATGTCTTGGGTGTGGAGCAGGAGTGGGAGTGGAAGTCTCATCCATATGTGTTTCTGTGTGCACACACAGTATGTGGCTGCAGCACTGAACATGAACATAGACTGAATGGAAATGATGTGCACACACACACACACACAGACACACTAACACACATCTTCAGTGTTGACATCTATCATGTCTGCCCTGTCTGTCCACGTTTGATGAGGTTACACCCCAGTCCAGCCCAAAGCCTTCCCCTTTTCCCTGTCCCTGCTTGATGAGGTCACTCCTTTCACTCTTTGATGAGGTGCGGTCCAGCCAACCTTCAATCTGACCACAGACAGGATGGTGACCGTAAGTGACCTAGTGTGTATGATATAGAGAGGGTGTGTGTATTTCTATCTGAAAAAAAAATCTGTCCTTTTTGTAATCAATTGAACTTGATGCAGGTTGAACTAAATCCCATTTGAAATACTGAAATACTATAGAATATATGCTTACCTGTAAACGTATTTTTTGTAAGAAGGAAGCTTGAGGTGCATATATGTATCGGTGCCCATGTGAAGGTCTAAATGCATTTACATGTAACAATCAAATAGTGAAAGCATGTGAAAGTTTACTTGAGGTTAATGATCTCTTTTTATAAACGCTAAGGTCACCTTCTTCATGTGACTCTCTTTCTCACCTCCTTTTTGTCACCTTATTATACACACATCTCTCTCTCTTTTTCTCTCTCTCCCGCTTCCTCTCCCTCTCTCTCTCTGTATAGTATCTGTCTGTATCTCTCTCTGTCACACACACCTCTGTCTTCCTAGCTGTGAATCCTGCCTGACCTTTGAATGGAATAGCAGGGTTGTCACATGTCTCTCTGTTCTAAAGAAATCACAACATACATCCCCTAAGATTATAAGCATGTGTATCTGAGTGCACATGTGTTTCTGTGTGTGTGTGTGTGTGTGTGTGTGTGTGTGTGTGTGTGTGTGTGTGGCCATCTGTGGGGTTAAGTAATGTTTAAATGTATTTATAATCTTTGTTTGACTAAAAATGCACAATTGCCACACAAATCTGTTACACTGCAGCGTATGCAGTATGTCTTAGAATGAGACTTAATTGTTGATGTGTGATTGAGTAAGTTTCTGTGTGTTATGCATGTGTGTGTAACTTCCACGCACATTCCTCCAAAGGTTACAGAGTTTTGGTGACAGGCTCAAGAAAGCCCCCTAAACCCAGCAGCTTTTCGCAGCAGCTGGTGTTCTCTCCTTGGCCTTGATCACCATCACTGCCCCTTCTCTCCCTGGAGATGCCTGGATGGGGGAGACACACACACACACACACACTTGCCCCCCCCCCACTCATACACATGTAAGTGTAGTGTAGTCACCAAAGCCATGACATCTCAAAAGGTAATCTTTATTGATTTATCCACCATTTATGTATTTAACCAGCATGTGATCTATGTAGGAGTGTTGGTGTGAGCCTTGTTTATTATTTGACCAAACTGAATGTTTCCATCTGTGCACCTGCTCATTTACCGTCTATGCATCTGTTCTGCAAAGCAATACAACAGTCCCATGCCTTTGTGCATGTGTCACTGTCACTGTGAATCTCAATTCAGATGCAATATAGCTACTTATTGTGTGAGCATATGCATATTTCACATATGCAGTAGTAGTCCCAAAGACCTGCACACAACACACTTCAAGGTCAAGGTCTTTCAAGGTCGAGACATTTTTAGTTGGTACTTCCTTGGTCATTTCTGAAATGGCAATTTAGTGTTGTTTCTGTTGTGTTTTAATGTTTATTCACTTTCTGCTGCTGTAACAACCAGATTTTCCTCACAAGATCAGTTAAGTTTCACCTTTAACAAAATTTGAAAAAATATATCAACAAAAACAACATAGCACTCACTCACTCACTCACTCACTCACTCACAGACTGAAATTAACTGCTGCTAAAGTGTGGTCTTTATCTAACAACACCTTGTGACTGACAGTTGGTGACAGAGATGTGTTTTCAAGTCTCACTTTTTCCTTCTTTCCTTCAAGACTCTTGATATGTCTTGCTCGCTCTCTTACACACACACAAACACTGTCTAATTCTCCCTCTCTCTCTCTCTTTTTTTTTTTTAGCTTTTTTCTCTTTCTGGGTTGTTCAGTGGGTTGCTGGTTGGAGGGCTGGGCAGGGGGTCTGTGGTCAAATTGGCCATTTCCACATTGTGTTCTGCTGTACCTGCTGACAGAGCTATCAGATAACTAAGCTTCATCCCTCCCGTCCCTGCTGGCAATGTAACTGTGTGTGTGTGTGTGTGTGTGTGTGTGTGTGTGTGTGTGTGTGTGTGTGTGTGTGTGTGTGTGTGTGTGTGTGTGTGTGTGTGCGCGTGTGTGTGTGTGCGCGTGTGTGTGTGTGCGTGTGTGTTTAGTGTCCCACTGTGGGTGTGTGTGTGACAGAGAGACAGAGAGGATTTGTGGTTCTTCCATGTAATTGGATGTTATATATGAATTTTTATTATTCGTATGATTTTTTAATTTACGATGATTAAATCTTGCATGCTATATGGATAAACACACACTCGTGCACACACACAACTAGTAAGTCTCCGTGCTGCAGTTGGCAGTAAACTGACCAGAGCCCATAGCTCCCTCTGTTGGCTAGTAGAGAACTACAATCTCTCATGCTCTCTGTCTCTCTCCTCTTCTGCTGCCGGCAGCTCTCCTTCCCTTTCCAGGGGTAAAGTTCAGTTTGTTGTGTGTGTTTTGTTTAAAAAACAAAAAAGGTACTTTCACTTTTGTTCCATTTTTGATTTCTAGTTCAGATTATAACAGGTTTGTGCCATTAGTTGTGATAATTAAATGAATTAGCACTAAATGGCAATAAGACAAAACACCAAGTGCCTGATTGTCAACACGAAAGTCATATGTTTGCTTATCAGTAGAGGAGCTTTGTTTGCCTCAGGATAGTGATGTGTGTATGACTGCCACGCATGTGTCGATGGGTGGCCTGAGGTCAGCTGCTTAAGTGACCGCCTCTTGAATTTGTTAAAGACTGTTTTGACCAGCACAGACACTCACACACACATATACACACACATACACTGCCCTGAATGAACTTGCTGCGGCCTATCGAGTGGTGTGATTGATATCAGTGAGAGTTGCAATGGATAATTCTCCACAGATGTCAACAGGCCACTACAGGGTCAAAACACACACACACACACACACACATTCGCACACACACACACACGCACATCACAGACAAAAGACAAGTGCAATAGCAATCACATAGTAACTGAATAAGAACTTTGGAGATGATGCAAACAAGCCCATTCACACACACACACACACACACACACACACACACACACACACAATTATTAATTATGATTGTATTCTGCATTTTGATTGGGTTGAATGTTATAAATATTATTTAGTATGTATTCTATTCACAGTGTTGTAGAAATCATGGGAATGCAAGGGGGCCAACATACACATGAACAGACAGGTATTTCCCCGACAGCCTGTGATTAAGAGGTTTGCGTGGCAGCAGGGTTTGTCCAGCGAGAGAGAGAAGTGGCCTAAAGGGGTCACTGTCAACATACACACTGACTGAGAACCAATCAATAGTTAGGGGGTGGGGTGAGTGGGGATGGGGGTCAGGGAGGGAGAAGAGAAGCGAGGCCGAAGGCATTAAGGTCGTTTTAGGGTCCAACTAAAATCACGGAAATTCTGTGACAATATCAATAGATTTCAAATAGAAGATACAGAAGCTTCAGGAACATATGTGTAACATGCGTGCGTTGCAAAATTTTAGCAAACACACTGTTTATGATTCTGTTTGTGTGTGTGCTAAAGACAGTCTCACCATTACAATTTTACCTTATTTACATAATAGACAAACACTTTTTAAAGCATCACTCGCTGCACATATGCAGAGGGAAACCTGATTCTTAGATTTCATTCTTATGCTTTTTATATCAAACACAGTGATGTTTGTACTAAAACTAGCCATCAGTGTCCACAAACTGCATAAATGCATAAATTACAGAATGTGGAACTGTGCTGAGGAAAGTGTCATTGAATATTTTCTAAAGTAAACTGCAACAAAGAAATGTGCCTCCATGAACACGACCAGTTCATCACAAACTGTTTCATTCATCTTTGCGTGAGTCAAATCTCTGGTTTTTCAAATGTTTCTGTTTGTAGTGCTGCTCAGAGATGTGTGCATTTATATTCACATTTCTTCTGCAGCTCCAGACTTTTTCTCCTCTCATTGTTTCACTTCGACATTCTGATTGCAGTTGTTTGTGCAAAATGAATTTCCCACAAACCGATTTCTTATATTTATTAGTATTTATTTATTAATCTTTCTACACAGATAAAGAGAGGATATATGTTTATGTTTACGTCTGTACCTATTTGTGTGTGAATGTGTGTGTGTGTTTCAGAGGCAGAGGTTTTGGTAAAGGATTTGTTTGCCCAGTAGTGACGGCAGCATTGATTCACACTCATCTTTGTCGATGCTTATAAGCCCCTGGATACATCATAACTCTGTGTGTGTGTGTGTGTGTGTGTGTGTGTGTGTGTGTGTGTGTGTGTGTGTGTGTGTGTGTGTGTGTGTGTGTGTGCGTGTGTGTGTGTTGCTTGTGTACATGGACCTCATACATCTGTTTATACATGCGTTTAAAAACATGGACCTCTGTGCCAATGGCAAATGTACGCATGTGCAAGCAGCATGTGTCAGTGAATGTTTGAAGCTAAAGCAAGTTTCAGTCATATCCTCACATCCTTATCCATAGTGTAAGGTATGTGTAGCTTTTATTAGAGCCTTTTCAGTTTCCATGTAGCTCCACACAGATGCTTTATCAGCATACAACCCCAGTCTTCACATCGTCACTTTGTCCTGTGCGCTGAGAGTGTTTCAGTACAGTAAAAAATAGATGTTCTGCTGTCAACCAACAAAGCTGAGGTGTTAGACTCACTGTTTAAACTCTGTGTTTGTGAATGTGTGTGTAAGAGAGAGGTTGTAGTTAGTGATGCCACACACACACACACACAAACACACATGTACATCAAAGCAGAGATTGGTTTCAGGAAATGTTTTATTATCTGTTCTCTTCCAAAGCTGCTAATCACAAGCACTCTCTTTCATCTTTGCATCCCCCCTTTCCACCCCTCTGATTTCTTTCTCTCTATCTCCTTCTCTCCTCCACACTCCTCTCTTACCCCCACCATCCTGTGTGCAGGGGAATGCGAGTCCTGGAAAAGTCAGAATGACAACAGGAAAATGTTGGAAAGAAAGAAGGGATGAATGAATGAATGAAAGAAAGAAGGAAAGAAAGAAAGAGAGAGAGAGAGAGTGCATCTTTGTGGCGGAGCAGATCTGAGGCTCCCTGTAGGATTCCCACTTCCCTTTTTAGAGAAAAGAGCCTTCCCTCTCTCCTCATGTTCCCTTTTCTCAGTTTCCTCCTCTCACTGAGACTGAGGAGCGGTGAGCTAATTCTCCAGGAGAATCCCTCTCGCACAGATTCCAAGTTGTTAGATACACTGGAAATACCGGGAATATACAGCCTGCTGGTGTCGAGATGGCAGGGAGCTCGACAAAACAGCAAGCAGCAGGGGAAACCTTGTCCCAATCATTCCCAAATCATTCCACAACAAAGGACAAGGCCTTGGAATTGCCATAATCCTGTATTTTACTGCTGAGCTATGATCGGCTCTGCTGTACTGTGTGTGTGTGTGGGGGGGGGGGGGGTTGCAGTGTGACACATTATTTAGGCTTAGGGTTTAGGGTCAAGCTTACACTTTTTCCTTTGATCTTGCAATTCTCTGGATTTGATGAGGTCAATTTAGTGTTTTGCGGCTGAGCTGACACAAAAACATGATTTCGACCTGAAATGGTTCAAAACATGGTGTAACTCAGATGTTTTTCACTTTTATTCTAAAAGTGTTTTTAACATTGTTGAAATAAAAACAAAGAAAGACATTTACATTTTGTCTTTTCTTAACATTGTTGGGTTTTTTTGCTGGAAATGAGAGAAACAGAGAGCAGTGGAGAGAGACTTTTGAGAATGACTTGGTCTGAGAGACAGGAACAGAAAGATTGACTGATAAAGAGACAAAGAATAAAAGAAAGGAGGAGAGCAGGATGTCTTGCTTTAAATCTTTCCCTCACCTGTCTTTTTCTCCTCTCCGCTCCCTCCTTTCCTTCCTCCCTCCCGCTCTCTTCCCCTCTATCGCTCTTTGTCTGATCCCTCCCTCTCCACCTGCTTTTCTCCCTCTCTCTCTCGCTATCCCCTCCTTGTCTCCACCCCTTACCCCGCCCCTGCCCGCAGCCATTGGTCAAGTATCCACCAATCACAGCAGAACCGGGGCCTGAGGGACTGCATATGCAAAATGCTGCTTAATATTCATGAGCTGCTATCGGGGCTTTAAGTCGTTGATTAGGACAGCGGCACAGCTTTCCGTCCCAACTGCCTGGCCGGCTGGCTGTGTGTGTACCTATAGCCCCCTCTCCCTGGCTCTCACATCTACACACGGCGCGCACACACACACGCTCCCTCACATCCACACACGCGCAGAGCCGATCAGTGCAGGCAGCGCAGAGCCTGGTAATTGTATTGCTCCCTCCAAGCGGAAGGAAGGACCGAGAGAGAGGAAGACCGGAGAAAGAAGAGGAGGAGAGAGAGGAGAGATATAAAAACTTTGATTTTTTTGAATTTTCCTGTTTTCTTTTTTTTTCTCTGGAGGAGGTTGACATGACAATGACCCGGTATCGCCGATGGATTCGGTAGGACATCCGTTATCTGAGTGTTTTTTAATGCACTCTGAACAAGAGTAGGTAAATTTTTCCTTTAAATCTTATCCTTTCATTCATCATTCAACTTGTCATTGTCATTCACTGTGTATGAGTATGTGTGTGTAAGTGTTTGTGTAAGTGTTTGTGTGTATGTGCTGGTATGCAGCAGAGGTGGCCGGCACCATGTCAAGGTTGTTTCTGCTGTCAGGTAGCACGCGTTCACTGTTTGTGTGTGTGAGTGTGTGTGTGTGTGTGGCTGCAGTACCCGGACAGCAGCTCTTACTCAGTGGGTAGAGGAGCGGAATTTCTGTCCCTTCACCTGGGAGCGAGACATCCACACAAACACACTTGCACACACTGCCACAGACACACACACAAAACACACCTGCACACACACACATAGACACACTCGTTAATGACATAGAAACACAGTTTCTCCTTCACTTTCTCTGTTTTTCAGACATTCTTTTACTTTAAGTCAAATTGTTCTCGGGACAAAACAGCAACTCATGTCGACATGTGTGTATGTCTTTGCATGTGTTTATGCCTGTGCACGTATGTTTTCTGTGCGTGTTCGTCCAGGCAGGGAATCAGCAAGGTAACAGGGCATTGAGGTTACAGGAATAACGTGGAGAGACGGGAGGAGAAGGGCCCATAAGAGAGGAGGGAGGAGGAAAGGGGGAGAGCTGCGCTCTTAAATGCCAGAGGAGGTAGAATTTCAGACGGGCAACTCAGCGTGTGGCCCCGCACAGGAATTAGAGACAGTTACACGCACACACACACACACACGCATCAGCGAGTGCCGCCGAGCTGTTCCTTTCGCCAACGCTTTGCTCTTTTAGGTGTTGAAGACACTGTTCAAAATGCAGATTAACTGATTGCCGGAACGGACAGCAGTGTGTGTGTGTGTGTGTTTTTTGTACGCTTACAATACAAGGTGTGTTATATGAAAATGCACATTGGGATAGATGAACTAATAGATTAAAGTGTGGTAAATATACCAGGACACACACAAGTTTTCCTTTTTCAGACATTACAAAGTAAAACCTGGATTTATCTGAAGTGATGAGTGCAATTCTGTGACTAGACTGTACGTAGGTATAAATCCAACAATGGCTCTGATACTGTCAGATTTGCTTTGCCATTGATTAATTCTAGGATTTTATTGTAAATAAGTAAAGAAAAAAAAATACATGTGCATATTAATTTTGGTCAAAATGACCATGGCTTTAAAGTAAATAAATAAAAATGAGTTATAGTGGATCACAGCCTCAGTTAAAGTGTCTTTACGGTAGAAAGTCGGAGGTAGAAGACTGAAAGGAGAAAGTCAAAGCTGAAGCCCATGCAGGATGAAACAATGATGTGTTTCCCAAACATGACATTATTGACATTTTTAAAGAAAACTGGCATTTTTTGTGTGCTTTGAAGCTGCCTCACCTTTAAATTAGTATATATCAGTGTGTGTGTGTGTGTGTGTGTGTGTGTGTGTGCGTGCGTGTTTTGCAGACACCCTCTCATCTACACAGTATGTGGAAAAGGGAGCAACATTTTAAGTCGCAGCTGGTGAAATAATAACAATTCCTTTATCACTGAACTTGTTTATCATCATTTTTAGAAACACATTTTTGATAGTTTGTTTCAGTTATTATTCAATGTGCAACAAATAACACATATTTTCAAATGCTTGAGGGATTCCTTTTTCCACCTTATGCTCATTGAAACATAACGATTTTAAAGTAAACACCTATAAGATGTTTAATAATCATTTTTAGTTAAATATCTCGGGAATGTCATAGATCAGGCTTTTGGTGACTTTGAGTGTTTGAAGACTTTTGAACAACCTTTCATATTGAACATGCTGATTGCCTTTTGTAGATCAAATCACTGAATGTCCAGAGCAAAGTCTGCACTTAGTACATTTGTGATTGTAAGGACTCAACCCTGTACTGTACACTGTATCTGAACAGAGTCTGTGCGTTTTCAACTGATAAACAGTGTGGTGTATTTTAAGGACCAACCACTAGACTCTGGTTTTTCATGGTGAAGCAGAAAAGAAAAGTGATCACTTCTGGCCAGGTTTTGGTCCAAAATGGGTGAAGAAGTGTACAGCGTTAGAGCTGTGATTAGAAATCAAGCACAAATATACTGACCGTTAGACTTATCAGTAGACTGTTCTGCTTTATCTGCGTGTGTTTCTGCGAGTGCAAGTAAACTGCGTCCGCACTCACATATTTTAGAAAACCCTCTGGTCTTGTATCTGTCCGTCTGTCCGCTCCGATCATCCATCCATCCAGTCATCCATCCATCTATCCACCGTTCTCTTGTCTCTGCTCCGGCTTCGTCTCCTTTGCTCTCAGGCGCTGCTTTCCTAGACTAATTAAAATATTAGGGATAATGATGATCATACCGATAATAATAATAATAACAACAAGTACCGCTTAAGCTGTTAACATAATTGCATTCCCCTCATGCCACCATATACATACCATTTGCATATCATTAAGATATATTTCCTACAGTGACTTTAGTGAATTTGGTGGGTTTTGTCAGTGGGTGTGAAGGAGACGGGTGGTGAGAATTGCACAGCGGCCGTTCAATCAAACGTTTGCAGTGTTAGAGACGAAGAGAAACACAAGTCAGCATAAATGATTGTCTGAATAATCTTAAATTGTGATTTTTGTCTAGATTCAAATTAATTTTTTTGTATGGAAATGTTAAGCAAATAAATTGTTTGTGATTGTGAGTGAAAAAAACAAAATTTCTGTTAAATCCGATGAAGTCTGAATGAGAAACAGCTTGGTGCACGTTTGAAATTCCACTCCATCAAAGAGTGCCTTTTATGAACATTTTAAATCTGTCACGCTAAATTCATACATGCCAGAAAAATCTAAACAAAATAATTTATTTAAGGTGATAATTATTAGCTATTTGAACAGATTTAATGATTAATCCGGTGCACATGATATCGCTCAATTTTCCGCCTGCAAGTCCCAGAGTGTTGAATCTTATTTTGCAAAAGCAGCAATGAAGGCAATTTCAACAGACAACTTCCAGTGTTTCACTTCATTTTTGGAGCAGTATCTTGACCTTAAAGATTTCATAATGACAAATTTTTCAGATTGTCGTTGTGACATAGTGTAATTTAGATAGAATGATTCTTGAATCTTAAAGGGAGAATGTTCTGCTCACACTCTGTTCGCTCAAAACATCAGCAAGCCCTAGGACTATTTTTAAGTAAAACCTTAATAATACAGCTTTGTCATAATTTTGTAGTCGTTTTTCAATCGTGATGATAATGTGCCTCTGCTGTTGTTTAAACCTGTGGTGAAGAAAAGATCAACATCTATAGAATTATTGAGCATTAAAAGAAAAACTTTCTTTTCTTCCCATCTAAATTTAAGAACATTTATCTTATTTTTCCCTTCCTTTTTCTTTCGTCAGTCTCTTGTGCTCTCTTTTTCTCAGGCCATGAGAGAGAGAGAGAGAGAGAGGGAGGGAGAGAGAGGGAGAGGTAAAGCAGACTGGAGGGAGGGACGGGGGGGCCATAGAGAGATTGCGTAAATTAAAATCCTTTTAATCTCCTTATAAAATCATTTACTTAATTCATCTGTCAAAGCATGTCAATATGTGCCGCACTGATTTGTTGGCTGTGCGTGTGTGTGTGTGTCTTAGTTTGTGTGTGTGTGTGTGTGTGTGTGTGTGTGTGTGTGTGGGTGTGTGCATTTGCATCTGTTTGTTGTCATGCATGGGTTTGTGCCTGCCTGCCCACATTTTGAGTGTGTGTGTGTGTGTGTGTGTGTGTGTGTGTGTGTGTGTGTGTGTGTGTGCGTGTGTGACCTATTGGTGGCCTGTATGAGGAGGTGTTGTTCTCTTTCTATGTGTGTTTGCCTGTCCGTCTGTCCCTACGGCATTCGTTGTCTGTCAGTTTTTTCATTGTCTAAGCCTGCACACACAGAAACACACACACACTTACGCATACACGGCGGCCTCTCTCTCATGTGAAGGGTCCGAGCATTCCAGTGGTAATTTAGTCCCGTAAAGAGAGAGAGATGCAATGAGAGAAACAGACAGAGCGAGAGGTGGGAAGGAAGTGGGGGGGGTTGCTTTTGTCTGACACCAGCACTTAGGGGTCCGCTGGACACACGTGTACGCATGAACGCACACATGCACGCACACACACGCCCTCACACACATTTCTTTTGTGCATTTGCAGCTAAAAAGTAACCAAGTTGTGTCAAAAATGCAATTACACATTTGTACACGTACATATGCACACACGAAAAACAGATTTGTGTGTCTTTGATGTGAATTTCTCTGATTTATGCTCAATCCATCAGTGCAGTGTGTATGTGTGTGTTTATGTGTGTTTATGTGTGTGTGTGTCATGGGTCAGTGCTGGCCTTTATGTGTTGAAAGAGCAGTAAGAGAGACTGTACCAGCTGTGACACACACACACACACTCACTGCAATTAGCCATTACACCACACTGACGGTGAAGCTAAACGCATGTGTGTGTGCATGCGTGTGTGTGTGTGTGTGTGTGTGTGTGTGTGAGAGAGAGAGAGTGTGATTGAATGCCAAAGCGCTGATTGAAAGAAGAGAGAGAGTGATATATAGCGAGAGACAACGCCGCTCATCTCTTCTCATCTCTTTTCCTTCCCCCTCTTCACGCCGCTCATCCGCTCATTCCTCATGTTCTGCCATCCATACATCAAAATGTGCATTCATTTATTATTACTATTATCACAATCTATCAAATCATTTGTGCTTTGACTGAGAATTACTCTTCTCACTGCCACGTACAGACTTTTCTGTCTCATTCAAGCCTACTTTTATGACGTTTCCACTTTATGGAGCAGTGTAGGTTAGAGGGATGCGGAGGAAGGGGAGTCTTCTTTGCTTCTGGGCAGATTAGAGCTTTCAGATTAGAACGGGTCTTTTTACGAATCTGCCTGTTTGATTTGAAGGAATATTGACTTTTCTTAATTAATGTCTCATTTAGGATTGTTTTTGTCACTGCTGTGGCTTTATTATTTTTAAGAGACGGACTCACTAAAATGTGACTTCAGCTGTTCACTGGGTAACCTATTGAGCCGCGCTTCAGAACAGGAGACCGGTGTACGGATATGTGTGTGTGTGTGTTTTGCGTGCGCACCCATCGTGTCGTGCTCAGGGCTTCTGATGCTGCCTCTCACTCCTAATGGGAGGAGACAGCGGAGACTGGACCACAATAGAACAGATTTAGATGGAGAGGTGCCGTGTGTGTGAGTGTGTACGCAGGAGTGTGTGTGCATGAGTTAAAGAGGATCGAGAGAATGATGCAGGTTCAAACGTCTTGTCTGTCTTTTGCACTTTTTCTGTTGTGCTGTTTCTCTCAGTGTCCGTGGGGAGAGCCCTATAGATTGGCTGGTTGGACAGTTCTCCCCCTCTACAAGCCCAGGCCTTGTACAGTATGATTAAATTGTCATTGTACAAAAGACAAAAGGGAAACGATACAGTAGAAAGGGACGTGAATATATACTGAGAGAGAGAGAAAGAAATGAATGACCATGCCGCCTTCCGACTGACAGTGAAATATTCCTCCTCTCATCCTCCCATCATGCTTCATGTGTGTGCCTGATGGGGAGAGAATGACAGGCCAGCCCACCACCCCACCTCTCTCTTTAGTTTTTCTTTTTTTTTTTTTTGCACTCGCTTTTTCTTCTTCCGTCTCTCGTCTTAGCATCTCCTTTGCTTTAATTGACCAACTTTATCAAATGCAAATGACGAATAAACTTCATTATCACACATATGTATCCAACACTACTTATGCATCCTTGCTAAATTTACTCTGTATTCATATATGCGGGCGCTTAACAAAAGCAGATCTTTTCTGAATCATAGAATTATGATTCAGATACACTTGATTTCTTGTGACAAATGATACATTTTAAAAGGATTTATATCCAAAGCTGCTTATTTCCCCCAAACTTTTAACAGATTTTTTTACACAAATTCTGCTCCATAATTTAGCAAATATTCAACATTAACGCGCGGTGCGGTATATAGTTTATTGAAACATGTAGTGACTGAAAAACCTAATTTCTTTCGTTAATGTCATATTGATGATTTTGCGCTTTTTTTCTTTCTCACTCTGTCTCAAGTTGTCACTGATGTTATACAGCGGATAAACAAGCGAAACTTACTCTCTTAATGCAATTACATTTGTATTTGATATGTGCTTCTGTGTAAAATGAATGTTTTAAAATGTATTTATAGGTTTATTTAATCAGTCACGCTCCATGGTGTTTTTGAGGAAAAGGAAAGGTTTATAAAATATCTGTTGAAGATACAGACCAGCAAATTTTCTTTCAATTCAGCTTTGAGACAGAACTGTGCACATTTGTGAGGACATGTTAGTCACATGTTCACGCACATTGTTGTGATAATGTGCAACACTGTCCGTGTGTGACCATTAAAGAAAAAAAGATTCTGTGGTTATTTGTGTGTGTTTTGATGTTTTGATTGCTATAACTAACTGTTTGTGCAGGAGCGGGCTTACATTAGATGTACTTCGTAAAAAAAACAGCCGCACAGTTCATTTTCATATGCTTGAAGTTAAATGAAAAATATATGGCCTTAGAAAATATAAACATAAACAAATTAAATAACACATCTGACGAGATGAAAGCGATCTAGCACTTTTTATATTTAGAAGTGCGGAAATGCCCACAGCTTCTATCACTGTTTTCAAAGCTTTTCAGGTTTCTGTGGCGTTGTTTGAAGTTGACAGCAGCTTTTCCATATTCACCAACAATTATTTTTCGTTTTATTTCTATTTCGTATTTGTGTGATTTTAGAAATATTGCAGTATTAACAAATGTTTGATACTTTTGGAAGTTGCAACTTTACACAGAAATGACCAGGTGTAAGGTCAAATATATATATACATGCAAATGTATATATTGCATAAATTAAACATCATAAACACTTCCTGCCCTTAGGAGCTGCGTTCCTCTACGCAGCTGATCGGCACTTTTCTTGACCTCCGCAGATAATTCATTTCCCCTTTATCCCCTTCTTCCTTCACCATTCACCCCCCCACCTCACACACACACACACACACTCCTCCTCTCCCTCCCCACACACCGCTCCCTCGTGGAGCTGTCACCTTTCTGCACCCGCTCAGTCCCTATTAAGGCCGACAGCCCATCTGCCGCCTGCCCCGCTAACAGCTCCCGTCGCTAACGCTAACACGCACACACATCCACATCCACTCAGACACACAAAGGGCTGCGTCGAACCCCACCTGCCCTGATGCACGTACAGAGGAGCGGAGAGAATCATAGTCACACACGTTTGTACATAAACATATTTATGCACTCAGTATTTGTGATTATCTCATGATCATTTCATGGTTTTCCTGACACACACAGACACGCACACACACAAATGTTTACATGTCGTTGTCAGACTCATGTAGAGCTTTGATTTACATTTTTAACAATTAAATGACAGTTATCTGGAGTAACAAACAGTGTATATACTGTCTAAAGACCTGTTTTCATCTTTTAGCCTGGTGTTGAAAAAATCAAGAGCCTCAGTTTTATTGTTAAGATGCAAGAAAGTGAACAACGTTTATCAGTGTTTGTACGTGTATATCTCACCTGTGATTGTTTTTGAAACTACGTTTAGGCATGTTTGTGGATATTTATTGCATATGTGAGTGGAAGACATCACACTGCCCTGACTACAGGGGTAATTAGGTAGGGCAGTTGCAGCCCTGTGTGTGTATGTGTGTGTTTGTGTGTATGTGTGTGTGTGTGTTGTGGCATTTGCTCCCTTCAGGGATAGGTGCGTTTTGCATTAGCAAGAATGGCAACTGTCTCATCAATCACTGCATCACCATGTCACACACACACAGAGACACACACATGCATAGACACACACATACTGTGTCATGGTCATTCTGTTCACAGATGGGCCAGCAACACATGAGCGAGTCACTGAGCATCAGAAAGACACCCACGATCTCCCTACTTTTACACACACAAAAACACATCCACAATGTGAACGTGTGTGTGTGCTGGTGCCGCTTACATGTACTGACAGGAGTGTGAAATAGGTTCGTTAGAAACACACAGGTTAATACTCTTCCCCTTTATTCTCTCCTGTACTGTGTACGCTTATATAAATATTTATGACCTGAGCTATTTATTTAGTTTATATGTCCGTACTTCTAAGGGTTCGGATGTTTTATATGACAGGTTCCTTCAAATAATCTATTCAGATAGAGAAAAAATAATTTGTTAAGTGTTAATGTCTGCTTTATTCATATTAAGTATGCTACCAATACCATGTGTGTATAAAACCTGATTTAAATGATTTTCTTCTGATTTTAAGATGCCTTTTAGCTTAAATTTAATCTTCTGGAAAAGATATAGACAGGAAAGAATATCCGATTACCTTACCATAAAGTACAATGTAATAAAACAAAATCTCTCTTTGTAATCCCTAACAGTTTTAGTCGCGAGGTTAATGCAAGTGACAGACTTCGACAGATTTTTGCAAAATTGTCATTTAGCTAAAATATTCTTATCGTGATTTATCTCAGAATACAGGGTATCTTTCAAGAATTGTGTCTCATGGTTGATAGTTGTGGAGATGTAAAGCTAAATGAGTAGGTTACTAAGCCCTTCAAGTGACAGCTCAATCTCTTCCTCTTTATTCCTCTCTACAAACATGTACTTTATTTGTTACATTGTCCTGTAGAAGGATAAACAGTTTATTTAACATGTGACTAGAAATGCAGGGATTTGAACCAACAGCGTCAGATGTACATGGTACGGCATGTACCTTAGTTCGGTGTGACACCAGGACTCTCTCCAATAAAAAAAAGCAGTATTAAGTGTTGCCTGTCTATATAGCATTGTGACACCGCAACCAAAGCCAATAAGTGTTTGAAGCAGCAGCAGCAGCAGCGAGATATCGATTCCTCCTATTCACCAGAGTGGAACTAAAACCTACATATTACACAGCCTGGCCCTCCACCTCTCACTGAGCCAACGCAGCTCTGTGGATGGAGGCAGGGATGGCTGTCAGACGAGTGATTGGTCTGTCTACCTGTCTGTCTGCGCGGCCCTCACCTAAACAGGAACCCACAGTGGGACAACATCGCTCATACACGTAGACATGAATGTCTGTGTGGTGTGTGTTTGTGTGGTAAACATGTGTCTATCAGTTTGTGACACATGGCAACATCCTGCTCTGTTTACTGATACACTTCATCTGAGACAACACACACACAGGAATGTGGAAATACGGGAAAAATCTAACAGAACCATAACAACATACTGAAAAAAAGTAAGATTATTTTATTCCATAGCTATTTAGCTCTATTGCATGGCTTAAAGAGCTCCTAGATGGTTTGGTTTGACATGTTGGGTCAGAAAAGATTACTTAGTATCTTCGAAAACCAACATCAAAGAATGACTGTTTAACATTTGTCCACCCGCTCCACGAAGTTTTAACATTGAATATAAATAATTGTTTTCCCCTTTATAGACCTGTTTTAGACTAAGCAAGCATAAGTATTTTAACTCTCTGTCATTATGCAACAAACATACAAATGCTCAAAATACAAAGCCCTGGAATGCCTCAAGTGTTGCCAGCAGGCATCTCTTGTGTATTTTACATTAATTTAGAAGGATCACTTTATTACCAGTGTTCTGACATTTGTTCCCCAGTCTGACTTGGTTTCTGTATTTTCGAGATTTTGTCCTCCTTCTCTTCCCAGCAGCCCTGCTGCATTCTCCCCTGGTAGTTGTGTTTAAATGTAGGCCACCCAGCCAGTTTTGTTACGGACCCTGCCTTCTCTCGTCCTCTTTGACGTCAGCTCGATGGACGACCCTTTTTTCTATCACCCCGTGTTATTTAATTAATTTATTTTTTGCTATGGGTGATTTTGATTCTGTAGCCCGTTGTGACCTTATCACCTCAGCAACAGCTCCTCCCCTGACGCCAGCGCTGGTTTTGATTGACGGATAGCGGACCCTCCTCCGGTGCTTTTACTTTTATATTCCCCTCAGTCTGAAAGCCTTCTCCGAGGCTAAAACTGGTAAAAGTCCTCTGACGTTAAACACAGCCGGGGTGTGCTTCAATTAGCAGCCTGACGCCTGCACCAGTGCATGTGCGCACAGACAAACGTATTCGACAGAATTGTGTTAAGACAGGACAAAAGTCTTGTGTACCGGTTAAAAGTCACAACCCGTCCTCTGTGCATCTGTCTGTCCAGCTGACAGCTGTCTGTCTGTCTGCTTGTCGGTGCTCTCAGCATGGCTGCCTGTGCGTCATTCTGTCTCTATGTCTCAAGACCTGACTGTGTTTTTTCTGACTGTCTCTAGCCACCCTGCAGTAGTTGTATACTTAATTGTCTGCATATATTGTTGCTGTTTACCACAAGTGTATGTTTGATAAATGTGTGTGTTTTGTGCATCAACAACATTTATGACATGTCTTTCATCCAATTCATTGCCTCACACTACATTTATTGTTGAAACATTTGTTTTTCTGGAATATTTTGATTCCTTTTTTCTTCATTTTAATATCCCATTTATGTCCTCGCTTGTAAAAAAACAAATTTAAAAAAATGGTTAAATTTGTTTATTTAAAATGTTTTGAATTTTGACCTTTAATACTGTTCTTTAGAGATGTTAATGTTAATGTTAATTTTTATTCTTCAGTTATAATAGAAAATAAGATTTTTAATATTTCCTGACACTCTTTGTCAAGACCTTTTAGGTTATTTGCACTATTTTAATGTCCCTGAACAACTGATGTCTACACTTGAAAGTCAATGTCTCAGCAGCTTTTTTTCTACCTTGCCGTATTTTCAACCCTCCTTCTCTCTCTATGCCCCTGCCTACAGAATGAACTTATCGAAGGGGCCATTGGTGAACAGCAGCAGTGAAGATAACTCCAAGTCAAGCTACAGTAAATGCGGCGCTGGCGCCTGGAGGATGCACCAGAGCTACGATCCACTAGAGGCCAACCACATGAGAGACGCACATGCCCTCTACAACCCCAGGTAAGATGAAATGACGAAAAGACCAAAGACACACAGAGAGAAACGTAAAGGAAAAGGAATCTATGAGTCTGTTTGGTTCAGTTTTACACTGGAGCCACACTTGACCTCTATAAAGTTCAGATGAAAGAAAAAGAAAAGGCAAGCACTTTGAGACATCAAAAGCCAGTGTTTTAGTGGTCAATCTGTGTGTGTGTGTGAGAGAGAGAGAGAGAGAGAGAGAGAGAAATAGCACTGAGAGGGGGCAACTTAGCTCTTTGATTTATCACAGAATGAGGGTTGTATATTGGTGCTTTTCTTAACTTTCACAGATTTATTTCCTAATTCAGTTTTTTTTTTTTGGTTCCATGGCAGCTGGCAATATGTTCAAACTGAAGTATATTTGACATTTTCTGCATATACAATATGATCATAGACAGACAGTCAGGCATAGGCATAGATAGGGGGATTGTCTATGCAGAAGCCCAGTCTAAAGTTTAAGTTCGATGTCTATTTGGTTCACATTTCAAGAAATAAAAACAATGAAATGAAGCTGAAAAGAAATAAACATGACAAAGTAGAATTAACTAAGTCAGGAGAAAGGACTGTATTTTCTGCATCTCATTAATAGTTTTTGTATGCATGTGTGTGTTTTCTACTAATTGTTCCTAGTATGTTTTACCCACTGTCCAAAGACAAATATTATATTTTTAAAATAACAATACTTGGATAACCCTTACATACTTGCATACTTTTTACCTGTAGTATCTTTGTTTTGTTACATTTTTACAGTCTCAGAAGGAAGCAGGATTTAACTTCTGGCTCAAGGACTCTTCAGTAGTGCAAATGTGTCGCTGCACAGCGTCTTTAAATCATATCATTTGGTTGAAGGACAGTCACTTTTACCATAACAGTAATCCCCCATGCCATCTGCATGTGCAATAAAACATGAAAAGCTTCAACCAAAGTGAAATTTTTACTTTAAAGTTCTCCAGTGGAAACCAGTTCCAGGTGTGTGTTGATTCAGGCAGGTGAAACCGAACGCTGCCATGGTCCATTTTTAGAACATAAACTGTAAATATGTGACTTGTTTCATGTTAAAACACAGCAAACATGTGACGCATAAAACACACACACTTTCTCTCTCTTCGTATTCTTCTTCCCTCTCTGCCACTTGTCCTCTCCGTCTTTTAATCATTCAAGTTTCTCTCGGTAAGAGATAGAGCCACATGCCCAGATTGCAAGACTGTAATTGTAAGTATGTGTTTTATATACAATTAGCATAACACAGGCGTTAAGGAATATTATATGCAAATGACTATGTGACAAGTGTGCTTTCCTCTATATGTTTAAGTTTTATTATATATTTTCTCACCTGAGCTTGTTGTGACCAAGCACTGATAGATTTGAACTGACATTATTACAAAAGTGCTCAGATAAAACATAACTTATTGTTCTACGTATACTGACATGAGTGAACTGACCTGGCTACCTAAATTAGCATAGTTATCATGCATTCTGTTGTTATGGTTGTTGTTTTATTGCAGCCTATTAGAACACTATTGATTAGCGCATTGTTAGGCTTTCGCAAAGCCCTTCAATTTTAAGTGTGTGTGTGTGTGTGTATATGTGTGTGTGTGTGTGTGTGTGTGTGTGTGTGTGTGTGTGTGTGTGTGTGTGTGTTTGTGTGCGCGTGTATGCCTGTGTGCACTGTAGACTGGGAAGTCTTAGTCCAATAGGATTTCAGGGTTAGTCTGGGTCAAGCCAATTAGAGGTCTGGCAAGCTATTCTCACGCAGACCCATAGCCAATCACCAACAAGAGTGTTACTAGCACAATGTTAGTGTGTGCGTGTGTGTGTGTGTGCTGGCAGACAGTGAAGTCTGGTGATGAGAGGTGTAAAGGTTTGCCAGGGGCTAGGGAGTCACGCCATGGCTTGAGGTCACACATTACATCCGCACACACAGATAGACACACAGAATTGGGGAACATTATTTCCGCTGCATTGGTTCAAGTTTTGGACCAGGTTTAAACAATTGATACTGTAATTACGAATTCAACTGGCAAAACTATGCCAAGCCTCAGATGTGACACCGCAATATTCCCAGTTGGCAGATAATAATAACAATACAAATATCTGCTGAAGTTTACCACTTAGTAATTTATCTTGAGACAACTATTGAAATACAGTGAAACAGCAAAATGGACTTCAGCCATTATTATTTTATTTATTTACACCTGGGCTTGTCCTGCTGTGACATGTCAAAATGTCTTCATTGTAAAAAATGGAATAAAAGAAGAAATTGTGGACTAAATTGTAAAGAGGACGTCACCTCACCTCAACTCACCCTTTCACACAAATATGAATACATACGTGCACTTTTTTCCTCATACACACAGTGGAAGGAGTGTATTTTACACACATGCCGTATAAGACCTCACGACCACTCTCTCCGGGATATCTGACCTCCAACTGTGTTGATGGGATTTAGTCACATGATTAACATACACACTCTCACGCCTACACACACATACACCTGACGCAACTTTGACTTTTGATTGTTATTGAACAGTATTTATATACTATATGTGTGGCCCAAATTTGAAAAACAGTTTAAGATGCATTAAACATTTAATTGTTCTATTTTAATTTTCTGTTGTTATGACTGACCATTGTAATCGCTTTAAAAATCAGCCAGAAACCTAAATTGTTTTTTATGAAAATAAAATGAAAAAAGTTAATGTGCTGTCTTTTCTTCACTCATGAAAACTTATTTGAGTTCTGAAGAAATTCCTGGTTTGTTTTTAGAGATCTGCAGTTTTCATTGGACAGCAACAATATTATTCCTATTTTTATTTAGGCCATCAAACCATGGGAATGTGATTAATGTCAGGCAGCCAGCGTGCGCCTGAACACACACACACACACGCATACACACACATCGCTGTAAACTGAGCCCAATGTAATCATAATGATAAAGCAGATTGCCTTAACACACAGATGGGCCTCCCAACAGCTCTGTGTGTGTATGTGTGTGTGCGTGTGTGTGTGTGTGTGTGTAAGTGTGGACAACGCTGATTGGATTGCAGATTTATAGAAGAGGATTACTGCTGGAGCAGAGAGAGGGAGAGAGAAAGAGGGTTTCAGACACTCACCTCTCATTAACTTCCACCCCCTTCACCTCAGCTTGCCTTATTCTCAGTCATGGATAAACACACACACATACACGCACAGTTAAGATGCTGCGTTGATGCAGCCCCTAATTTTTTCCACACAATGTCAAATTGATGCTTATATATTCATTTTACCATTAAAATGCTGAAGCTGTGTTTAAATCCTTGTAATTTGCAGTTATTGTTTAAAGATGATGAGTTTTTCGGAAAGCAAAGTTTAAAACCCTGTGAAAGCAAAACCAGTTCTGCACAGATGAGCAGCAGTGGACTTCATGTCTTTGGATTATACTGCAATAAAGTCAAATTTTTAGAAATCTACAATATCACACAATGACAAGATCAGATCAATGTGTTCTAGCATTGTCCTAAGTGTATGCAGTGGTGCTAGTTTTTTGTTTTTAATGGAGAAAGTGAATGGGAAGGATTAAAGAGAGGAAAAATAGGAGAAAGATGCTAATGAAATGTCCAAATACACAGATTTGAATTGAGACAGTCTGACATCGACACTGTAGATGAATGAAAGACAATCAAAGACATAAAACAGACGGAAAGAAGCAGGCAGGCCAGAAAGAGACAGAAAGAGAGGCAGAGACAGTGGGCACTCCAGCAAACCTGATTATGACTGGATGTGAATTAGATTCCCTAACAGATGGTCCAGGAGCGAGGCTGTAAGGTGCATCAGCCAGCAGTGAGCGGAGGGAGAGGGGGAGGAAGGAGGACAGGGGGAAAGAGAGGGAAGATCAGGCAGGGAGGCAGAGGGGACGAGTGTCAACAGCAGCTGGTGACAATACAGATCAATTCAGTTCAAAATGTGCAACTGTAAAATGTATTCATGTAGGGTCGGGTTGTGCTTTCAAATGATCCTTTACTTGTTTGGTTAATGTGGGAGGAAATGTTGAGTTTCAAGTTATATTCCATGACATTTCCTTTCTTCTTTTGACCCACAGTAAATCAGTGCATCATACAGTAAAATAAATGAATTGGTTGATTCTCTACCCATCACCACATTTGTATATGTGTCTCACTATGATTAAATGTTTTTCCCGTTCCTCTTAATATGTTATTCATTGAACATTGAATTAAAAGTGAGCAGTGAACTCAGGATTTTGGGACAGATTTTCTCCATTTTTTCAGATTCTGTGCATTATTGTACATACTCTAGCTCTGCGTCTCTCTCTCTCTCCCTGTGATGGATAGGTGTAAATCATCACAATCCTGTAGTGACAGCCCAATTTCCCCAAATCTGATCTGCTTAAAGAATGCCTCTCCTCTCCTCTCCTCTCCTCTCCTCTCCTCTCCTCTCCTCTCCTTTTATCTTTTTCTCCTTTATTCTTTATTCCACTTTTCTCCCTTCATTCTCTCACCCCTTAAGTTTCACACACACTCTCTTCCTCTCTCCTCTCTTTTACGGCGTTGCACTCTCTTTTCCCATTCCCTCCTTGTCTGTTTCCCTCTTCCTCCCCTCCCCTCCCCTCCCTCTGCTTCCCTCCCGTGTCACATTTGAAAGCCCTGTCATATTTACTAGAGTGGAAATCCTCTTTCACCATCTGCTTAATAAAATGTGTTTTTAATCCGATGGGGGATATTTTGTTTTTTTAAACACTTTTTTTTTATTATACTTCTGCGCAATTTCATTTGATACGGCGCCTTGCCCAGGTCTCTATCTGTCTGAGTATGAGAGAGGGAGAGCTGTATGTCTCGCTGTACGGGAATAGTCGATTGTGTATGTGTGCGTGTATGAATGCATGTGTGTCTGCCACAATGGCAAGTGTCGGTAAGTGTTTGGAAGGGCTGTTGCACCCCTAATGCTCAGCGATAACACTGCTAATCCACACACACACACACACACACACACAGAGAAAAGGGAGACGAACACTCACCTTGATCAATGACCTTTCTTTTATAAAGGAACCAGCCTACAATGTATAGCCCTTATACCCCTGCTCAACCATTACCTGCCAATATCATGTGAGTTAGCAGAATGAATGTGTTCATTAGATTTATGGTGCGTATCGTGTCGACTAATAAAATATTTATCTATATGTTGTTTATCAATTCTTAATTTCACATTTAGCACATGCATTGTCTTTTATAAAAGGTTTACCTAAAAAGAGGATGCATTCAGTAATTTCATTGATTTCCATTCCTCAGCCTTTCCAGTAAAAGGCTGGAGGTCACTACAAGTACATGCTATGCAATTTAGTGTACAATTTAGCCTGCCAATTCCCAAAATAGAGCTGAACTAGACATCTAATTTGCAGCAGTTTATGTATTTGATTAGTCAGCAAACAAATACTTGAACCTAGTTGACGTATTAACTGTTAATTGTACTCCTGATGTGCAGGGAGCTGGATGTTTCAGAGGTTTGAAGCACTGTTCTTACAGTAGACAACCACCCTCACAACTATAATGACACACAGCAGATAAAGGAGACAGAAAGAGGGGCAAAGAGAGAGAGACAAAGAGAGAGGTAAGGAGGGAGAGAGAGACAGAGAGAGAGAGAGACATGGTGACAAAGATAGTGCCTGGCAGCAACACACTTATCAGCCACCGCTCTGCGAGAAAATGACCTAAATCATCAAGATTCCCATCTGACACACACACATACACACACACAGGTTTAGCGCTGCACTGCCTTCACGTTTTTGCCCTGAACAAGCTCAACCTCTTCATATCTTTTCACTTAAATAACTACATCAACGCAGTCAGACTCTCAAATCTAATTCATCCTTCATACAGACCAAGGAAGAAAGGAATTCCCTTTAAAATTCCCTTTAAAATTTGTAATATAAACACCTTTCATGAGAAGAGATCAGACTGGAAAAAGAAAAGAGACAACAGCACTGCGTGATGATTGAAGAGATACATTGATATCACCAGACTCAACATGATATTCCTGAATAGTTTGCAGTCTGCAGTTTGGAGAGCACATAATTCTTAATCAATCGTGTTTGGCTGAGCCTGCCCTGTGTGTGCAGTCTCCCACTGTTTATCCATTCACATCTACAGAGTGTGTGTGTGTAAACTTTATAAACCCCAGGATGCATCATAACAGCTTTAGCCCCACTAGTGTGCCCCTGTAAGTCTTACCCAATTCATTTCACACCTGCATATGTGTTTGTGGATACTTGTGCACAGCAAAGGTGTGTGTATGTCTGTGTTTGTTATATTAAAATACCTAGAAGGAGTCACACAGTCACAGACACATACGCTCAGGAATATAGACACACACACTCACACAATTCCTCTCCTCTACCGGTCTTTACAGCCCGACAGCCCATTGGGCAGAATGTGTTTTAGCCATTATCACATTGATTGTATGTAATCAGGGGTTTATTCTGCAGCCAATGAAGTGAATTACAGGTTTCCTGCCCGACTAACACTGTAACAATTGATCTGCTCCCTGGTGTGTGTGTGTGTGTGTGTGTGTGTGTGTGTGTGTGTGTGTGTGTGTGGGGTGGTGTGTGTGACAGGGTGTGGATGCACAAGAACGACAGAGAAGGAATGATAGTGTGTTTGTGTGTGGGAAGTAGAAACAACTAGAGAGACAGAGAGAGAGATTGAGACCCAAAGAGAGGGCGAGAGAGAGCTCAGTAGGAGGCAGAGTGGTTTAGATTGACTGTCGCGGCGTGAGTTTTTATTTCTTATTTTATTCATTTCTCTCTCTGAAAACAACTATAATCATCGACACACTGCGAGTCTATGGAGCCAAGCTCAAACACTCACGCCAGCACACACCAACACTACACAGATTGTTTTCTCTGACCCTAAAACTGTGCACACAACCTGAACAACAACACAAATTGAATTACTACTTACCTAAATTACACACATTTGTATGCATTTTCATGTTTGTGTGTGTGTGTGTGTGATTTTTCAGCTACCAGAAAATAAAAGCAAATGTCTTCTCTCAATAACTAAGGAATGCCGAGTTATGCATCTTGAAAATATAAATAACTATCATTGTATCAGTGTCACTTGTAATGACAGATTTTTAACCAACATATTATTGATTACAAGCAAAAAGTCACCAACAAAAATTTGGTTCAAGACTGAACTCCATACTATAGAACAATGGTTAGAAATTATAAGAGACTTATACTAAGAAAAACGTGACCTATCTGTCCTCAATCTTTTTGTCAGTAAATGGATGAAATGGATGTTTTATGACGCAGTGGATAATGCTTATGGACTAACTGATATATAGCTTCAAAGATACTGTATTTGCGTATGTCCTTCTTCGATAAATAACACTCATAACCATGACTGATTTTGATTTTTTTTAAATTAATTTATTTTGTCCGTTTTTGTTCTCTTTTTCTTTATATCTGGTTGTACAAGGTCAATTTAACACACACAATACCTTGTTCAAGTCCACACTAAATGAATATACAGTTTAAGAAAGAAAAGAAAAGAAAAGAAAATGTCTTCTCACTTTAATTCCTCAATCACAGCAGCGGTAACATTTTCATTTTGATCTAATTTGTGCAGCTAACAAGTCAAGTATACGTGTGTTTATTGTACGTGTGTGTGCACACTCACCAGTGCATGTATCGGACTAACAAGCTGACAAGCAGTTCAACAACCCTCCACAGATAGGAGAGTGCTGAAAAGGGAGTAAAATAGAGAGCGAAATAGAGCAAAGAAATAAAAATAAACAGAGGAGTGTGAGGGCTGAAAAAGCAATTCAGTCTATTGATGAAATCATTCTATTCATTTGACTATGGAAATGTAAATGCATTTTTTGCTGCAATTCCCCTCCTTACTCCATTCTTTAATTCAATGTATTTTCTTTTCTGTATTCCACCCTTCCTTCACTTTCCCAAAGCATTGCTGGTATCATCTAGATAGAATTGTGTGGGGTTTTCTCTCTCTCTCACCCCCCTTTTTTTTCTTTTTGCTTATTGGACTGTGTGTTCTTATCAGCATCGAGAGCACAATGCTTGGTGTGATGGAAAGGTATTAGCCAACCCGTGGTAGCTACATTGTCAGCACTTCTTCCTTCTCTGTCTCTATTGCTACCACTTGTCTTTCCTCTCTCGTCTTATCCTTCTCTACTCATTTTTATTGCCTTTTTCTATGGGAATATGTTTTTTATAAAATATCGTCAGGGCAGTGGGATGCTTCATTCCTTTACACGAACTGAAGTTTGTCAAAGTGTGGTTGAATGCATTTTTTTTTCAGCGTATCATATATTTTGTTAGAATCAATTGAAGCTCTAAATGTTTAGGTCCTCGTTGCACATTTTAATGTATTTTTCTTCTCTTCACATAATAATTATATACTTTCAGGCAGGTTATGTACAAACTGAACAAACTGTTATCTAAACCTCTGATTTGGTAGTGGTAGGTGAATGTTAAAATGACACCCAGACTGTCCTTTTTAAACCTCCACTCAACTCTCAGCAGTGCTCCTCTTCTCTCCTCTCCTCTCCTCTCCTCTCCTCTCCTCTCCTTTCCTCTCCCTGGTCAAGACAAAAACAGTTTGGAGTTGTTTGAGGATCAGTTTTTGTTTATGGCCACCATCTAGCAAGGCATTCGCACAAAGATTGTATGTAATAAAAGAGTGCGAGTGCACACAGAAACACAGACTAAAGGGGCACACAGCGAACAGCACAGAGACGCACAGTGAGGCAGAGAGTAGTTGCTCTAATACGATGATTGTATGTTTGTCCCCGCCAGTTGTCAGGGCGCCGCATCAGCCCACCGCTCTAATGACAGCTTGTCATACTAAAGTGGCCCACCTTCCTTCAAAACACACAGAAGAAAAGATTCTTCTTCTTCTTCCTCTCTGTTTTTCTTCCTTTCTGTTTTTCATTCTATTCTTTCTGTTGCTTTCCCTCCACGTATCCACGTATTTATCTCTCTTTCATGAGTCAGTGTGCCTTCAAAAAGTGGGGAAGATAAAAAAGAAATAAGGACAAAGGAAAAGGGAGAAAATGACAGGGATCGAGGTGGAAATGGAGACAAGGGAAGGTGGTAATCTTTTTGGTGTGTGTGTGTGTGTGTGTGTGTGTGTGTGTGTGTGTGTGTGTGTGTGTGTGTGTGTGTGTGTGTGTGTGTGTGTGTGTGTGTGTGTGTGTTCTTTGCCTCAGTGATGAACAGGTAAATAGGCCTGCTGAATATTTGATGTCTGCAGGAACTAAGCAGCCACTTTTACCCCTTTGAACATATGTAGTTGGTGTCATGAACGCTGTATGTGTGGTCAGTTTTATCATGGACACTAATCCTAATATATAAACATGAAACATTAATTAACTGGTATATATTTCAAAGAGCTGAAAAAACTTTGTGTAACTCCATTAAAATGTCATTTGGGATGAAAGTGCCCATCAGTTAGTTGGCGTTGTTTCTTGTTGGTCATATGAGACTAAAATTAACCTTTAATCTGTCTATTTTGGTACAGTAAGTGTGAAATTACACAGAACATCTAACAGTTCAACAAAAGAAATAATCACTTTTCCTCATGATGTCTAGAAAAATAATGGAAAACCTACATTTTGTTCACGTAATGTGAGGTTTTCCGGGACTTTGCGAAAGAAGAAGCTTCGTACCTATTTCACAATTCATTTAAACAAAGCAAAAATCCCTTTTATGTTACAGTATGGTGCTTTTCCACTGATGCACAAAAATGTACGCAGTATAGTGAAAATGAAATTCAAAACCCCTTTTCTGTAACAAATTTAACAAAACAACTAATACTCCAATCTGATTACTGCTCTTCTTTATGCTTTATTGTAATCATCTCATAACAATCTGCTCACGTCTCATGACCCTTGTGAAAATACTGAAAGAAAAAAGAAAATGCCTTTTTGTATAAATCTCCTTAAACACCTAAAAACATAAAGAATTGATAAAAAAAATGAGACCAAGCCCCTTCCCTCTCTCTCCCCACACTCATCTGAAGAGCAGACAGGCACAATAAGACTGCTCTTTCAGCACTGAGCCGTCGTTACATAGCGCCATAATTATACTGATAACATACATACATAAATGCATTCAACCTCTCGCTCGGCACAGCGCACTGGCTGTGATTTCTTAATCTTCTTTCCTCTTCTCCTCTCCTCTGCACGCATGTCTTCTTTTTTTATTCTTTTTATTCCTCCCCCTGCCATTATTTTTCATTTATAAGCAGGGTGAGCGAGAGAGAGAACATAGAAAAGATGTAAGAGTGGGAGAAAAAGAGATGATAGAGGTAAAGAGAGAAAGACGGAGCAAAGAGGAGGGATGGAAAGGGAGAAGGAAAGAGAGATAAATGAGAATTTGAGAGAGAGAAGGGGAAAAAAGCGCCTGAGATCTTTTGGCACTTAAACTCTTTCACTTAATGGTACTCAGAGGGATTGACGGTCGAAGGGAGGGGGCACAAAAGAGCATAAAGAGTGAAAAAGGAGAGATTAAATCATCACCATCACATCATCTACTTAAATGGGTCTACTCTCTTTTTCTGTCTCCACTGTGTTTTCTCTCCCTCTGCTAGAACATTGGCAACCCTGTGCGATCTTTCATCATACCATCACTGTTTCCCACATTTATATTTATTTCTTCTTGCTTATTCAAGCACCTTATTTGTGTGTGTGTCTCTCTGTCTGTATCCCTGCACTGACTCTATCCCTTTTTACCTGCTTTACTGCTTTAGGACTGCAGCTAACAATTATTTCTTTTAATTGTTTAGTCTGTAGAAAAAATGTGAAAATGCTCATCATAGTTTCCCAGAGCGCAAAGTGATGTCGTCAAACTACTTTGTTTATCCAACCAAAACCAGAAAACCCAAATACTCATCCTTCATCATAAGTGACAAAGAAAACAGCAAATCTTCACATTTAAGAAGCTGGAACCAGCAAATGTTCGTTATTTTTGCTTGAAAATTGATTTAGACGATTAAGCCATTATCAAAATAGTTGGCAACTAATTTTCTTCAATCAATCAATCCACCAATCATCGCAGCTATATCCCCTTTCTTGAATTGTGTCTAAACATTTCTCGCTGTCTTCTTCGTTGCATTCGAAGGCCTACCTTAACGTCAGATAAATGGATTTATAGATACTGGTGAATACCACAAAGCCACGATTAATAGGGTCACTGAATTAGAAGGACCTGCAGGGAGAGAAGGAAAAAATCAGTGGTGGGACTAAAATATATGATGAAAAGGGGGAGGAGAAAGGGCAAAGTATTACAGTACATTATAAATGTCATGTCACTTTATGAAAGGAAAAATGGACTTAAAATAAGCACTGAATTTCTGTTGAAGGGGTTGGCTTTGTCTAATCTTGCTGCTTATCAAGCTACACATTAAAACCAAACAATTCAGACAGATTTCTCTTTCTGTCCGTCAGTCTGCCTACCTGTTTTCCTGTCTACATAGATTCCCTCCACCCTTCCCTCTCCCAACCAGCCCTCCATTCTCCGTCAGGCGCTGTCTGTGTTTTATGGGTCCCTGTAGAACAGGGATCTTTTACAGGCCGACTGGACTTTAGAAGCCCCTCGTTTAGCAGCATCCTGCCTTAATTAAAAACCCCTTTTGTGCTTTCTGCCTTTAACAATGAAACGAGAGGGAAGGGAGGGGGGGCAGGGTTAGAGGAATAGAGAGTGGTAATGCAAACAGGAAGAGAAAGAGAGTGGAAAGAGATAGAGTAAGAGAGAGTGAGAGAGAGATGGCAGTGAAAAGGAAGTGATAGGGAGACAGGCAGATAGATAGTAAGGTAGACAAAGGGAGGGATAGAGAGATATGGACAGAGAGAAGATAGCTGTTAATTACAACTGCCATTAACAAGACACCAGTCAGTCTCCTCAGGGAGAGGAAGGAGAAGAAGCAGAAGAGGATAGAGGGAGAAAGGGATAGAGGAAGGGAGAGACGGCAGAGAAGAACAAGAGCTGAGGAGAGGAATACTGTAGTACTTAGGAACTGATTAGTAGTTTGTTTTGGGTTTTTTTAACACAGTTTTGTGTTGCTTGGCTTCCCCTAGCTTCTTCAACTGTTCATCTGTCAGTAAGTGCATGAAGAAGACCACGTATGAATCTGTGTCTGTACGTGTTTATGTGAGCATCATGTATGTGTGCGGCTGTCTTTGGGATGATTGAACAGCAGAGAGGCTGCTTACTGATTACCTTCATGTAGAACAAGCTGCTATTGACTGGAGAGTGACGGATGACCGTCGGCCCTCGAGCATGTGTATGTGTTTGTGTGACTGTGTGCGGCTATAGATGCTCCTCTGCTACTCTCTATTAAACGTTTCCCCTAATGAACCACAATCTGTTTACTTTTTTTATTTAAGGTACTACTTACTACCTTTTATTACTTTGTCCCTTGTTTCTCTCTCTATCATTTCTTTCCAGAAAAGAATAACAAATGTGATGGATGGATTGTATGTGTGTACATGTGTTTGTGTCAGGCTCAGTGAAAAACCATAAATCCATCATAGAAAGTGACAGTGAGGAAATACAACAATGTCAGAACAAATGATTTCTATAATTGGACTTGAACATTGCCTCAATTGTTTGCTTTTTCTTTTTCTTGAGCTCTGACTTTCATCTCTTTTCTTTAACCATATCCAATATTTATCTACACATGACATTTTCTTGTAATACTTTCTTCCTCTTCTTCTTCTTCTTCCTCTGTATGTTCCTGTCTTACTCCTGCAGGCTTCTCTGCAGAATGTCCAGTAAGGAGCGTCACCTTGAGTCCAACTGTCCGTCCTCTTATATAAAGACTGAGCCGTCTAGTCCTGCCTCCCTGACTGACAGCCTAAACCATCACTCCCCTGGTGGCTCCAGTGACGCCTCAGGCTCCTATTCGTCTACGATGAACGGTCACCCCAACGGCTTAGACTCCCCGAGCCTTTACGGCTCCAACACAGGACCCCTGGGACCTGCAGGTGGCCCCGTATCAAAGCGTTACGAGGACTGTTCGTCAACTATTGGGGAAGATTCACAGATTAAGTGCGAGTACATGTTGAATTCGATGCCCAAGAGGCTGTGTCTGGTGTGCGGGGACATTGCGTCAGGGTACCACTATGGAGTGGCATCCTGTGAGGCCTGCAAGGCCTTCTTCAAACGCACCATTCAAGGTTGGCTCCCATTTTTAATATCTGTCTATAATTATCTCTCCTTGTATGTCTATCTAAATTTTTGTCCTTATGTCTGTCTTGTATGTGGTCTACCATCACAGGTTTGCTTCACAACCTAACCCTAACCCAGGCACAATCTTCCAGAGAAATATTGTACACATTGCACCTGAAATATAAACTGTTTTGTTTTGTTTTTTCTTTTCGCTTTTCATTTTAAATTAAATGCAGACACACATAGCGTGCACTCGGTCACACATGCACATACACCTGAGCCATTATACTAGATCCAGGACATATGATAAAAGCCCCAGGCCAGATGTGAACCCAGATTTTTATATGGTGCATGTATCCTCCTCTGTCTGCTAAGTGAGCCACCAGGACACCCACCGCAGTCTATTTTTTCCTCTGTCCTTCACCATTTCTCTTCCTGTCATGCATACACATACACACACTCACATATAAGCATCCAATCAGGTCCTTGCATACACACCAATTCTGAGACACGCCCCCCTTTCACCCTCAACCTTGACCTCTTCTTCATCAACAGCAAAGAGTAATTTCCAGGTGGTGTTTGCTTTCCCAGATCTAGCTGCTTATGCTTCACAGGAAGAGTGTTTGCTATAAGCCTGTTGTCTAGGAGATAATGTAGTGTCAGAGGGAGGTCGGAGGTTATGTCTGGGGGTCAGGAGTTCAGGTTAGGGGGTAGAGGAGAGAAGGGATATAAGTAATCCACATGATGAGAAGAGTTCCAGGAATTAGGCTCAGTAATCCTTTGCTCGTCTCTTGTTACAGCTAGAAGTAGTCCAGGAAGTGCACAGGTATTTAGTCTGTCCTCTACAGTTTGTGGGCATTCAATTCATATTCAACGTCTCAGCTTGATCACCATTATGTCCTTCATATAAACAGAGCAAAGGTCAGTCAGTCTTACCGATGGCCAAGTCTGTCATTTGTTCATTAATCTACCTTATTCAATGATAACACAAACATCCTAGTTTCACAAAACTTACTTAACAAATATGGCACAATCTACAACTTTAATGATACATTCTTTGGATTTTAGGGTGGTTTTAATGTTTCTTTCCAAAGCAAGCAAACCTGAAGAAGATGGGTACTAAACTGTTTAACTCTAAAGCTGGTGATATTACATACTTTTATGAGTGCAAACAATTTGTCTGACAGGACCAAAACTAACAATGTATTAATCGGTCTCTCAATACTTTTTGACTCCATGTCAGTGGCTCTCAGCCCCAAGTCTATTTATTCCTACTGAAGACATCAATCTTTAAAAACAAGTCAAGAATATAGATACTTTGATTTATGCTTTTATGATACAGTGTATATTATTAATGATTACAGACACTTTTTTGATGCATTAGCAGGATGTTATATGTACTGTAGCGTTGACTCAATCTAATAGTTTTTTGAGGAACAGTGTAGCTCTGTGGCAGTGACATTGACTTGGCTTTCATAGGATTTGTTGACAAGACGAAAAATATGTAATAGCACCTCACCCTTTAACCATAGGTCTTCGAAGCACTTTTAGGTATGGGAAATAAGGGGAAAGTCACTGAATCTGGTATTAGGGCCACAGGGGTGTTTGGACCTAGTCAGACAGTCAGTTAGCAACTGATAAACCTTTAAAGACTTTGTGTTTGAGTACTAACTAATAACTATTAGGCCCCATCAGTCAGCAGGACAGCCCTCTTGTCAGTCAGTATGCCACTGCAAAAACCAAGTCAGCCAGCCAGCCTTCATCGATCCTTTGAGTCAGTCAGTCAGTCAGTCATATCAGACAGGATTCATCTATCTGCCTTTCCATCCATCCACCTATCTGTCGCTGCTTTCTTTTGCCTCCGATAAGCAGCTTTCCCAGTAAAGCCCCAGAGAGAGATAGAGAGAGGGGGGGGGCAGGGAGATGTGGGGGGGGGTCGAAGTCTTACATCCACTACTGTAGATGGTCACCACTACCTAGAGATGACCTGTATGTGTTTATTATGGGATGAGATCAGGACACAGTGCAATCCTGACAAAGAGATTGGAGCGCACACATGCAGAGATAAAGGCAGAAACACACACAAACACAAACTCATAGAAGCACATTCACACGTGGACACCAACACACATGAATAGACAGTCACACACATGGCTTTGTAATCACTCTATATATAGGTTTAACCCTTAATTCATGTCTTATAGTTGACAAACTCCACAAGTCTCATTTCATTTTGGGGGCTTGTCAAAGGTTACATAGGTGAGGATACAGTAGCAGATTAAATAAAAAACATATAGATATGATGCCATGTTGACAATAGAGCCTCTTCAGAGTGTGACCTTGAATAGATTTAAAGCAATTCTATGTCCACCTCCACCTTTCACTCCCTCATATTCACTCTATTTGTAATCCTCGCTTCTCCTGTAGTTGACATGTTGCAGATCAGTAAGGCTGAAGTTCGAGGTTACAGGTCAGGGCAAAACTAGTTACCAGATTGTCACGAAAGGCTGTCATGCAATAGGATAGAAGGCCATATTGGAACTGGAGCCACCAGAAGGATAACAAATCATAGCCATTGTTTTGCATTCCTGTTCAAAATAACAAAATTTCCTGGATTTTCACTGAGAAATTTGCTAATAGTCTAAAAACACTAAACTTACAGTACCAATTTCCCAAGCTTGAATGGTCACAACTTGAATATAACAAGAAAATCTGTCAATGTCTGGCCATTTTATAAACAAATTTCATCAATGTCTATGCTACAGTACTACTGTTAATGTTTGTTTGGATGCAGACTGAGCGGTCTTGGATCCACTGGAACAAATGGGTCATGACATTATCTTTGGCTACCATTCGAGCCAAACCCATCCACAGATATTGTGGATGTGTGCATTACCCTGTGTGTCTGTGTGTGGGCTTGTGTTCAGCCATGTAAATGAGTGCAGGTTTGTGTGTATGTCTGTGCACGCGTGTGTTGGTGTGTGTATCTTGGCTGGAAAGCAGGGCCAGCCTCAGATGGGCAGCGGCAGACATATTGGTATGTTTCAACCCATTAGCCAATAAAACCGCAGGTAATCACCAAAAAAACACCTCCAGCTGGACAGGGAGGAGAGCATGGGGTGGGAGAGCGGAGGAGAGGAGGGGAGAAAAGAGGAGAGGAAAAAGGTAGAGGAGGTGTGTATACCAGTTTGAATATAAAAAGAGTTGAAACAAGGAATGAGAGAAAGAGGGGGAAAAGGGGGTGGGTGAATTGGGCACATGGATGTAGGAAGGAATTAGTGGTGTGTGTGTGTGTATGAGTGTGTGCATGTGTGTGTCGCAGCATGGAGGAAGTGGCTCTGGCAGCTGCTGTTTCTGTGGCGTCAGTCCAGCGACACCTGACAACCTGCATCTATCACTCCCTTATTGAGAGAGAGGGATAAAGGGGAGTGAGGAGGAGGGCAAAGTGTGGGAGAGGGAGGGATAAGGCGATGAAATGGGAAGAGGAAGACAGCAAGAGGGACGAAGAAAGGTGGATGAGAGCATGGTAGGGCAAAGGAATGAGTGCAGTGAAAATGGTAGGTGGGGCAAAAGAAAATAAAACAGCTAAACAAATTTAAATATTTGCATGTTTTGATGGAGAACGGCATGTGGTGTCTTGGTGAATCACTGAGCTAAGATATGCCATGTTAACTGCAGGGTGTTGGATTCGAATCTTGCCCAGAAACCTCTGTCACCTTCCCACCTATATATATTTTTTGTTGCTCTCTAGTTAAAACCATCTATTAAAAAGCCAAGGTAGCAAGAAAACAAAATAAATGCGATTGAGAGGTTTAATATCATGACAGGCAAAAACAAAGACTCAGAGTATGGCAGACCAAAAACACACACCATCATTCGTATTACACAGTCTGTACAATGGTGGTCAATTGTCATGCAGCAGGTGGACATACACACACATCTCAAAGGAGATTGCAGGGGATTTGAGCCCCTCATATATCCCCTGCACTCACACCAACACACACGTACAAACTTGCACGTTATACATAGGTGCCTCCAAGAACGTCTCTGCTCTAAGCCCACCCCAGTGCACAATAAGACACATAAAGACAGAAATAAAGACACATCCACACACACATGCACAGAGAGCTGTGGCATTCTGATATAAACCCTTCTTTTCTAATTCCTACCCTATAGCCCCTCTCTAAGGTCTGAGCATACAAAGAGTCTACAGTCACATGACACATACCACATACCAAACCTTTATATGGGCCTGTTGTGTAAGCCAATAGTATCTACCCCCCATTAACATACAACACATACCTTTTATACAAATATACTAGTGTTAAAGTCCACTGCACTTCCAGCTGAGGTAATAATCACTGCTGAGTTGAGGAACTGTAAATTCAACACTTTCTTTTGTGGGTGTCACTTCAGTCAACAAATAAGATTATTATATTATTATAATTACTGCCCATTGCTGCACTCAGCATGTAACACATTTAGCCTTAGTGCTACCAGCCCCATAACTGGCTCTTTACGGCAGTTATCCATTTAGCAGAACTTGCCTGTTTAACACTGAACAAGACCTTTTACTGACCACCCATTAACCAACACAGATTCAGTGTCATTAGCACATTTAGCCTCACTGCTAGGTAAGTGTCTCTCTTAATTGCTGAGCTAATCTGCTCCTCCTGTATCATCAGCATGTAAAGGCTGGGTGTAAGCTAACTAGTCCCATTAGTAGCGTCCATTAGACTGTAAGGGTTCCCCCAGCATTTAGCACATTTAGCCTTTACTTTGACTTAGAAGGCCGATTAATGAGCATCTTGTTACCCATTAAGAAGTGTTGGTGCATTTAGCCCTTTCCCAAGCTAACTAGCCCCCTTAATCAGTCCAGTAATGAGAAAACATCCTCTCAACAGCAGCAGTCAATAGTAATCACTGTTTACTCTGTTTCAGTGGGAGATGCATTGGCTTGCTGGGGTACTGTAGCTGTCAGGTGGGCAAAGGAGGAAGGGAACAAAGGGTTTTCTGGTTCAAATCTCAACACAGTTCATATTACAGATATATAAACCTTTCTGACGAAATAAGCCCATTTGAGCATTTCTGTGACAGTCCAAGCTATCCTAACAAATCCAAAACATGCACAAAATGAGAAAACAAAACAACAGATAGTACATACAAGACAAGATAGATTGTTAGAAAATGGTCTCATTTAGACATATATTTAGATACAGACTTGAAAATTTGCAAAGACAAAGGAAATACAATATTAAAAAAAGAATATGGAGAGGAACAAAAAATAGATATTACTAATGACTTCCACAAAAAATAGAAAATAAACTTTTATTCAAGGTAAAAGTGGTACCTGCGTACAACACACTTAGGTGTCGTTTGTTGCTGCTGGCAAAGGTTGTGAACTTAATAGACTTACATTGGCTAATAATCTCAGCTTCAGCTCTACACCTGAGTGTTACCCTGAGTGAACTGCAGCCAGTCACGCAATCTCAGCTTGCTGTGGCCATGACATATGCACATTTATATCCTTGTAAAACACACATATACATACATGAATACACTACTTTGCTATTTTTTTAAACAAAGTGATCACTTTATGAGATTGCAGCACTCTGTTTTGAGTATCTCCACTATGCCAACAAAGGGCCATCTTTAAGTCAAAGGTCAAGACTGAGGTTGTGAATGTCAATTGGTTTATTTTATTGTGTACACATGTCTGTGCTAGAGAGTATCTGTCTTGATGCATGTAAAATAAAAGTCTCCTTTCTATCTTCCTCCAACATGTCTACATTTTGCAGGCAACATTGAGTACAGCTGTCCAGCCACCAACGAGTGTGAGATCACCAAGAGGAGACGCAAGTCGTGCCAGGCCTGCCGCTTCATGAAGTGTCTGACTGTGGGCATGCTGAGGGAGGGTAAGGGAAAAGGTCTCTTCCTTATCTTTCTCTGTTAACTGTGCTACATGTAGCATTTTAAAGCAAGTGATCCACCAGATTGATCCACCTTGATATACTGTTTTAGAAAACAAAACATTAAAAAATGACTGTAGCTTGGTGTCATTGGTTTATGGTAAATATACCAAGATACACCAAAGTATGACAATGATTTATTAATGTTGAACAATGCTACATGTAACACTTATTAAATATTGTCAATTCTCCTTATATATGCAGTACCGGTGCATTGTGATCTATTTCTATTTGCATCATGTCCCTCTTGTTGCCGTCTCACTTCAATGTCCATCTTACCACTTCTTTTCTACTCATCTCCCCTCCTCTTTTTTATGTCCCTCTTTAGTCTGAAGTCTTATCTCACTGTCTCACTATCTCTTAACATTGATGTATGATGTATTTTTGCTGTTCACTTCCACAATACAAGAGGTACAATGGTTAACAAAGTTACATACAATAGTTTCTGAGGGCCTGTGCACACATAAAGACCCACATCAATACACTGGCTTCATCCTTGTTTCAGTAAATGAGATAAACATAGATATTATGGGGTAATTGCAACAGTCACACTCAGCAGTTGTTCAGTGGCGGAGAAAGGTTTAAAAAAAAAACAAGATATTATGTGCCCTCACACCACTTTGATTAAATACACTCACTCTCTCATTTTCACACTCCGATGTTGCCTCTTCCTCTTCCTCTTCCTCTTTCTCTCCCTCTTGTCTGCCAACCTCTGACCTTTCTACTCCCACTGCACTCCCAACGATGAAAGGAAGGAGAGGAGTGGCAAGGGATGAAGAGGAGGGCTGATAGAGAAGGAGGGGGACATAGTGAGAGGGGGAAGGTGGCAGAAAGCTAAGGGGAAGGAGGGAGGGAGGGAGGAAGGGAGGGAGAAGAGATTGATTTATAGGAGCAGAGGAGAGGGACCAGGGGAGGATGAGAGGCAGGGGGAGGATGGTTGAATGAAGCAGAAAGTGTGTGAGAGAGAGAAAGGAGAAGAGAGGAGGGTCAAGGTTGTAATTGATGGGAGACCTGGCCTACGCCCCCTTCCTTACAGTGGTCAGGGAGCGTGCCTCTGCCGACGCCTGCCAGCCCTCCCTCCCTCCATCCATTCCTGTCTTCATCTCTCCCTCCAATTCTCCCACTCAGTATTATTGTGCTGCTTCTGTTGCTTCTCTTATGCCTTTCATCCATCCATTCTCTCCTTCACCGTCTGTTCTCTCCATCCAGTTGGCACCATGACACTCAAACAGTTTGAGGTGAACAGTAGTAGTAAAAAACAAAAACATTTACATTTTATTAATCTGATTTTGATTTTATTTTTAAATACAACAAAACAGCATGAAATGAACAATTTGTAATTAAAGAAAATCAAACTTAGAGTGCATAAAAATATAACTTTACAGACAAACACAATGACGGGGCTTTATAAAAAAATATTGACTAAAATTACAGTTAAACTTTCTAAATATTAACCTTATACTAGTTGTACTATACTAACAGAAGCCAGGAATTTACATCAGCAGAATTTTTACTAAGCTGGAGCTTACACACACACTCACAGAAAATTCATAAATATCACTGCCTCCACCAGCTCCGGTTTTACTTCACTGTAAAAGCATGCTCATCTCTCTCTGTCTCGTCTGTCTCTCTCTCTTTTTTACACACACACACACACACACACTCCCAACAAGCTGCTGTCGTAGCTTTTGTTCTCCCAGTTGATCTGACATAGGCAGAACCTATGTCTCATCTCCTGTTTTGTCTCGCGTATGTGTGTGTGTGTGGCCACAAGAACACACACACATGTGTAAGTGCATGTATTATTGGCAGCTCCAGCCGTCTCACAGTTCACACAGCTCAGACTGCATCCTCCGTCTGGACACAGAAATAACATCGCCCCTGTCGATAAACTCCAAACAAAACTGTCATTTGCAAAAGAATATTTTTTAGTAATCGTTTTCTTTTAAAGTCCTACTTTAAAATACATGTATAAGGGTTGGGTTTGGTTTTTCCACTCAGCCAATAACAGACCAGAACTATACCTGCCTTTTGGTGCTGCTGCGTCTCTGCTCCATGCACATACATCATGCACACACACAAACATGCACACACTCCTAGGACCACACATATATACATCAACATGACAGACCAGAGCCACCCCATTTGTTGTGCAGGGTGTGAATTTAATACAAGGGGTCCTGCTCTACATATGAATAAGGGTCATTTGGAAAATTGATACATCCATTTTCTTATATTTTTCTCATTTTCACTCTTTTTGAGCTACATGTAAGACATTTGAAAAAGAAAAAGTAACAAATAAGCTAAATCTATCCCTTCACCAAATATAACTTTAAACATACCCTTAATTTATAATTCCAAAATAAAAACTCCCCAACACAATCAGGATTTTTTTTAACCAATTAGCTACCATATGAAATATTTATGTTTCATTTTCCAAACCTTATGGAAAATGAACCTTAGGATTATTTTCTTTTGTTTAGAATGCCATTTTTCTACTACCTGATTAAACATTTTATCACTCTCAACCAACAGTCCTTTGCCCACAACAACATTTAAGAACATTGTCTGCTGTGTTTCATGCCGCCCTTCTGGGTGGAAGCATCGTTGCAGCAGAATTGCATAGATGATAACGGTAAGTGGCTAGATCAGTTAGCATCAGAGCTAACTCTGGTTGTCAGGGGCTAGCTCACGGGAGAAAGGTGAAGATAAATTGGTAAGGGTGGAGTGGGAGTGGGGTGGAGGTGCTGTGTGTGTGTTTGTGTATCTATGTGAGTGTGAGTGTGTGTGTGAGTGTAGATGCTATAGTTTACCCCTTAGGGCAAGATCTGCCTCAAATTAGCTTTGTCGCCCTGGGAGACAGACAGGGTGAGATGAAGAGCAAGTGAGGCAGCAAGGAAAAGTGTGTGTGTGAGAAAGAGAGAGAGAGAGTGGAGGACAAGAGGCCAGAGGGTCAGTAAACCAACTCGGAGTGGAGCCTTTTCTTTGCATGTTCTCTTAACCACACACCTGATAATGTAAATACACACACACAGCCCTGTCTTTGTGGAATATTGAATGTTTCTCACCCAGAGAGGAAAAGAGGAAAGAAGTAAACGAGCAGGGGGTAAACTGAAGGAATGAATGAACATGGGGCACCCACCCACCAATATGTAGCAGCTAATTTCTGGAGCGAGGCAATTAAAAGGCCTGACTATATTATGAGAACTTTCCCTCTGGCAATGGCTGTCTGTCCATTTTTAATGAGGTCATAATGATGCGTCAGCTGAAGACCGAAAGGTCAAAGGGGCGGGTCTTGAATCTGCATAGAGAGAGGGGAGTGAAAGAACAGGGGTATTGTTGCAAGTAAAAGATTTTATGGAAAATAAAGAAACAAGCGAAGGTTTAGACCATTTTCTAACAAGTGCTATCCAGAAAAAGTACATTTTAATTCAATTGTATTTATGTGTGGCAGAGCAAGACAGACGTAATGCATTCAAATTCAGCACTAATGCGTAGAATTGTCATGAACAGAATACAAAACACAGATCAGACATTTGAACATGAAAGGCTTGGCAGAGGCACACAGCCCAGGAGCCAGCAATATTCAGTATGCATGTATATTGTACATATGGTCTTATTGACAGATTTGCTCCCTTACAACATGACAGCTTTGATGATGGCACGTCTGATGAATCATGGTTAAACAGACAGAATGTGTTGAATCCACAAACCAAAGCCTCCATCTCTGTATTGCTGTTAACGGCCAGCTGGATTCAGATGGTAGACTACTAGAGAGACGAGTCCACGGACTGCAAATATAAACCTTGGCACTCTGCCCCATACATGCACACATACACACACACAAACACACACACACACTAACAGCTCGTGCCAACTTTGGCCGTGCTCCCGCGGCCTCTAAGACCTAATGAGTGAGATCGGGTGGAAGGCCCCAGTCTGTGTGAGCGTTGATGCTCATGTGTGTGTTTGGTGTGCACATACAGCTGGTAGTGTGCGTCACAACTCTCTTCATAGCTCAACAATCCTGACTGCTGCTATCCAATCTCATTGCTGCACACACATGCAGTCGCGCAAAACCCACAAAGACAATTTGTCTCTCATAAAGGAAACATTTCATGAAAGATGTCAGTGATTAAAAAGAGAGATGATGAAATGACCAGGAAAACATCGTTTTTGGGACAAAAGATGGGATAACAAGAAGAAAGGAGGAAAGAATGAAAGTAGAGGAGGGGAGAGGGACAAGAGGAGAGGACGAGGAAACAGAGGAGGGAAGCGCCAGACAACTGGTGGCGTCTGGTGTTCCCCCCCATGGGAAACTTGTAGCTAAATCTGGCCCTGTAGCGTCTGTCCTGAGCGACTGTGTGTGAGTGTTTGTGTGTGTGAGTGGCATCTGGTTGCATCTCAGCTAAAAAGGAGTGATAATGGGAATACTGTGAGAGATCTGCCTAAGTGGTCCACTCTTTTTCTTGAGAGGACACAAGATGTGGTAGGAAGACTGTTTGAGAATAATAGAGCTGCAACTGACAGTGATTTTCATTGTCAATGAATCTGTTTATTATTTTCTTGATTAATCAATTAGTTGTTTGGTCTATAACATGTTAAAAATGTCATCAGTGTTTCCTAAAGCTCAAGATTACACCCCTCAAATGTCTTGTTTTGTCCACATACCAAGTAAAACTACCAAAATAATTTCACATTTAAGAAGCTGGAATTTCGACTTACATATGTGTAGTATAAACATAAAGTAATAAGAATATAAAGTGAAGCATTGAGTGTAAAATAACCTCATCTCAGAAATGTTTTATGTACCGTCGTTGTATAAATGTGTCGGTGTATTTCATAAAAATAAAACAAAAAGGGCCATTAATGTGGAAAAGGCAACATTTATATAGGGACCTCACACGGTCTCACACACATGCCCACATTCACACAAATACACACACATATTCACACACCAGTGACAGCCACCTGCCCGCTGCCTCAGGCAGTGCTGTTCTGATCTGTTCTGGTCTAAACAAACGTCACTGCATGACACTACACACACTTTCACTCCTCTTCACCTCCCCTCCACCCCTCTCTCATGCTCTCTTTATTTTTCTTCCCTTCTTTAAGCTCTGTTGTGTCAATTTTTTTTAACAAAATAATCAGTATTCTAATATTCCGGTAGCTATATGCACATATATTTCTTTATCTTGTTATTTCTAATTCTTCCTCACATGCAGACACACACACTAGATTTAAATGGGTCTGTTGTCTCACCCAATCTACTCGCCCATCAGTTCTTAAACCCACATAGGAAAACCTTTTATGTTATTACATCAACACTGTGGTTTAACACACACACTCACAAATACACACACACACAGGAACCATAAGGTGATAACCTGGTCTGACGTGGAAGAGAGACTTCAACCCTGTTACAACTTCAATTACCATAAAACTCCCTCTCTCGTCTCCTCTCCCTCTTGGTGTTTCCTCGTCTCTGCCTCTTTAAATGCTCTCTTCCTCTTGTGCTCTTTTGTCATCCCTCTTTCTCTTTGCTGTGATCAACTGAAATCAATCATTTTATTTGTCTACCTACTCCTCTCGCCACTCTATCCTTCACTCCCATTCTCGCCCTCTTTCATTCTCTCACTCTCTTATCATATCATTGACCATCTGAAATCAATCCATTTTCTGTCTTTTCTCTCTTTTCCTTTCCCTCTTTTCCTCTCTCTTCTGCCTTTTTCTTCCCATGCTTGCCGCTTCTCTCTTCAAAAGCACTTAGGTGTCAAAGGCATTTCACTCGCAATCCCTCAACTGTTCAAACACACACACATACGCTGACACAGAGTGACGCCAGTGCGGTGTAAAATCTATGCTGATGTGATCAGTGCAGATCTTGCTATTGACAGGCAGCAATATTCCCACGATAGGAATGATTCACCTTCATCACTGTCACTGTGTGTGTGTGTACGTGTGTGTGCAGTATATGACAAAATTGGTGAACAGGTAAAAAATAAAAGGTATTATTAGTTACATGGTATCAAATACAGTTCACACACACTCTGCTCTGTATTAGTGAAGCAGTGGACTGAGTAGAGGTGTACTGTTGGTTGACATAATAATTAAAGCATATAATTAAGGCGTGTAACCTCTGTGGACTTCTCTCTGTTCTTTTCTTTCACGGACCTTTCATTTTCTCTCATTATTCTACTCCTATCTCATTTCCTTTTTTTTAGCCCTCACTTCATCCCTCCTTTTCTCTCTCATTTCATTTTTTCCTCATTCTCCTTTCTTCTTTTGTTTACTAGCCCATCCATTACTTACCCCTCCTCTTCTCTTCATATTTCACAACCTATGCTCTGCTCCTCTCGCCTCTGATCTTTTTTTCTCCACTTTCTTTTTTCATAATCTTCCATTCATGCTTTTTTTATCATTTTTTATCTAAATTTTATTTCTTTTATCCCGACTTTTATTCCATTTCTTACCCATTCCCTGTTCAATTATTCTGTTCTGGCCACCATTTTTTATTTTTTCTGATCCTTACATTTCCTCTCCCCTGACCCTCTTCCTCTCCTCTCCCCTCTTCATTCCTTCCCTCCTCTCCTCTCTCGCCCATTCTTTATGATTTGAAGGCTCATTTGTTAAGAGGAGGTAGAGCACTCTCACTCTCCCCCCTAGCCTCCTCCTGTCTCTTTTTTGTGGGCTTTGGAAATATAATTTTCAATTTTTAATTTGATTCATTTAGATTTGATCATTAATCAGTGCTGAGAGAGAGTTAATTTGGTGGAAAATAGATGAGGTAGTTAGAGAGGGCTCTTTATAAAGTGAGCTCAGCACAGTGCTGGGTCTTTTAGGTATAAGAAAAAGAGAAAGAGAAAAATTGAGAGTCTGCATGTGAGAGTTTGTGTGTCATAGGAATAGTGTGCATGCAATAGAAAGTGATGTGAGAAAAACTGAGTCCAGATTGATTTGTGTGTGAATTTAGAGTAAATAAAAATATAGCTGAGCAGGCTGTCAGCATCTACCAATCTCAATGTTGTACTTTGTAAAGACACAATGCTGCCCTAACCAGGTAGACAGTAGCTGTAGATGCTTGCACTGCATCATGTAACTGCTCCCATTGGTAACATTCTGTTTTGATGCCATGCTGCCTTCGTAAATGAGCGGCCAGGTTGTCGAGGCAGGCCGAATATTTGATGGTGCCATGCATGTCTTGCATATTACAGTGACTTAAAGTAGGTATGTGATTGGGTGACTTAGAAGGAGGTGTATCATAAATAGATGGACAAGTGAAACCACAGTATGACATCAGATTCAAAGAAGTTTGCTTTTTGACATCAGCATCGACTTTTCATTAATGTGTCATTGAATTGAATTTGAATCTGTGGTTTGATTATAGTATGTAGCCATATTACTGAGAGACATTTAGTGTTTACTCGTCCTCCCCATCCATGCATCCACCTTTTCCCTTCTTTCTGCCACCCTCTACCTTTTTTTTTTCTTTTTTTTTTCTTTTTTTTATCTCTGATACTTTCTGCTTTTTTCTCCCTCTCCCTTTCCTTTTCTGACCAGCCACTGACCCAGGTAGTGACTGAGCAAGCTGCTTGTCGGGGCTTACCCAAACACAACATGGGGGTGTGGGTTAGAGAAACATAGACATTGTGTGAATGTGTGTGTGTGTGTGTGTGTGTGTGTGTGTGTGTGTGTGTGTGTGTGTGTGTGTGTGTGTGTGTGTGTGTCTGTGTGTGTGTGTGTGTGTGTGTGAAAGAAAGCACAGAGTAGGTGTGTGAGTGGTTTTGTACCCCCTGGTGTTAAGAGTTTCTTGACCGTTTGCTGACACTGCCTCCCCCCCACTGTACCTGGACTGTCAGCCCTTCTGTCTACCTATTCCTGTCTACAGTACACACACACACACACACACACACACACACACACACACACACACACAGATGCATGTCATGTTCAGTTCACTGGCTTGGCTGCTGTCTGGGCTAGTTAGAGGTTTCCAAATGACTAAATTTCCATAGAAAAAATTAGTACACTCACATGCTTTGAATAAAAGTGGCCACCAACATGTGTACTCACAAATACAACAGGGGAACACATGCACTAACAAATGCCGACTAATGCACAAACATGCTCCCTGACATTTTTTTTTTCTTTTCTGCCAATAGAAAGTCTCTAAGTTAAAGTCTCTAAGGTGTGTTGTCTTGGTCATGGTCAGCACATTTTTCAAAGGATTTAAATCTCTGTGTGTTAGCAAATCTCTCTCTCTTCTGCTCTCTCACTGCTATTCTCTCTCTGTCTATACATTTCAATCAAATCGGACTGTTTTAAATGCAATGTGCATCTCAGAAAACCTTTCAAATCAGTGGCACTGTTGGAGTTTAAAGCACTATATAGGCATTGCATTAATATTGTTTTTGGTTTAATTTTATATAAGAACAGTATAATAATTAGAACAGGTTTGAATTGCTGTCAGTAACTGACCTTATTGTCAACAGCATTTCAAAAGTAAGACTTTGTTTTGCAGACTGTTTAACCAACATCATTGAGATTGCTCTGCAGTTGTCTCACACTTGCTCAGTGACTTCTTGGCCATCCAGAAAATGTGCATCCTTAGTTAAATATTTCCAATCCCAGTAGCTTTAAATCTTCTATAACAACTTTAGTATCTATCTTAGATCACTCGCTCACTTGTGTTAAATGGCTTTTTTTCCCTACGTCATCTATTTGCAGATGTTGTTCTTGATTTCTGTTGAGTGTTAGTGGCTTTCACTGGTTGTGTGAACGTCCCATTTCTCTTGGACTTACAATGAAACTACTGTTGCTCCTGCCAGAAATATGGAATTAATTCTGAATGCTAGGTGCTTTATTGCTGAGATAGATAACCCTGATTACAATAAATGAGCAATTCAAACAGCTGTAATTTACATGTTATGGTTAACATATGGTAGACCTGAACACTAGTTGACAAAGAGTAGCATTAAATATTATTTCATTTATTGTACAAGAAAATTAAAAGAGAATTAAAGAAGTAATAGAGACACAGCTTGGATCTCTCTCTGCAGCAATTCTGCAAAACCATTTTGCATCCCTTCCACAATCAAAAACTAGTGTTAGTTTGAAACATTTGATCTCCCTTTCAGATTCCTCCTCTCCTTTCCTCTCCTCTCCTCCTCCAGGGCACATGACACCTCTGTCTTCCTTATCCATCTTTAAGTGGTAACCACGGTAACATCCAATCCCCGGAGAGATAGGCCTAATTAAATTAGGACTCCTTTGTGTCAATTAATTAACGAGACAGAGAGAGAGAGAGAGACAGAGATTGGGCAAGAGACAGGAAAAGAGTGAATCAGAAAGCCAGAGAGACAACATGAGAGAGAGAGAGAGAGAGAGAGAGAGAGGCCTTTTACTCAAATGGTGTCTCTATAAATTAATCTTGTTGTAGAATAAAAGAGGCAAGCCAGTTTAGCAAGCTTGACAATAGCATAAAAGTGCCTGTATGCATAACAGACACACTAACATGCACGCACTGCAGAAACAGCACAGTTATCACCACTTCACACCCAGACCTCCACTCCTTTTCACCCCCTCCCTCCCTTCTTTTCTCTCTCTTGCTATATTTCTTGCATACTAGCAGATTTGTTACTTTTCTTGTCTCTTGTTAAGTAGTCAAAAAGTCTGTCGTTGTTTTTATCATGAAGCCAGTGTCGTGCACAGTGTATTGATACACTTCCTCTGTCATTTCCTACAGGTGTTCGTCTGGATAGGGTTCGTGGTGGGAGACAGAAGTATAAACGCCGGATAGATGCAGACAACAGTCCATACCTGAACCCACAGCTGGCTCTGCCCCCCAAGAAGCCATGTAAGAACAGACACGCACACAAACTCATAAACTCTGACTGGTAACAGTACATGTAACATCCTTGTTCTCTCTGAGGTCGAGCAATGATTGAAGGGCATTTTATGGACAGCTAAAATATACAGAAAAAATTTCAATCTAGTATATTGTCTCACTAAGTTTAGGCAATGTTCATGTAAAAGGCAGGAGACCAGAAGTACAAGGAACTGCCACTCCATTAGTTTCTATCCTAATGGAGACAGTTGGACAGTAAAACACTGTAACACACACACACACACACACACAGATGCATAAATAGACACAGGATAGTGAGAAGCCCATCTGTTTGAGGCCAAGTTTATCTCCCTGTCTCTACTGCTACCAGTTTGGGGTCATAACATTTTATATGTGTAATATTTCACTATAAAGGTTTTCATTTAGCTCCGGCTGGATTGGCTGCGTTTTTTAAAGAACAAAACCAACGCCAAAGCCTGATGATTGAAAAATTAACAAGGGAGGGAGTGAGTGAGAGTGACAGAGACAGGTGGAGACAGAGAGAGAGACTGAACCTAACTGAGAGGGTTTCTCAGAGAGAGAGCGAGAGAAAGGAGGGGAGGGAGGGAGAGAGAGGAAGGGAGGGGGCCAGCCAAAACCCTAATCCGGATTAAATCCAATCTGGCAACCACATCAAACTAGAGTTAGCTCTTTAGCTAACCGTCTGCTCGCACACACAACACACACACACATGCAGTGCAGATTGAGCAGTGTTTAGCAGCTTGGTCCCCAAAGCCCATTTTGCTTAAAGCTGGAGCATATTCTGCTTTAGGCCAATATGCTGAATGGCTGCACGGCAGCTTACCAGGACTTCTGCACTACTAATCATTGAAATGATGGGATAATATGACTGTGTGTACAGTGTGTCTGTTTATACACTATAATGCACGTGTTTGCATACACACAGCATGTATGTGTGCTCCAGGTAACTGAATATCTTCACTGATGGGCTGTAGACCAATTTTACCTAAACTGGTAAAGTTTTATTTTAGTCTTCAGTCCTGTTATTATTCAGGCTATATTCCATAGTGTTATGATTTATAGTTGTATTTTTTCAATAATTTATGTATGAATAAAAATCTCTGTCTGACCTAAAAACAAACCTTCATTCGAAAAACAAAAAATATTGTGTTGATATAGACTTCCTAGGTCTCTCTTGTTCTTTTCCTCTCACACACAGTCAATACACACAAAAAATCTTTCTGTCCCTCTGTCTCTCTCTCAGATACACGCACACAGCCTATCTATCTGTAGCCCAATCCCTAGCCTCAGCGTCCCCATTGATTGTGTGAGAACAGAACAATAGCCCAGGGTTTGGAAATGGGCTTCCATTGATTCTAATTAGGGAAACATTAAATAAGATTTACCCACAGATACTGCAGTGTGACTGGGATTGGTTTGGCTCAAACGACCCCGGAGCTGGGGCGAGAGGGAAGAGGATAGGAAGAATATATATATATATATATATATATAAGTGTGTGTTTGTATGTGTGTGTAACAGAATTGGGGGCGGAGAGTGTTAAATCAATACACAACTCATCCCCCCCAACTCTGTTTCACTCCCTCTTGCTGTTTATCTCTATCTAGCTGTCGCTCTCTCGACTCTTCCTGTCTGTCTTTTACAATCTGTCCACGGCTCTATTTCTACCTGTCTGTCTTCTCACATTTTTTTTTCTTTGCTTATTTCTCTGTATCCCTCTTTCACTCAATCCCTCACTCCTCTCTTGCTCCTCTATCCTCTGTTATTATTCCCATGCTTGATTAGTCAGTGGATTAATTTGGAAGCAGGGTATCAGTCTGTTACTAATGGGCCATAGAGATCTCATCACCACATGTCACCATTACCAGCTGAGCTGTTTGGCTTTCAGTATTATCTTTCCCCTTCTGTATGTATCAGCGAAGCTTCTTAAAGGCTGTGATGCAAAAGACATCGTTTTGGGCAGCCCTGAATCACACACAGCAATCGCCTTTAATAGGCACGTTGAAGCATCTCCTGAACTGGAAACGTTTCAAAAAATGTTTGATCTCTTGTCAAGTGCTTTTTCATCTTTAGTCCTGCCAAATTAGTTGAATCAAATCAATTATCCTGCTTGATTGTTGAAAAATTCCACAGGACATGTAGGAATCACAATGTAGTCAAGCACCCTCTTATTTAATTTTGTTTGTCATATGAAACAAACTGACTATTTTATCCTCCTGTATGTTATATACTGTATAAAGTAATATGACACTGTAAAAATTCACTTTTCCGATAATCAAATTCGGCTTTTACACTTGCATACATTACTTTTCATGTTTGTTTGTTTTTTAAGAAATAGTGTTGTTTGAATTTTAAAGGTTTAATTACATTTTAAGATTATAGGAGTATACTGAAATGTATTGTGTATGGATTTGATAAAACATTTCTTTGGTCATGTCAGCTGCTTCTTTGCTACTTGGGGAAATAACTTCTAGACATATGTGTTATCTATCAAGCCATGTTATGAGGGACTTTGCATATGACCTTTCACATTGTAGCACCGGATTGGTGTGGAACAGCTTGTAGCCTAATACAGCAAAAATTCACCATCTCTCTGTCTCTGTGTCTTTCTCCTTGTCTGGTGGTCATGTCAGTTGCCTTTGGCTGCCTTGCAGATAACAAAATCGTCTCTCACCTGCTGGTGGCCGAGCCAGAGAAGATTTATGCCATGCCTGACCCAACAGTACCAGACAGTGACATCAAGGCCCTGACTACGCTGTGTGACCTGGCGGACAGAGAGCTGGTTGTGAACATCGGCTGGGCCAAACATATCCCAGGTAGGAAAAATATAAAACTGCTGAACTCTGACTTTCACGCTGAACCTAAGCTGACTCCATGTTGTGACTCTCAAACACACACATATGTACATCCATACATTTTTTTTTTTTTCCAATTCCAGGGTATAGGAGATTTCATACACATACACACACACGTGTGTACAGGATAGACACACATACACACATGCTGTGTGAATTGGCAGAGAGAGTACATGGTCAGAATCAGCTGCTCCAGATGCAGTTCAAGCAGACTTACATACATACAAGTATACCAGGTGCTTAAGTCTGACCTTTCACCCTAATCACCCTAATCCGTGCACTCAGACAATTTGAACTTTTGACTTCTCCAACTGACCAACCAAATGCCCTCATGGGTTCTCTCACCTTCCCACACAAACATACACACAGAAATTATTACGTAAACTATGAACCAAACAGTCCAATCCCTTCACCTTGGACCTTCTGAGTGCACCTGCAGTGACTGTACCATATATATGACAAAGTCCTTTGAAACCACAGCTTTACTCTACTGGTGCACAGTGTGTATGGGCATTAACAGTCACAGCCACAAAAATAACAAAAAAGAATTAAAAAAAAGAATAATATGAATTAAAAGCTCTACCTAACCAGGTTCTGTTAGACTATTGCATAATGTAAAGAGTAAGATTTTTTTTTCGTCTCTGGTTTGGTTTGTTTTGGAGGGTTTTGTATACAGTTGAACATGATGTCTGTTTTAGCCTCTAGCGCATCAGTGTCCCTATACAGGTTTATCAGTAAAATGGAGGAATCTAGTCTAATCTGCTTAAACTAACTCGTTTAATCTGTTCAGAATTGGTTTTGGACAACATGATAAGAAAATTGAAATAATGGCAGACACAGAAATGGGCCAAAAATGAATAAATAAGAAAAAAACAAAGTGAGGAGGGAGTAAGATTGATAATGAGGAATGAATGCTAAAATGAACATGAAGACGAGGATCGAGATGTAGGAGAGGAAGAGATGAAAGCTATAATCTGGTTTAGTGAGGGAGCCTACTGTGACAGCAGTGAGGAGGGAAGAGCAGTGTCTCAGATTAACACAGATTAGCACAAAGATTAGTCCCATTGTCGACTGGAAATATGGTTATAGAATAGAATAGAAGAGAAGAGAATAGAATAGAAGAGAATAGAATTACCCCCTGCTGCCACTGCTCAAACAGTATAGGCGGTTGTAAGAGTATGAGGGGAAACACCAGATTAGAAGCATAAATACCATTCAGTCACGCTGCATAAATCTATAACAATAAAGTAAATGCCGTTGGATAACAGGGTTTCCAAATGATATATATTATATCTTATCAATACATGTGGAAACAACAGAGAGAAAAACAGAGATGAGGGGAGAGGAGGAGAGATGGGAATATACATTGCTTCTTGTTAGTGTATTGATCTATGTGCTGCTATATGGACAGTAAGCAGACATATATATTGATCCATATACCAAGTATAGCTCTCTTCATATTTATTTTTTCTCTTTCAAAACAACATATAGCCTCAATCCAATACTATCTCCATTCCTCTAATCTCCCCGTCCCGCGTTTTACTCTTTTAATCCATTTATCTCTCTCTGCTACCCTCTCTGTCTCTCTCTCCATACCTCTGGGATGCACCCATACTGTATATAACATACATACACAAAAATAACTCACAGGCATACACAAACATACACACTAACATACACATGATGTATATTTAATGTTTTGTTTTGCACTGGGCCTGCCGTTTTCTCTGCTCACTACTTTTACAAGTGAATGGACTGAGTTAGCCAGGTTATGTCCTGAGCTGAGTGCGTGTGTGTGTGTGCGTGCGAGTGTGTGTGCAGCTTTTTGTGTGAAGGGAGCGAAGCGCAACGATTGCTTGGCGGAGGAGAGAAGATGGCGTGATTAGATGAACGAGAAAGGCAATCCACTGCTCACAGAGAGAGATAGAACTCTTCATCTTCCAAGTGTGTGTGTGCGTGTTTGGTGTGTGTGGCGTGGACACTTTATGAAATCCTCATTGTTTACAACACTGAACACTGATCTAATACTCGCTCTCTCTCACACACACACACACACTCACACACATACATGTACACACAGAAAGTGATCTACTGTTCACTCAGGGTGCAGAGGATTGTCAAAAAGAAATACGCCTTCTCAACATTCTTTATCAGACTCTTACGCAAACATACACACACGCACAGACACACACACATAAAGGCAAACAAAACAGTTTGAGTCCACAATGACTTAAGTCCTGATTAGAATAGAAAAGAATAGATCCGTTAACCTTTTTGGAGCCGTCTTGTTCCACATCTTGTCAAGTGTGTGTGTGTGTGTGTGTGTGTGTGTGTGTGTGTGTGTGTGTGTGTGTGAGACACTGTGCGAGTGTACATGTTAACACACACACAAGCACACGTCTTTGCTCGCCATGGTACAGTAATTTTTTTAATCAAATTGATGGAGAGAGACAGAGAAACAAAGAGGAAAAAAGACAGAGGTAGAGAGAAGAGAGGTGAAGCCAATTTATGCTTCATGATATGGCTACGCAGCGCTGCATACACACACACACACTCACACACACATACGCACGTACACGCACGCACAGGCTGCTAACAGTGGTAACAACGTGTCAAGGCGAGCGCCAGGCAGCTAATTTGAAGTCATTAGATGTCTGCCGTACTGGCAACAATTTGTTACGCTCACACACGCGCAAACACACACACAAAAACACATCACATACACACACTGAGTTAAGAGCCGTCTGCGGATAGCGAGGAGGCTAAATTGTAAACTAATTTAAACATCACTCAGTGTTAGAGAGGCTGCCTGCAAGACAGGCCCCCGGATAACAAGGCTAGGGTACGGGTGTGTGTGTCTGTGCCTGTGTGTGTGTGTGTGTGTGTTTCTCTGTGTGTGTTGCTAGTTGTGTTTGACACACAGACTTGCCCAACCTTAGAGACTTGTGACAACACACACCCGTATCTCTTTGATTGGTTCTTTTATTCTAAAGCTCCGTGTGTATGTGTGTGTGCACGCTCATTTCCATACTGATATGGCCTATATGCAAACATTTGATATGTCATTAGGAGAGCAAAATGAGGTTTTAGACACTGTGTGTGTCTCTAGTTTCCCACAAGGAATGGGACACTATCACGCACGTGCAACTCACACATTCACGTGTGTGTCAAAGAGAGATCAAATGCACACACACACATAAAAATAAGCAAATATTAGAAGTCTTTTGCTGATTCAAACTGTGGCCATCGCGTAGGCGAGTGGCCCCAGACATACACACAAGTTTGCACACTAAGAGTTTAAATTATACAAGCCGAATACTGTCACACTCAAATTGTGGGTATGTGGAAATATCGTAGGAGTTGTTATTCAAAGGCCACGAAAGGCTTTGGCGTCCAATAATATGGATTAGTGAAGAGAAGATCTCATTTTAATAGCTCTCAAAGAGACAACTCGAGTGGCATATTAGACTGCATGTCATCGTCAAGTGTGTGTGTGTGTGTGTGTGTGTTGAAGGAGGAACGAGGAGCAGTCAGGTAAGAGGAGAACAGCAAATATTTAAACAGGAGCGAATGAGAGAGTGAATTAAAAGAAAGAAAGGCCATTCAAAATGAGCCATTTATCTGTCTGTAGAATTAGTCTTTTCATCCTCTTTTCTGTTCTCTCACTCCCTCATCCTCTCTCTGTCTCTCTCTCTCTCTTACTCTTACTCTCTCTCTCTCTATAATAACTAAATGACTACTAGGCAGTCATGCCAGCAGCTCTTATCTAGACTCGTGGACACAAAAGGGAAAGACAGACAGGCGAGCACTTGACTTGACGAAAGAGCAAGGAACGAACAAATGAATGAATCAACGAACGAGAGCCAGAACCTATAACACAGTCTATTTTACCAGAACCAGGGGCCTTGCCATTAGTGGTTTTTTACAACCCCCTCCCCCATTCTTTCTTTATTCAAGAGAGAAATTGCTCTCGGGCCGCCCCCCACTGCCCTTCCACTATTCTCTTGCTTCCCTATCTCCTCTTACTTGCTCTTTCTTTTCTTACAGTCTTTCTCCCTCTCTTCCTTTCGTTCCCCTTTCAATTTTGACACTCAGGATAAGCAGTCTATGTGTCTGCAGTATGATTGAGCTGTAAAAATAGGGGAAGGGAGGTGGAGGGGGGTTGCTGTCGGTCTATTCATTTAATCGGCCTTATGGAGATATGGGAGAAGAGGTTTGGGTGGTGGTGGTGATGATGGGACAGTAGACGAGGACAGAAATCCTATCTTTCTGTCTCATTCAGTCATTTATTGGTCTGTGTCTTTATAATTTCTTTATTCCTCTAACTCCTTGTTTGGATTTAGGGATGAGGATGGGTGTTGAAATACCCCATGGTGTTGCTGAAACATGATTGAGGTCTTTGTCTGGATGATTGGTAGCCTCTGTGTCATGTCAATGACGGTGAATGTTAGCACAATTCCATAAACTCTGACACATGCTGCCACCAAGACGATGTTGCTTCTCCTCTGCCTTTGTCGTGGGATGAAGATGGTAAACATGCTGAAAAAGTGTTTCTACAGTTTTGTTCTAGCCTTGCTTTGAACAGCCATCTTCCTCAATTAACTTTAAAGGTCTTTCAAGATGGCCAATTCTCCAAGAGACTCACCGCCGAAGAGTAATCATTGTCTAAAAATTAAAGTCATTATGATGTAGGAAACCTTTATTTTATAATGACTTTGGTTCAGAGAGTATAATAAGACATGCTCAGAGTTCCTCACTAGCCAGCAGGAAACCACAACTAATACAACTGGAAACTTCACTGTTATTAAATGTTACCTGTGGTATTCCTCAAGGCTCAATAATCGGTCCCATTCTCTTTTTCTTTTTTCTGGATGTTATGGTATGAGTATAGTACATATTGACAGAGCTCATTCCACACCCTTTCACAGTTAGCACCATGAGCTCTGCTTTTTTTCATTCTGCACAAGAGTAATGCTGTATTTGTAGACTGTATTTTCAAAAATAAAGAAATAAATGTTGTGTTCTTAACAATTTTTTTTTTTCTTTTACTTTACTATTTTATAGTTATGTTCTACTGTTTTATTTAACATTGACAGTTGTGTTCAAATTATCTCTAATAATATATACAAAAGAAAAACAGCACTCCCATCAAACTGTTTATTCTTGCCACACGGATGTTTCGGGCAAGACGCCCTTCTTCAGCGTGTATTCTGGCAAATTCCTCTAATATTATATCCCTTAATCTATGTGTGATGAAACATGAGCGTGGGGAATAGGACAAAGGAGAATGGAAAACTGAAGAGGTTTAAAATCAAACATACAAGGTGGAATGAAGGGAAGGAAAGTGTAAGAGGGAGGAGAATAAAAAGCAGGGAGGTCACATACATTACTGCAGTATAAAGTAGATACTCCCAAAGAGCCTTTAACACAATGCTATTCTGACCCGATGGCTAAATATCCCCCACCTCTTCAACCTCTCTTGTGACCTCTCTTTTTCTCGCTCTCTACTTCTGTCTCTTTCTGGCTCTCCCTCCTTTTCTCCCTCTCTCTGACCTGACCTCCCACCCTCTCTCTCCATGGTATCCTTAACCTCTTCATTATCAAGTCAACCTCATCTCTCAACCCCTTTTTCCCACCCACGCCTCCCACCTCTCCTCTTTTCTCATCAGACCAGCCAGCCATCGTTTTTTTTCATAGGTTCTGTCTGTCGACATGTCTCTACAGATAAGGCATTAGATCATGAAACAGTATGATCGATTGCTCATCGATTCGATCATTGAAATATGCCTTCATTGGGACATAACAGCAAACTCAGTGAAGCACCTAATAAGCAAAGCCCTCCCAAATCTTTACCTCTGCTGTTGTTCTGCTGTGTGCTTTCTCTTTAGGTCACGTTATAAATGGTTTTCACTTAGAGATTTAGCCAGCCAGTCGAGCAGACTGCCAGACAGTCAGTCAGTTAGTTAGCCAATCAGTCAGTCAAGTAACTACACAGCCAGTCAATCAGCCAGAAAGACACCCAGTCAGTCAGCAAATATTGATTAATAGAAGTGTCTTGCTCCTTTTAGCAAATCAAATGTTGAGTCTCAGCAGCCAAGGGGAACCTCTACATGCATGCGCGCACACACACACACACACACTCATGCACACATATACACATGGATACACACATCTTTGACTTTGAAAGTGGAGCTCTCTAAATTAACACTGACACACATTATAATACTTCACAACGAGCTCAAAGAGATGCAGAACAGCAGTGTGTGTGCATGTGTGCGTGTGTGTGTGCGTGCGTGTGTGTGTCTGATAGAGGAATGTAAAAGTGTAAAGGCCCAGACTGGTGGTGATGTCACTCTATGGCTCTCCTCATTAAGTCTGGTGCTGTCATCAATCAGCAAAGAGCTTGTTGGGCTTTGGGTCAGAGAGTGGTAAATCAAAGGAGAAACATCTCTCCGCCACCACTCACACAAACACACACATTTTTTTTTCATTTCCAATTGTTAAATCAATGATCTTTATTGGCATGAAACTTCTGAAACAGTACTTCCACTTCATCTTTCAGTCCGTCTCTCCCTCCCAATGCCATTACCATCTGCAGTAAAACGCATGGTCGAGGTAGACTTGTACACATAAACTCATGAAAAAATACACGGAAATACACTTGGACACGAATACAAACACACCAGCAGATTTGCCCCCATTCTGTCGGGTAAGGCTAGCTCACCTTGACAGTCGCAGCATGCTTGGTGCCATCTTAATACACAACACCCAAACATACAGTGCATTCACCAAGACACACATTCAGTGCAGTGTATGGACATGAAAGCATTTAATGTGAATGATTTTTATTTAAAAACTCTTTATAAGCATAATATGCAAAGGTGAACACGTTTAATTTCATGGCAAAAGATTTAAAGAATTTCCAGGGATATTTGCATCCATTTTCTGAAAACAATCACATAAAAGTGTGAATTAAAATTGCTGCAGGTTGACTAAATGTAGTTATGTAGCCAGGAGCATATACTGTAGGGCAAGTAGGAAGTAATTAAATTGAATGTTTAAAGTGAAATTTATGTTTAAGCAATATATTTTGTTCCCATGCTAAAAAATTATTATAAATACACAAGGTAGCTTTTGTAAGATAAGAAAGCACTCAGTCTTTTTCCATATTCTAATAAGACTCAACTCATAAAATATGACTTTATTAGGATCTGATTTATATTTAGAATTAGAATTTGATTTAGTTCATTGCTTTGGTCCATTTCTTCTTTTGTGCTCTCCAGTACATATTTTTCATGCGTGTGTTTCCAGTGGTTGTTATCTCTGGGCTCTGTTGGGCGTGTTTGATTTCCATTTCTGCTCTTCCCTGAGCTACATAACACATTTAGAGGCTGATTTCTTAGTTTCAATATATGTGTTTGCTTCCGTTTGAGTGTGTGTGTGTGTGTGTGTGTGTGTGTGTGTGTGTGTGTGTGTGTGTGTGTGTGTGTGTGTGTGTGTGTGTGTGTGTGTGTGTTTGTGCATTTGTCTGTTTCATTGTCCACATTCATGCATAAGAGACATCTTATTTTCCAGCGCACCACCACCACCATGGTTTCCTCTTGCAGCCCATACAAACAAACATACCCCTGTTTGCAGATGAAAACAAATATTGATGAAATCAAATTAGGAGAAGAATATTTGATATTTGAGCTTAATGTTTGGATTAAGTTGGGCTGTCTCTATTGGATTAAGCCTGTGGGCATTGGAAGCATGTCATCAATATGAGAAAACAGAGGAGGGAAAACATTTCTTTTTTCCGTGCATTGCTTTTCTTCTGTATTATCTACTTTACTTCTTGTGTTCACTTTCTGTCCCTGTGTTTGTGTCAGTCTAGTGCTTTGGGTTTTAATAAGGTGAGACAAATCCATTCGTTTTAATTAGCGATAAAATTAATCTGTTTTTATCTAGGAAACAAGGAAGAATGTTATTAGGATAAAAATCAACAAAGTGTTTTCTAAATTTAACCTAGAATTTAGCCCTCAAACACTGCAATATGAGTTTATTTTACAAAAAAGAACCCACATGTTGTTAAACACAACAAAGAGTGATTCTGTGGATAAGTGCACAGGCATGAATATAGTATAATATGCTGATGTAGTCACTACAGGTCTCCTATGGGATTGGGTCTTTTGAATATCTGCAGTAAGATTTAGAAAAGAGAGACATAAAGCTATAAAATCCTTTTCTTTGTGTGTGTTGTGATGCTGGTTTTGTGAAAGAAGTCATCACGCACAAATGCACCTACATATTCAGTCTCTAAGGGCACGTTCAGTCTGTGTTGACTCTCCTGTCTGTCCGATCTCCTGTGTTTGTTTTGTCATCAGCATGTTGACAGTGTTTCCATGACGATGTGCCTGCGATGACACTCAAACACACACGGCTTTAGGTGCCTGCTTTGAAAACACACGTTGTTTAACACACACACTCAACACAAATATACACACACACACACACACACACACTGGTATTACCTCTATCAGGTCACACCTTGGTGGTGACACTCACCTTATGCCTTGAGAGTGGAGCAACCTGACACATCATACGGACACACACAACTTGCTTCACACATCTTGCTTGCTGTTGCTGTCACCCTGTATCAAAATAAAAAAAATGTAAAAAATGGAAGTGGAGTGGCACGCATAAATAAAATATGATCACGTCAGATTACTTTTACGAATTTCAACGCTGAAACGTGAATGAAATACTTAAAGAATTACACTAATTTAAAAGTGCTGTCTGATGGAAATGTGTTTTTTGTTTCTGACCATCCTCGCATTACAACCTCTCATTAAACTTAATTTTAATAATTTTGATTCTAATTTCTAAAAAAAAGTAATGAAAGTTGTCCTGTAGATGGATGTAAAAGTGAGAAAAAACACAAATATTGAAGTCGTGAGATTTGTACTCAGCAGCCCATTGCTGTTTTTCTTATTAGTTTGATTACATTAGCAAATCAAATTCATTTGTCTATCAGCCTTTGAGACACAGCCTGCAATCTGAGTACACTGACTAATCTGCATCAAATAATGTCTGTCACACACACACACACAAAACACACACACAAGAGAGAGGCCGCATACATAAGCATGCATACACAAACACATACATCGTAAGCACATGTGAACACACAGAAATACATTTCTAAATACACATGCACCCACTTCTAAAGAAGCTCTAATACACAGTGAATGTGCACGAATGCACACACACGCAGACGTGCACAGTTTTATAATATGTGACATCAGATGAGCAGTAACAAATAAATCAGCGCACCATCTGAGCCCATCATCATCTAAGTCATCACTAGCAAACAGTCAGCTTTTACCACTTTCAATTTGCTTTTGTGTGTGTGTGTGTGTGTGTCTGAGACAGAGAGAGAGAGAGATGATGTGATGTGATATGATATGATATGCTGGCGGGGCATAAAGATAGATGATCATAATTACGCACAGGCCAAACTCCATTTCAAATCATCATCATCCTATTCTATCTGTTGGAGCACACATGTACACACACACACACACACACACACACACACACACACACAGACCAAAAGCAATATAAAGAGTTCACACACACATACAGGGATTCACAGACATCCACACCCACATATCACACACCTATGCATGCAGCAAATCTAGTGGAAGGAGGGACAGGCTTGTCATGGTATCACATTATTTCTGTCGGTTCATGCAAAGTTCACAGACAGGCATGAAATAGTTATTCTCTCTCTCTCTCCACATATTCTCTGTATCTATGTTTCCTCACTGTTTCTGTCTGTATCGTCCTTTTTTTTCCCTTTATCTTTTTCTTTTCTTTTTTTTCTTGTTAACTCTGCCCAGTCTCTTTTTCCTCCCTACCATTGTTTCTTCATTTCTTCATCTCTCCCTTTCATTGTTCCTCACCTCCTTCTCCTTCTCTCTTCTCTTTCTTCCCGCCTCATGCTTCTCCTGTGTTTCTTGTTTATTCCTCACTCCTGCTTTGTTTATCTCTCCCTCTTTCACGTGTCTCTCCTGCCTGATGCTCCTCCTGCCATCCTGTTTCCTCTTCCACCTCCCCCCTTTTTTTCTAGCTCCCTCTATTTCTCTGTCTTTCTCTCTCTCTTCCTCTCCCATCCTCCATCCATCGTTCTTAAATAACAGTCCAGAGGATTCATCCTTTCCATCAGGGAATAAGCAGGTGGGAAAATAGGATTGGAGCGTGCCTGTCGCCAGCTGGGGACGACTTATGGTCTGTGCGCACAACACACACATAGAGGCAAATTTTATATATATATTGTAGAGGAAAAAACCCACAAAGACATCTCAGCACATACAGAGGAAAACGCCTGCTGATAAGCAACAGTTGGGGACTGCACTTTACCTGTATGTGGTCCAACAGTGTTGAAAGGGAATATGAAGTAAGTATTTGTTTAATTGTTAAATTAATTGCAACAATCCATTAGCTTGTTGTTCTTTTTGTCTAATTTAAGGTACCTAAATCTCATATACACCTCAAAATGCTGGCAATACATTAATCACGCTGGAGCGCCTCGGTAGCCAAGTGGTTACAACACATGCATCAAAACTGCAATTTTGCCAGTTTGATTCCAGCTGGCGGCTGTTTGTTGCATTTCATACCTCTCTCTACCCCAATTTCTTGTCTGCCTTCTCTACTATCACTGTCCAATAAAGACAAAAATGCCAAAAAATTAATCAATTAATTAACCTCTTAGTGCGTACGAAGCAACTTTCAGAGGTAGCATAATAATATATTACTTGGAGTTTTGGTGCACACACACATAGCCTGTCTTCACGCACATGGTTGGAGTGTACGTTGCTATAGTAGCTACCTACGGCTAAAGTTTTTAAAGAGGGTACACTGGATATATGGGATGAATAATTATCAACTACAAGAGTGCTAGGCATACATTTTCTTTGTGCTCAGTCTGAACACACTTTTAGGGATACTGTTCCTCCAGCACAGAAACTCCAACAAGATGCCATGATCAGAACTATAACCACCACTCCTCAAGGCAATCAGCCTTTCTTAAAGCAGATATTTTGACATAATATATTACTGCAGTGTTAGGCCGTGTGTCATGCCACGCTCTTCATATCCATTTGAAGATATTTCCCTGCTTTTGGGACTGCCTGAGCACTTTTTCAATAATGCACGTTGTATAGCGTGCATGCGTTCATACACAACACTCCATCCTCATACCACTGTGTCACTTCCCACCTGGTATGTGGCAGAGGACCGTGTCTGTGGTCTCAGCACCTCACTCTGTACACACACACACACACACACACACACACACACACACACACACACAGCAGTAATAATGTGTGTGTTTTTTTGTCTATTTAATCTTGATGGGATGTTTCATCTGCAGGCTGCTATCACAGCTGGCTGCCTTATTGTCTGGGTCAGACTGATGGGTATGTGTGCCACTGTGTGCGTGCGTGTGTGTGTGTGCGTGTGTGTTGGCCTCTGTGTGTGTCCTCACCCATATGCATTTTCAGTTTGTGTTCCAATATTAATCTGTGTGCACATTATATAGCTACAACTGTTTGTTTGCCTGTACGAGAGCAGACACGTTTCACATATATCCAAACACTGCATACCTATATGAACAACATGTACATTATGCGAGTGTGTGTGTTGTGCATGTGTGTGTGCTGTCCATCAAGCCACACACACAGCCGTACCAAACCATTGGCTTGGTTGCTGATGATGACATATGAGTTCCTGGCCTTGGTAATGGCTGTTAAATCTCATAATTACACGCTTCTTTATTGCAATGCATAATGACCCCGCAGCACTATTGGACAATTAATTAAGATTTTCAGCCCAGGCTTTTTCAGGCCCAGATGAGGAGGTGGAATGAGGTCTAATGTTCTTGTCTTCGAGCTAGGACATTAAGGCATGATGCTGTAGGAGAGAAGGCTGTCTCCCTGTGTGCATTCGTTTTCATCTCTGTCTTTTCTTCAGTCTGTGTATGTGTATGTGTGTCTCTCTCTCCTCATTGCTCCATTGTTGAGCCCTTCCTCTCAATGCTTGTCCTGGATGATGATATTGGAGACCATATCTCTAATCTGTGAATGGTAAATTAATCCCTGTGGAGTTACTGCGGTCCTCTCTCTATGGGAAGCTACGGGGGATTAGGAAGATAGAATCAACACGGCCTCATAATCTCATATACAGACACCGGGCCTGGACAGGGACCATTGGGTTTTGTTTTAAAAGCCACAATCAGCAAGTTTGTATTCAAACAGTAATGGTGCTATAGCAAAAATTTTACCTCTTTTGAACTGTAGTATTCTTATTTGTCATTTTTATACATTGGTACCCATTTGACAACGAATAATTTCATGTAATCATCTTTGAAAACAGAAAATGTCTCCTGCCCAGTGGTTTAAACAGCAGCTCAGCCAATTTGCTGATGCTTGGACTATGGATTTTGTCTTTTCAGGAGAAGATGTTATGGCAGGATATTGTTCTGAAAAGTTAATCCACCAAGAGATCAATAGACTGTCACAACCCAGTTAATTGAACAAGCTGGGAAAATGAATTAATTACAGTCAAGATAGATAGATAGATAGATAGATAGATAGATCAAACTATGCTGATAAAAAGTGTTGCCAACTAACAAAGCTAAAACTGTGGCTGCATACTTGGCAATAACATATGACTGGATAACGCTGATGGCTTGTGAGGGAGTCACTCTTTGTCTGTCTCATGGAGTCTCTACAGACATGGGGTGACTTTCCCTGGGGTTTGAATTTTGATGTAACGTCCAATCAGTGTCTTAGTGTGTTTCCTAATGACACTTTCGGGTTAGCGATAAAAGAACGTCATCAAAATAAAACTTAAAACTATAAGTCAGACACACAAAGATTCACATTATGTCCTTTTTATTCTTTAACTCACATTTTTAAATTTTTCAGCTCAATGTCTTCTGGTCCGTCAGCTATCTGTCTGTGAGACAGAAAGAGAGACAGAGTTGGTTCATAAGCTTCTCAGTTTTGTGCACACATGGTTAATTCCCCTGACAGATATGTGCACACATGCTCACACACACACACTGTGGTCATTCCTGCCTGCATCAGCATTGTATCAAAGGAGGGAGAGACAGGATGCAGAGTTAGAGGAGGAGTGGAAGGGGTTGGATTGAGCAAGAGAAAATGAAAAAACGAAAAAAAAGGAAGATATAGAAAAATTATGTTGGAAAAAAGAAATTGTGTAAAAAATTCCACAGTGTTTTTTTCACCAAGACAGTGTCGTACAGAGCAGACTACTGTCACTTGAGTAGTACTCTCGACTATGTAGTCATGAAGATGTGGCCCCAAAGGAGCTCACTGTGGCACATGCCCACACACACACACACACACACACACACATTCACCCACACGCTCCTTGACACGGCCCTAGTGGAGCTAGAAGTGGGTAATTAAAATGTAAATATTGATATTTTATTATTTGAAATGCCTTCACTGCAATGCTCTTAATGTCACTCCATCTGTCGTCTCCACAGAGACGTGGGGTTGCCCTCTACGACCGGCTGCCCCCACCCAAGCAACCCCCGCCAGGGCTACAGCTATTACACTCGACAACCATCTCCTTGTTGCCGCGTCTCCATTTTGAGTCTAATTAAGTGTTAAATATTAGCACCCGCAACCACAGAGGCAGCACGCGCCACACATGTGCACACAGAGGATACAGCACACAACCCTTCTCTCCACCTCTGCCTCTCTCCCTGACTCTTTCTTTCACACACACACATAGACACACGCACAATGCACTCATCTCCACTACAGCAATGGGAAGATTTTAAGTGTTAATCTTGCAGTGCTGCTGATGGTGTCTAATGTATGCAATTAACAGTCAGCCAGGGCTGAGGGTTTGGTAATTAGCTGGCTGTTCACACTGATTAGAGGCTACTGCAACCCTATGACTGCTCTACTCTCCCCGAGGCCGCCCGGAGAAAAAGGGGGAATGTGGGGGAAGGAGAGGGGGAGGGTGTAAGGGGAGAGAAAGAGAGAAAAGATATTTTAGCCAACAATATGAGAGGGGATGAAGGTGAAGGTGATGATGCGTATTTGTGTGCAGTACTGCTCTCAAATGCAGACGCTGTACAGTCAACCAGGCAGTTATTTTAACAATAAACTAAGATTAACCAGCACCTAACCCTTATCTTAGTCTGTTCTCAACAAGACTGTTTTAGATTTAAAATTAAATAAACAATAAGTATTGGTCCAGTCCGATACATCGATATTTTCCAACTGATTTCAACCGACAATTACAGCCACCTAATAACAGAGAACATCAAGTCAAATCATTGTACCAACTGTTATTGTGATGGCCCTCTGGCAGATACATGCATAGAGTACTGGGAAACATAAGGAAACTACTTTTTCAACAGTTCACGTTACATGCGCATTAAAGCCTAAACTAAAGCCCCTATCAGCTGATACAGATGATGCAGCAATATTATTGTGCATCCCTAAAAATAATTTGTGTCTGGTTTTTAAAACATTCAGTTGAAGTTACATTAAGAAGGTTAGGGTTCTTAGTTCTTTTTGATGTTTCTTTTCTATTACAGCAAAGTAGTGTGACTTGACTTTTCTTTGCAAACTTGGGTGGGTAATACAAACAACAGGATATTAAGTGATGGAAACACCTCCACAGCCTTCAGAGGCTTACTGGTCAGATCATGAGAATTTGCCCCCAGTTTATTTGGTTTAAAATACAGCAATGGTTACTCAGGATGTCAGGTAACATTACCACTTATTCAGTGGCCTCACACTCTTCAATCTTTATAGACCCTCTGCAGTTATAAGTGACTGCAGACAAATACACATGTATGTATTTGGCCGTAAATGGGTGTGTGTCCTGTGTGTTAGTGTGTCTTTAAGCCCCTCTAAATTAGCTGGTTCTCTGGGTAGATTTGTTTCCATTTCGTTGCGCATCTCTGTGTAATTGGGTCAGCTGGTGGATGTGTGTGCGTGTGTGTGCATGTGTGTGTGACAGCATTTGCCAACGTGCTTGTCGTGTGCGTATCTCTTGTGTGTGTGTGTTGTTTCAGCTTGGCCAAAGCCATCACAGGGGGTCCGTGTTCATTTGGGCCGGCGTCTGGCCGTATGGTACAAAACAGTTTGAGATGTGCATACACACACACACACACTCAAAAAGCATCACAAGGGAGCACTTGCGTTGCACAGCATGCAACAATGTGCACACTAACACAAATTTAAACACAAACACGTACAGAAAGTGGTTGGAGAGAGCACTGGAGCTGCCTAACACAGTGTGCATACAGAACAAACACACACACACACACACACACACACACACATGCAGGGCAGCGATGTGCTGGTAACTGTTGGAAACTTCACGTGTCCTAATGCAATCTCTATCTCAGTGGGCCAGTAGACTTAAATCTGTCCCCTGCAGAACACAATACGTGTACATGCTGCACATGGACAATCCACTGTTCTCCCCGCACCTACAATAAACAACAAGGTGATCATAAAGCAGTTTACATCACAGTTATCAGTACCTCTTTTAAAACGCCTAACAAAGAGATTTGGTAGACTACATCAAAATGGATGGCGTCTATTAATGAAAGATAAGATAAGATAACATTTTGCCTTTCCTTCATCTATCAACAATGATAGATTGCTGTTTCACCTACAAGTCCTACAAGTTTTTAAAGAAATTGATCTACTTCTCTTTTTCTGACAATTTTAATATGGTGTCTATTAGATGTCTACTACACTGTTACATTGTTGTAACCTTGTTGGTTACCACATCATCTGAAACATTAGCACACCATGAGCAATTGACTCATTTGCCACACTTAAACTACACGTCCAGCTCCCATAACTGTGCTAAGTGTGAATTCAGTTTTGCTGTATTGTGTTACATTTCTGTGACAATGTGTGAACCTCATTCTTGCAGCTTCAAAACCGATAACTCTTGATAAGTGTGTGAACCTTTGCTGTTAAATTGTTGAGACAGACACAGTGTCAACTGTAACCAAGTAAGCAGGTGCTCCAAGAGTGCAAGACCTGCTACAAGTGTGCAGATGGACCATCCACCATATGTATTCTGTAATATTTGTAAGATGTTTTAATTCAGCTTTACACAAACAGTAAAAGAAAATACATTTTGAATATTTTTGATTAAAAGCAAAGATTAAAATTCATGTTTAAATAAATTTAACTGGTGTACAATGAGATAGATACAATGCCCGACAGACTGCCCAAATACTATTTGCCCTTTTTGTCCAAGCTCCAGCCTCACACTGGGGGTTTAGTTGGTCGTTGGCTCATTCAGATCAAATGTTGTCCAGCAACACTGAGTTGACCTGCTTCTCCGCTGGCATCACCCTCGCCATGTTCACACACATTCACCAGGAGACACACTCTCAGTTGTGATCAAAACAAAATTATATTGAGCCAATACAACAAAAAAAATGGTGTTGTTAATGAGAACACCTTTTTGAAATCATTTGTGTGTTTCCAAAAATTGCTTTTAGCTTCAGATACATAACAAGACCCACCGTAGATACCAGGAAATAAAAGACATTGAGGATTTAACATGTTTATATTGAGAAATACATGTTTATATTTTCTATGGAGTAAAAGACATGACATGGCCATGTTGAAATCACGATTGTGGCATTGGTAAAACCGAGACATTTAATTTGCAGCACAAAGGTGAGCCCTCACAATGTGACTCCCTAAATCAAATCATTTTAAATTATAACATTCAGTGAGGCATAACATACGTATCATGTAATTATCACAGATATGATTTACTTCCACTTCATCAGTCCTTCTTAAAACACATTTTCAAGCTTTTCTAAAATAAGATCCCCATATGCAGTGTGCCAATAGTCCTGTTTTCCACTACAGTGACAGATATAACTGGTTGTGTGTTAATAACTGGGACAAAATCAGTATTTTCACAGCTTTCACATGAATACAAACACAAACAGTAACCTTTTTTGATGCATCAGTTATTGCAGATGTACAGGCACTTTCATACAAATGCACACAGACTCACAGTGCACACACAAATAGCTCCACAAATACCACAAAGTGTACACACACAAGTGCGCAGGTACTCATAAGCATCTCACTGGTTCCCATTTGCCCTGTAACCACAAGAAAACAAATATAGGCCTCCTGGATATGTGTGTTCGTGTGTGTCTGTGTAGCAACTGGGGCATGAGAGAGGGCTATCCTATGTGTGTGTGTGTATGTCTGTGCCAGACTGTTGTGCGGTCTCGGGTGTAAACGTGCAGTCAGGACTCATTTGGCAGACAAACAGGCCGCAGGGTGGCTGGGGAATCGACGTGTGTTTGTGTGTGTGTTTGTGTTTCTGTGTGTGTGTGTCTGATAGAGCAAAGGGAAGAGAAAAAAGAAAGAGAGCATGAGAGCAAGCAGCAGAGGTTAAGTCTGCATGAGTGCACTGCAGCCTCTTTCTGTCAGACCAATGTATGGCACATGCACACACACACATACCTATACACACTCGCTTGCTCTCTGTACCTTCATAGAAACAATAGAGTGTCCTAATATTTAAGCAGACAATCCTAAAATAAAACATGAAAACAAATACATAATTTGGGTCGTTACTTTGACCTGATGCATCCCTTGGCTCACCCCACTCCTTATGATCACATGCAAACAAAATTAAAATCCAACCTCTTCACCTAAAAATTAAGGTTATTTATATATATTAGTAGATAGTGTAGATGTTGCCCTAATTATTTTCACCGGCAAAGGATCCGGTCCAGGAAGAGCTACATTCTTATGTGGAGAGATGATGATGTATGATGCATACAAAATGCAAAACTTTGACACAAGATTAACTTCTGTTTTTTATGTAAACATAAATGTTAATCGTTAATACTGCTTCAGTTTCCATGGGCAGATATTGTAGGAGGAGAAAAAGGACAACATTGAGCTTATTTTTTATATGAACATTTTGCTCTCCGTAGATTTGTTTATTACACTGTTTTCTCATTACCTGATCAGAAGATTAAAATCCACAGCATCATATTCATTTAAGTTGGTTTCGCTGTACCAGGATACTTTTAAGGAGACATACAGTCACATCATAGAAAAAGGACCACACAGAAGAGGAGAGGCAGCAGAGCCTCTCTCTTAATGCAACTGGCCAGTGTTTGGTTTATTCATTCTGGGCTCCTGCAGAAGCATGGTGGTGCAACATGGCTTACTCTGTCTAAGAGGACCTGCTTCCCCTGTAGATTTTAAGGCTCAGTCTAAAGTAACCAAAACATGATTCTTATTTCCAGGTGATTATACACTAATGAAAACATGTATGAAGTACGAATATTATATTACATTTCTACCAATGCTGATGTTTGTGTTAATATATTTAAGCAAAGCTTTGAACTTTATTTTCATTACACATTACTGTACAGTCAGCTCAGACCACCATCACCACAGGCTGTACAACATCTACACACACACAAACGCACTCATATTCCCACACATAGTGCGAGATGGCTTATCAACAATGGGCAGAAAGGAAATGTAATTAGAGCCAAATAAGGAACCTTCTTTTGTCAAGTGAAATCACAGGTATGAAAGAAAGGTCTCCACCCCTCCCACCTCCACCACCATCTCCCTTCCAACGCCTCTCCCCCTTTTACTTTCTTCCCTCCTCCATCCCACTCTTTCTCGTGCTCTCTCTCTCTCCATCAATACCTCTCTCTCTCCATCATCAGCACTAAATTCCCATTGATGTTTCTTTTCTTCTGCTGTATCGATCGCTTCATGAGAAGGAGGGGAGGAAGGGAGGAAGGGAAGAAGGGAGAGATGGCGTTATCTGTTAATTAATTTGTCCTGAAGCTGGCCGCCTATTAATCAGACAGATAAGAGGCATTGGATGGCTGAACAGCGCAGACAGGCTGGTGAGGAGGGGAGGGGAGGGGGTCGGGGAGGCACACACATACACAAACACACAGAAATACACACAGATGGAGACGCACATGCAGAGGCACGTGGAAACATATGTATGGGAATGTATGCAAACAAACATGCTGATGAAACAACACATGTCAGCACACTCTTGGTGCAGTTACGTGTAGTTGTGTCGTAGTTCAGATGCACAATACAAGTATACACATGAAGCACACAACATGCTTTTACACACCACACTCACCTACACAGACTCACCCTGCACACACGCAAACCACATCCTGATAAAAATCATTGATGTACCTCAATAAGAAAAGCTGCACTTTCAGCTCAATAAATTAATCACACAGGTTTTAATTATTGGTGTTACGTGTGTGTGTGTGTGTGTGTGTGTGTGTGTGTGTGTGTGTGTGTGTGTGTGTGTGTGTGTGTGTTTTAACATGTGTGCATGTAATTAGGAGGGAGATGGTTGTTGATGAGAGATACGTGCGAACCCCAATCAAACATACAGCTCGTCATGCAAACATGGATGATGATGTTGACACTTTTTTACCTTGTGTGTATTTGCGCCCACTTCTTGAGCCGTGCGTGCCCCCCAGATCAAATTCCACTAAAGGGATGTGCGTGAATTAATTGAACTCTCCACACTGCTCCCCATGCCAGAGCGCTGAAAACACACACACATGCAGGAACAAGTTAAACACACAACCAGTGACACCATTAAATGATATTAACCCCTCACTCATGTATTCTTCTCTTCACTTGACCCCAGGGTTTGAACGGATTCAATAAGTGTGTGTGTTAATTTTAGCAATGCCTGGGCCTATTTCCCCTGCCCACAATGAGTGGTGAAGTCCTGAAGACCCCCTAAAGACATGTGAGATGTGTGTGTGTGTGTGTGTGTGCATGAAGACCCCCTTAAGAAATTCACCTCTAATCCCTTCTGATGATTTCATTAAGTAGAAGAAGACACTGCCAGTTGGCAACGATACTGCTCCCTTCACTGTGGTGTATGTGTGTGTATGTGTGTGTGCAACAGTGTCTATCTACTGTATATATACAGTGTGTGTGTTTGTGTGTATGTGTGTGTGTGTGTGTGTGTGGTGGAGCTGTTGTACAGTTGTAGATAGGATGAATTAGAGCACATTACAAACAACAATAGCCTGCAACCTGGACATAATGAGACGCCTGCCATTACCCATCAACACACTGTGAGATAAGAGCCCCAAACGCACAGGCATACACACACAAACACACACACACTGTCACACACCTACCATCTCAAGAGGAGGCACACTGCAGCAGATGTTGTTGAAGAAATATCTTCCTTCTCATCTGCCTGCTTTTCCTGGCAGGATGCTCCTCTCAAACACACACAAACACACACACGCACACACACTGGAGGGCTGCGGTGAGGTCTGACAGGTGTGCTCACATGGGCCACTGTCTTTGCCTTTGCCTATGAAAGCTTGCACACACACAAAGACACACATAGGCAGGTGTGAATGGACAGGTGTGTGAGGAGAGGACAGCTGTGAGGAAAGGTGTGAGTGGGCAGGTGTTCCATTAAAGAGATAGACAGGCAGAAAGAGGAAGACAACAAGCCAGTGTCTGCTGCACTTAAGTGAGGATGTCTTCAAAATACAGTAAAAAAGAATAAAAAATGGAAGCGAAAAAATATGACAAACAAAATGAAAGTAGAAAAAAAGTATACATTGACACCAAACAATCAGAAGCAAAGCAAAACTGGGAAACAGAGAGAGATTCAAACATGCAGGATATCCAGACTGAGAAGTATCAAGATGGATGGGGAAACAAAGTGAAGCCAGAATCAGGCACACAGATGGTCAGTCGTAGACAGACACTGACAGATAAAAAAAAGCCATGGATTGCGATTGGAGAGACGGACAGATATAGACGTAGGCAAATAGAAGGACATGGATTGACACCGGAGAAAGCAGGAGTTTTGAGGCCATGGCGGCAATTAGTGTGTGTGTTTGAGCGGTGCAGCAGCGATGGCCAGCATTGATCCATGGAGGTTGTGTCAGGGGGAGATAAGGCCTGCCTTTCCCCAGAGAACAGCCCTGGGCACAGGGGAGAGAGGAAGAGGAGGAGGAGGAAGAAGAGGAGGAGGAGGACTCTGGTCAACTGGATGGATGGAGGGTGGGCAGGGAGGGAAGGGAGGAGTGCTGATCTTGACCCTCTCACTTCAAAACAAGCTTCATTCTCTCCTTTTGATTCTCTTTGTTCCTCCTTAGTTCCACTTTTCAATGCTGATTTACTAAAAACGATAAAAGCACTTCACAAAAACAGGCCAGCCCATATTTTTCCTTATTTCTCCAAATTCAAAATATTTAATGAGATCTTCTGCTTTTTCTTTCTGCACAGCAGCGGACTGTTTCTGGGTGAACATTTTAATTTAACAGTCCTCTCTTTTCCCTTCCTTCTCTGTGTCACTCTTCCCCAGGTTTCTCTACGCTGTCCTTGGCAGACCAGATGAGTCTACTGCAGAGTGCATGGATGGAGATCCTGATCCTACGTGTTGTGTACCGCTCGCTGTCATTTGAAGACAAGGTTAGTGTCTTTACCTTTATGTCTGTTTCTTTCTCTCATGAAATGTATAGATTGACTTTAATCTGCAACCTCTGTGTTTTTCTTCAGTTGGTGTACGCTGAGGACTACATCATGGACGAGGACCAGTCAAAGCTAGCTGGACTCCTGGACCTGAACAACGCCATCCTTCAGCTGGTCAAGAAATACAAAACTATGAAACTAGAGAAGGAGGAATTTGTCACTCTCAAGGCCATCGCTTTGGCTAACTCAGGTATGAAATCTTTCAATCTCAGCTGATGTTTGTCTCTCTGTGTGTTTGTGAGCACCTGTCTGGTGGAGAAAGGGTTAATCCCGGGAATCTCCAGTCTCATGGGACTCATTTAAACTGAACCATCAAAGGACTCATTTCAATACTCTGCATCCAAACAGACACACACACACACACACACACAGATGCAACTGCGACATACGACGCATGCTTTCACTCTCAAACATTTTTTCAAACCTCCAACTTTCAGTGTTGAAGCCACACACAGTTGTCGCATCATACTTTTAATAGTCTCACATGCCTACAGTCATTTTACAAATGAATATACACACAAAGGCACCGCACAAGCATACACACAACCTGAAACCCACCTCCCACCCCCCAAAACAAAGTGGCAATCCCTTTTACAATTAGCATAGTCGTCTCTTCAGATGCCTGTTAAATAAGGTGAAATCATTAGAACCCAAAGTCTGTCGATAAAGCCCCCTCTCTGATGTGTCCAGCTGCATCGACAGCTGACTGACACAGGCGCGCATGAACACATTCCCTCTCTCACACACACACACACGCACACACACACGCCTTCTTCCTCCCATGACCCGTCTTTTGAACTTTGTCTTGGAAGCAGGCCAGCTCTTCAGTACTCTTTAATTACAAGGGGGGAGCTGTCAATACAATGTGTTTAAATGGGAGAATGCAACGGGAGAGCTTTGAATAGGGAGGGAGGGGCCTTTTGTTCTGACTCTGCTGCCGTCAACACGCACACACCGACACGTTCACACTCTTTTTCTCAAACTTCATCTCTCTGATACATACGTAAACACATATAATAATATATATAAGAAATAAGATGACTGTGTACTTAAATATGAGCCATTGGAAGATGTTTGCTCACACACATACTGACATACTGTCATGCACATACAGAAAATATTGACATGTTTTCCTGTGAGGCTATATGTGACAATCAATCTCTGGGCTCGGCTGTTTATGTGTGTGTGTGTGTGTGTGTGTGTGTCTGCATGTCTGTTGCTCTATAAATGTGGCAGACTGAAAGTTGAGAAAGCTGGCTGTTATGATGAACTAATTGCAAACAGGTGTGACATAGTCCTTGTTGCCTCTAAGATTCCCATCGGCCTGGACTGGTTGATATGTCTGGAGAGGAAGAGCCATTTAAACTTTGGTGCATCAGATTTCAAAACCATAAATGAGCAATAATGTCCAAAGTCACAAGAAAACTGAAAGGTTCATGTGCACAGATGTGTGAGGTGCACACGTACAATCTTTTGCAATTCTAAATAACATGTTCAACTATTATTGTTACTGTGCTTCTGGGCAGTCACACAGTGTAGACTAGACAGCCAAACATGACACCGATGCAAACTTTTTTTACAGTTCACATGGGAAGACAATATGATGTTAATTTTTAACAAATCCCCCGCTATGCCCGCTACAGAATATGAACTGGCAGAATGGCAGGATTCAGAGAAAACCATTAAAACTCAAGTGGTCTCTCAAATTGCTCCTTTTAATGACTGCCACAGTCTCAGATGTGAGTCATACTGATTTTGAACTCCCCATGGGAAGAATGAACATGTAAGAGTCCATTCTTGCTCAAAAGCCCTGTTTTCGCTCTCAATTTTCTCCAACTGCTGTCTCTCCTCTCGTCTCGTCTCACGCCTGTGTGCCTATCTGCTTGAGTTGAATAACGATGCTTTACGCAATACACAGATTTGATTGAGTAGCATCATTTCGGTCATTTGTATTTCATGCACTTAGTCTGTGAGATTCCTGGGCTAGAAAAGTTGCACCAGGTAAAATACAAAAGCACAGTGAAAATGTAATAATTCAAGGGGCACTGGTAGCTCAGTTGGTAGAGCGTGCGCTCCATGTACAGATGCTTTGGGGATGGAGAGGGATGGCAGGTTAACAAGGGGGATGCATTTTGGTCATTTTGCTAACAAGGGGGATGGAGTTCCCCCTCAGATTGCCCTCTGATGATTGCAATTTGCAGTCCAGTGGAATATTAAGTATGTATAAACTACATGTTATGAAGTTCTTTTTAAAAATGTGAAATTATTGGTTATTTTCTTAGGTTTTAATAATATTGAGTAACATGTCAGGAATGTCATATTGTATAGAAGTAAAATATGCAAATACATTCAGAGAGTAATTATCCATCAAAAGTTTAGCTCACTATTGAGAAAATTCACATTTGAAATAGTCTTTAGTCTTTTAACTGATTGAAATCCAAACAGCTGACGTCCAAATAAGAACTTTGTATCATTGCCCAGACTCCCTAACTGCTCTTCAAGACAACAGAATGCTAGCATTAGCATTTTGAAGGGCACTGACACTAATTAATTCACAGGATGCTAATCGTCTGCATTAATGAAGCCAAGCCTTAAGAAATGTTAGCAAACGTGCCTCACATGTAAAGACGGCTAAACTAGCCATGGGAAACAGCAGGCACGTGTGTGTGTGTGTGTGTGTGTGTGTGTGTGTGTGTGTGTGTGTCTGTGCATTCATTTACGTACGTGTGTGTGTGTGTGTGTGTGTGTGTGTGTGTGTGCATTGTGAGTTCCATGTTAACACATGTGTTTTAACAGCCTTTTGTGCTCGTGCTCATTAACGTCTGCTGTTTTACTTGAGAGTGTACTGCGGGTCACAGCACAGGCAGCGGCCATGTCTAGCAGCTTAAATACTAAACGCACGATATTAATCAAAAACAATGTGAAACTCATTAAACTTCATTTTAACTTATGGTTAATTGCAGGCTGTACTCCAGCTAACCACGTATTAGAAATCCAAGAATAGGAAAAAGAGCAGGAGGAGATAATTTGTTAATTTGTGACTGACAGTATTACTCAATTTGTACATTCAGTTTATGTTTGTTATGTTTTAATTTAATATTATGTCTTCATTTGACCCCCTCCCCTGCCTCAGAATATTGTGGAGCACCCACTTTTATTTTAACTGGGAAAAAGTAACGGAAATTGAGAGCCGACAGAAGCTGAGTTTTCTATTGATCCCTATAGAATCCAACCCTCTGACTGGTCTGGTCCTGCATACTGATACATGCATTACACTCTATAGATCCAACAATGTGTATTTGATTTTGTTTGTGTATGTGAAAGTGTGCACCTCTACGTGTTTATGTGTGGATGTGGTCACACATTTTGTCCGTGGGGTGTCATTTTTATGTTTCATTGACCATGTTAAGTTCATACTTTCCTTGCCAAGGTTTGTCAGTGTGTACATGTGCTTGTGTCCATCTTCAGTGTGGATGGTATATATAAAATGTTTTAATTGAATTCACCAGTTACATTTAACAAAAATTCAAATGCTCAGAAATGTATATGAATGATTATTTTCTTTGTCAGTTTTATTCTTGACAAATTAATTTGATGATTGGTCTATGAAATGTCAGGAAACAGAGTATTTTTTAGAGCTACATGCAGTTCGTATAGAGCAAATACATCAGCTTGTGTCTTCACACTTTGTGTGCACATGGGAGTATTTGTCCAAACATGAAATACCTTAACATTTTTTATGTGTACACATCCACTCATAGGTCTCATCTGGTTTGTGTGTGTCTTTAGTGTGTGTGTTGGGGTGTGGTGGCCTATCAATAGTTGCCTTGTGATTATTATTTAACATGCATGTAGTCATTGATCGCAGACATTGATCGGAGGTTGGGAGCTAAAGGCCAGCTCACATTAAGACTTTGCCTCCCTAAGGGGCAATATGGAGCATTATCATTGAGGGACATTCTCAGCCTTTTACTGCCACATATGCTGAAACACACCTTACATGCCAGCTCAAAGAGAGATTACAGGTGTGTGTGGACAAATTCTTATGCGCGCACACACACACAAACACTAGCATAGACTCTCAGGTGTTTCTTTGTCTCTCCATCATTCTACGAGTCCATCTCTTTTTTCTCCACCCACCCGTCTCTTTGTCTGTCCATTCATCACACCCACAGATCCACACTTTAAAGACAGAGACAGGAGCAGCTCCTGCATTTAAAGCCTCACTCCTGGATTTAGTTTCCACTAGAAATAGCAGGTTTTAAATCTACATAAAGAGCAATGTTAAAACGCATACAGGCGGTTTAAGTGTGTGCGAGTGTTTAACTCATTATTATACCTCTAAAGTTTACAAATTTTAGCAAAATTCTCTTTGCTCTGCAATATAAAACACAGACGTTTCTCATTGGTTTAACTGCAAATGTAAATGTAGAGAAGCATTTCACTCTTCCTAATATTTTTAAAAATCTGTAAGGAAATTCCTCCCTGAGTTGTTGCTTGCAGGAGCATCCCTACTTTAAGCCTGTTTGGATTTTGGATTGAATCTTTAGCACCTCTCCCCTTTGCAGCACTGAGCAATAACACAGCAGATAGAGGGGCACAGGGACTGACAAAGACACACACTGTTGTAAACATTTTCTGAGAGAGATGTAGGAGCTTTCTACACTGCAGAACCTGCCTGCCTTCATGTCTGGAACCCACTTTTTTCCCTCTATTGAAATGTACCATATAAAATTTTAAATGAGGCAGATAACTTATATAATCTTCATGTCCAGTGTAGTGGACCGAGGGTTAGGGTTAACCCTAACCCTAACCCTAACCCAGGAATACAAGAAGAAACAATGTCTGGATGCTACAAATACCTGATCAAATATATTTTTGCTCACATTTAAATTTCAGTAATGTATATTTCCTCCTTCCTCCTGCAGACTCCATGCACATTGAAGATGTGGATGCAGTGCAGAAGCTCCAGGATGTGCTCCATGAGGCCCTGCAGGACTACGAGGCCTCCCAGCACCAGGAGGATCCCCGCCGGGCGGGCAAGCTGCTCATGACCCTCCCCCTGCTCCGCCAGACCTCCACCAAGGCCGTGCAACACTTCTACAGCATCAAGCAGGACGGCAAAGTCCCAATGCACAAACTCTTCCTGGAGCTGCTGGAAGCCAAGGTCTGAGGACGGGAGAATGGACGGAAGGACAGCCGGACGCCAGTCTGACCCACCTGAGCTTCAACTCAAACTCTCACTTTGAATGACCTCTTGCTCTTTTACACGCACACACTCTGACACACACGCACACACACAGAAATATGTCCCAGAAGTATGTCTGCTGACACATCACCCTATGAAGAAACAAATAACCTAAACCTCTTACCTGAACCCCTGAACCTCCACCGTCCGTGACAAAGGGCGCTCACTTGACCTTTCGTTTTGGGGGAGATGCTGACAGACTGACATGACCCCCCTTTTACCGAGGGAAGATGATAATTCCTTTTAAAACTATTAACAATCACTTACCAGTTACCACGGTGACTCCGAACATTGAAGACGACAAAACTCTTATGCATTTAATAACGATTAAGATGTTATTAAAGACGAACGCTTAAACAAGGACACATTTAAAAGAAACTCTTCATTTTAGTCCTGAGAGACTGAAAGACTTCACTCGTGTCTCCTTTTCCCTCCCTATTTCCCCCAACAGAGTTTTTTAAGTGTTCAAGAAGAAGACGAGTGGGGAAAAAAAAGAACACTAAAGAAGTATTAATGACGTTTGTTGTCAAATTACATGTACAATGAAATTTGGAAGGATGGACAGAAAAGAAAAGAAGAGGAGATTTGCCCTGCCAAAGAATGGAGCTCATCCATTCAGAGGACGCCAGCAAACTTAACTTTCACAACCCGAAACTGTTTCTGCTCTGATCTACCAGTGGCTTTTAATGCTGGGCCTCAGAGTGCTGCTGGTTTTCTGCTCCACCAGTTCTTTAAATGTTTCTGGATATGATGAAAACCAGCAGGGCTCAGAGTTTGAAGGACCAGGATTGGAAACCACTTAATGGTTCTCCCTAAATTCAGCTCCTGGTTCCCATGACTCCCCTACTTCAACTACAACTTCACTATTTGTTGTATCTGTTGAGGACCAGTGCCCCTGGCCTCCCAAACCATCAGTATTATCAGTGTTTGCACACTCGGCATGGCTGAAAACGCTTCAGATATACAAACAACATGAGGTGTGATTGATTGACAGAGTTTATAAGTAAGAAAAAATTGTTACTAACAAATAATGAAATAAGACCTGTCAAGAATGGATTCCTGCTTGTCCAGCTGGTAGATGAAAACTCAGTCCACATTCTCTGTGATGTCAAACTCCCCTCTTGTGATTGTGATGTCTGTTTGAAACATTTTCAGCTGCACAGTGGCCCAGGTTTGTAGCTCTCCACACAAACACAAGTCCATAGAGATTTCAGTCCGTCTATGTGCCATTAAGAATAGTCCAGCCCATGCTCATTACCCAAACTCCAAAAAACTGCAAAGTATCACGTCAGTACTCCCCTCCTCGCTCCGTTGCATTCACAACCTCCAGCTCATCTCTTGCGTCAGTAAAGAGATCATTTTGTGATCCATTGAGGGAGTGATGAGGGAGTTTCAGTCACTCAATACAAACCAGAGGGAAAGGTGTGCTGACAAATCTGACTGAAGAACAACTATTGTTGCTTTCAAACTCCTTATTTTTTCTTTATTTCTATCTTAAAAATAATCTTAGCGTTGTACCAGTATTAGGGTTGTAAATAACTGTCATCCTGTATATGACATATAACATGGCTTTGTTTTTGTTATTAATATTGTCTTCTTAAAACTGAATCAATCAATATGTCTTTCCTTTTTTCTATCAGCTTGACCACTTTCAGCAATTATCATATATATATAAATATAACAAGTAATAATGTATTAACAAAATCAGCGTTTTCTTAGAAAACTCTGAGCAATAGTGGTTTTTAAAGGAGGGGTTTGTGCATATGGACTAAGTCTGCAATATTAACATAACGTGCCAGTCTTAAATTCGGGAGAGAGGAAGGGAGAGTTTGTAGCTTCTCTCTGTGTAACTTGCCATAAGCTATTGGATAACATTCAATATTTCCTCTGTTCGAGGCAGTGAGGCAGGAACAAGTATGGAACATGAGATGTTAATGCTGCCGTTACATGAAAGCTGTGTGAAGAATAGTTATTATGAGAGTTAAGGAAGTAACACAAGCAGCTAAAAGATCCAACATCCAGTTTGAAATGACCACACGGTTCTAATGTTTGCACCTTTCTTGTGGCCAGTCGCTTTAAATCTAGTTCAAACAAGACAGTTCTTTGTTTAAAATCAGCTGTTCAGTAATACAGTTTTTGTCCTTGAGGTATTTTTCTTTGGCCACTTATGGCAAAGTGTGGGGACCATCAGAATAACCTGACTAAATCTGGATCTGCGCTGAGGGAGATGGTACTTAACGCAAAAACAAATTAAAACACTCGACAGTTTCACGTTAGCTCACAGCTCCAGTTCTCATTGTTCATAGATACTTGGTGTTGTAATGGTGGAAACCAACAATCCTAACTAATACGATCTAAATAATTAATAAATCAGAAAAAGAAAACAATATTGACACCTGTATAAGAGGTCTCATCAGAAAGCATTTTGGAAAATCGGAATTAATTACCTTAACTGATTAAACCTGTAACATTTAAAGTGGTATTTTTGTGATATCCAGGCTTTTTTTAAAATCAACATTAAAAATGACTTTTTTAGCGGCAAGAAATGGAAAGCTGAGCTAACAGGAAGCTGTCTGACATCTTCCAGTCAAGTGACTTCATTGTTATGGACTGCATACTGCACAGCTGACTAATTACAGCTTTAACAGGTGAAGGGAGTCGAGAGCTTTGTTTTATATCATTAAGTTATTTGTAAAGCTGAATAAGAATGCCAAAACGTGTAATCCAGATGACGGTGTAATCTAATATAAAATGGCAACTCACAGTGGAGGAGTGCAGCAGTTTTAAGTGTAGTTGATCTCTAACATCACACGCTCTCTATCAAACATCAGTATTATTAGTAAGGGGTATTTTCTCAGCCTTCTTAAACATTGTATATTGTAAATTATACAGATTATAATTCTAACATAAGACATTTTATTGGAAACAAAATCGAGAAAAAAAAAAAAGAAAAAAATGTAGTTCAGCCTCGATGTGTGTTTCATGTTCGCTGTTTTTTCTATCAAGAAAAAACCTGTTTCTTTAATTTTATCTGTTTTTTGTTTTGAAGTCCTCTTTCTGTTCGGTTCCTTTCCTCCTCTGTTGAGTCCTCTGAGGCGTTGCTGTGTACTTTTTTCTTGTGGTGATTCCCGTTCTTGTGCCGTGTGCTTCTTCTTTAGACAACACAGAGTAGAGTAGAGGCCATGTTGTCTGTCTTGTCGGATCAGTCCGCTGGGGGTCTGGGTACCGGATTCTCTCCCAATGAACCGAACCGGATATAAGGCTCTTCTTCTAGTAACTTAAACTAGACCACCAGGATCAAATTACAGTATTCATCTTTACCAAACTATACATTAATAATTAAATATTTAGTATCTAAATGAAGAAACACCATACAAGTATTTAAAAAGGGATCATTTGTGTAACTTTCCTGTAGAATAAACACTATACTGTATATCTTTAGGTTTTAAATAACGATGAAATGAAAAGGACATTTGAGTAATTCAGAACTGTAGGTGACTCTTTTTTGATAAACTCGCTGTACATAACTGCCTTCCATACGGCTCGGCTCAGTCATCATTATCTTTACTGTTTCAGCAGTCAAAAAGAGAAAATAAGAAGATGAAAAACTTTTTTATTTCCCCCCGTTGTTGTGTCCTGATTTCAGCTCATTTCCAGGAGAATATCTTGTTTTACAAGCAATCGGACAAGTGAAGGTTAGGACTAAACATTTTTTGGGAAATGTTACAGAAAAAGCTTTTATAATTTGCACTTGCTGTTTCTCTTCACCATGCACTCATTGCATCGTGGGACACGTTTCTGCTTCGGCCCCAGTTCTTATACTCATTGTACCTCTTTATACACATAAATAGCATAAATAAAGATTCTAGGACTCATCAGAGGTCTTAAACATCGACATATAATGTTTTTAGAGAGGAAATATACATACCAGTTATTTCACAGGTGCATATATAAGATATTTGTAAGTGAAATCCCCAACGACAGAGTTGAATTTCCTGTTTTGATTGTAACTTCAAACACAGTCTCATTGTCAGGACGATGGTAATCCTTATCATCATCTGCTGTACATTAATCTAAAAACAACTTATGGAAGAAAGGTGCTCTTTTTATTACGACTGTTTCTCTTCTGTTACTGTTTTTATTTATTTGTCAGTTGTCAAACCAATCCTGTGTACTTCTGATCAGTTCGACACCATGAAAGATGTTACACGTCTCCCTGAGGTGATGAAGGCTGTGCTGGATTTGGCTTCAAGACAAACTAAGTTTAATTTCTGCTGGCAGCAAGCACTGATTTTGTAGAAGTTCCAAATTTACAGAAATATCAAATGATCTGTGTTGATTAAGTAATTAATTGAAGATGATGGTCATGACTAAAAAAGAACAAATCCACCAGCTGAAATATGGAGGGAGATCGTGTGACTCTTTCAGAGGTTTTGATTAAACTTGCTGCTCATAGCCAAGATCTGGTTAGGATGTATGAGACAAAAGGGATTTCCCTTGAACAGATTTTAGTTAAAAAGCAATATTTTAATGACTGTACAATGACGAGACAAGAGTTGCACTTGTTTGTGTTGGGTTGTACATCCACATGCTGTTGTAGCTATTAAGATTATCTTGCAGTTAGTGTTAAAACCATATAAATGACAACAAACCAAACTGGTATTTTCTATGTGGAGCGTTGGAAGAAGGACTGTCTGGGTTTTTTGCAGAGCCACTGATAGAAAGAGTTTGACCTGGTTGCACTTTGGGCACCATGTTACCGCCCTCATCTGGAACTTAGATCCATTAGCCGCGAATACTCGTATGTAACAATAGTTTAGCGGGAAAACAGAAGGTTATTTAGGCAGGATTGACCATCTACCATGGCTGCCCCCTGAAATCTGCTAAGGCCAAACTGTGTCTATCTACAGCTCTACAGTGTTTAGTCATTTAGTTGTATTTAATCCCCAAATGTAACTGCCACTCGTGCTGCAGCTAAACCTGCAGCCTGAATTTGCAAATGTGAAGAAAATATTGAAGGGAGAGAGAGAGACGACACATTTGGATACAAAGGATATTTAAAGACAAAAGGACCCTTGGGTGGTGGAAGAGTTGTGTACGAGAGAAGACCCTGTAGTGTTATTAAGAACATGTCTGTAGATTTTAGATGTGCTTCACATCAGTAAATGAAAAAAAAAAAAAAGAAACAATAACCTGTATATTTTTGTGACGTGTATCATACAAGTGTGCTCCAACAATAATGTCCATTTGTGTAAATGTATTTATTTCACATTGTATATATTGTTCAATGCAAAAAGAGAGACCTATGATTCTGTAACTTAAACTACTATGGGTTGAAACATTACATGTGTTACTCCAGACTATGCCTTTCAGGATTATTACAGTAGAGCAATATCAATTAAAACCAGGCTTCCAGTTTTGACACCTGTCTTTGTCTCTGATTTATTTTTCAACTCACATTTTGTTGTTTACCGATTACGAGTTTGTTTTCGTTTAGAGACTGATACCAAACAAAAAAACTTAATAAGTTTATAAGAAAGTTTACAGAGCATGCATGCTAGTTTCCAACAGTGCAGGATTATGTTTACAGTGTGTTTAGACACAAAATACAGGTTGATCCCACATAACAGTTGAACCTGACTTGTCTCGAATACAAACCAGAAAGTGACAGGGAACAAAAGCCTGGATGTGTGAACGCAGATGAGCGACACCAGGAGGAAAACAGGACCAGGGAACAGACGAGACAAGCTGACAAAGAGAGAGGGAAAGACAGACTTAAATACACAAGGGAGGGAAGATTAATGAGAGGCGGTTGAAAGTAACGGGGCAATCAACAAAGGTGGAAGAACCACAAAGACAGGAAGTGGAAAGTAAAAGAAGACACATGGAGGATAAATTTACCAAAATAAAACAGGAAACCACGACACACAACGGTAGCACAACCTCTCAAAACTGAGTGAGAATTCACTTTGTTCAAACAACTAGAGGACAAAAACGCCGAGCATGATTGATGGCGGCCGGGACAGTCCACACAAGGTCAGGAACACAGGAGGGAAACTAAACAGTAGGGACAGCAACCGCCCCATAGCATGGAGCAACAAAACCTAACGGGCTTTCCCACCACTGAAACTTTACTGACTACATTCTAGTTAGTTAGAGTTAATCTGAAAATAAATACAGAAATCTTCGCACAACAGAGACGGCCGAGAAACGCACAATACATAACCAAATTTTTGTTCAAGTGCTTTATAATGCCTTCTAGCGACTTGCTGAATGGTGAGGTAGCACGCTTCTCAAGTATTTGCTGAATGCTAATCTATCACTGGTCTGGACATTCAAACATGGACTTAGAGGTGAACTCCAGGCTGAGAGCGAGCGGGGGAAGAATCAGTGGTGAGGGCGAGGGGAAGAGAGGGGGAGGATGGAAGAGGAAGTGGTAACAGCTTGCTCCGGTGGGTGGCTAACTACTGTCCATTCTGAATGGCCAGATCTCCTGCTCTTGCCAAGGGCACTAAACACACACACACACACACACACACACACACACACACTGACAAAAAGACGAGATCCTACAGAATCATAAGCAACCATGCTTTTCTTTATCTGATTCTTGGATTGTTGTGTTTTAAACAATTGGCCTCCGATCTTCTTTATTATTTTGACTTCTCTTTTGTTTTGTTTTGTTTTTCTCTCAGACATCCGTCTTTGTTTATGTCAGCCCCACCCCTTCGTGCTTCTTTTACTCTATTCCCTCTTGCTTTCACATGCTTCCTTATTTCTCCCTCTCTCTCTCCCTCTCTCTCTCTCTCTCTCTCTCTCCCCTAATAGCCAGCAGCAGTAAATGGGATGCAGAGGCCAGATATTTAATGTAGCAGAGAGCCGTGAAGCGTTTTAAGAAGCCTTTTTCTAACAGGGGGAGCCCTGACCCGCAGGCAAATATTTTTCAACCGGATGACATAAGAAGATATTAGCTGAAAGAGAGCGAGATATTTATTCCTTCTCTTCTCTTTCTACGATTTCTCCCTCTCTCTCTCTCTCTCTCTCTCTCTCTCTTTTCTATTTGGGCTGCTGCCTGGTCACCCGGCCCTCTGCACATACGTTTTTATTTTACTCGCTTGGCTTTTGGAGTTCATTTATTTTATTTTATCTTTGATTCATTATTATGATACGATAAAAGCTACTTGAGCATTTCAGCTGCCGAGGGGCTCTTATCGTTAACCTTGTGGAACGCATGTAAGAGTGGGCTCCGCACGCCGCATCGCTAATGGCCAACTTAACTCCTCTCTTCTCCTCCTCCACCTTCTGGCTTCATCTACATCTCTCCTTCTATCTCCTGTCTTTCATCCCCTTTATCTTGCTCCTCTGGTATCTCCTCTTTTCTCTCATAATCTCCTCCTAAGATGTTTTTCTGCTCAGCATTAAAATCGGTTGCATTTATTTCGTATACGGGAAAACAAACCTGTGCACAGCTCCATTCTACTCTACTCACTAATGAATGACATCTTGTTGTGAGTGTTAAACTGGGAGGAGGATATAACCCTGATCTGTCACTGTTGATAATGATGAGCTGGGTTTTTCAGTGGTTTAAGACTCACCACAGGTTATTCATCCATAGCCGACATTATTTTGGGGGTCCCGCAGGGTTAATTTTTCGGCCCCATTTCATTCTCCATTTACATGCATAAAGTTTCACTGTTATACCAATGGCACACAGTTATAGCTTCCCATAACACCTAATGGCACCATTAGTCCAGACAGTCGTAGAAGGTGCCTTGCAGATATGAAGTATTTCAACAACTTAATGAATCCAAATCCAAAGGATCAGATCCTTCTCTAGTGAAATAACTCCATTACATTCATCTACTATAAAAAGGGTACACTTCCATTAGACATTCATTGATAGAAGAGGTATAAGATTTGATGTTCATTTGAGCTTTGATAAACAAATAGGCTAGTTAAAACAATATCCTGTACACACAAGAACATTTGGCTACAACCTTAAATATTTTCCTGCATGGGCTCCTGAAGTAAGTGGGTGAAAATCAGTTCACATGACAAGGAACCTTAACTTTGCTGAACTTTGGCTGGTAATAGCCAAGTCAAGTGCATTTTACTTATACAGCCCAATATCACAAATCATAAATTTGCCTCAAAAGGATCCTCAGAAAATCGATTTTGGAAAAAATTCTCCCAAAAAGTGGAAGAAACCTCATGAAGAGCCACAGAGGGGTGGACAGGCAGGCAATAGATGTCACAAGTACAGCAGACCAACATATTAAAAATAGAGCATTGAAAATTAGAATAAAAAATTTCAGTAGAGCATATACTGTATATGAAGAAAATGGATCTGGTAGGACCTGTTACTATTTTGCAAGGACACCATCACTGCATCCTGGGCTGAATAAGATAGTTAATACTTTAAAGAAATACAAACAAGCCAGACAATGATTTTTCAACCAATACCAGAATAACAATTGGTTCAACCAGACCTTTCCTCCAGCACTGGCACAGCACTTAAACAAAGTGTGTGACTACACTTCAATCCCATTTCCAAGTTTTACTCCAACCCCTTGTTTTCGAGTGTCCTTCAAGCGGTAGTGGTTGAAATCTCCCAGACACAATGCACTGACTCAATATACAGACTCCAATGCACCATCAGTAGTCATCAATGGTGTTTATGTAAACTGACTCGACTGGACATCTCCAATATGCCGTCTACAGTTGTATTGATTCCTCTTGCATTACTGTGGCAATCCTGGTGATACCACAGTGCACCATGGCAATATGTCAAAATGCGAGACTGTCAACAATGTACTATTTGCTAGCTATATAGTTAGCTACTTGTTTTATGTTTGTTATAAACAAAAGGGCCATAATACATTGAAACAACGGAGAGTTCTCATAACCTTCAGTTTGAAGTTAGCCTGAAGTCTACAATTGGAGGGCCAAACTAAAAGTACCTGATTTCGTCACCACGAAAACATGGAAATGTCGGCAGGTCGCCTTAAAAAAATCCCACTTTTCCCACCATGAAGATGGATGGAAATATCCCGAGCTGTCCTTAAAAATATCCATTGTAGTGACTCAAACTGCGCTCGGCTGTTCAGCAAGCCTTCTTAGCTGTGACAAGATCGCTCTCCACCTCACGATGTGAAAATCAGCTAATAAGCATATGTGAACATGATGTGCCTCATTTGCTACAAATGTCAACCGTAGATGTGTCTTTGGTTTGCAGCAACGTTAACTGCTAACATTATATGCTGGCGACACCCTACCCGTCAGTGTGAACAGGCAAAACTAAGTTGTAGGGGCAAGGGGTGTATTCAGATTGGACCTCTGTCACAGCTGAGGGGGGGAAGCCTTTAGCTGTAACTAAAGGACTGACAATCATCTCACATATGAAGAACACAAAAGTAATTATAGTGGCCTGTTGTCAGTGGGTAATACAGTACAATGCAATACCTACTAAAAAGGCATTGCAGCTCCTCTCCAGTCCTGAGGGAAGATCTGGCAATTGTATTCCTGAAATCTGTGATTTTTTTTTTAAAATGTGGAACATATAAGTAACACAGTTACACAAACAGGCTGCTTCATTCAGACCTCACACCAGAGTCTTATTTCATTTCTGAGCGGTTCTTATTGGGTTTGAGAGAAAGTCTGGATGTGATTTTCTCCTTCTAATATGGTGCCAAACAGGGTCAGTCTCCAAGGGTGACCATATCTGTTTTAGGCGCTGTGACCTGTAAAGTGCTAATGTGTGGCAGCTTCACACTGATGGTGTTTCAAAGGCCTGTTTTGGGGCTATTTAACCCCCCTGTGTGTGTGTGTGTGTGTGTGTGTGTGTGTGTGTGTGTGTGTGTGTGTGTGTGTGTATACAATACATATATATTTATGTGTGTGTAGGTGGTTGTGTGTTCATTTTGGCATGTGTGATTTATAATTTTACAATTTTGTGGGGACCACATGTGGTCGTATGCGAGCTCTATTTGTATGTGTCTACATTTCTATGTGCCTCTCTCTGTGTGTGTGTGTGTGTGTGTGTGTGTGTGTGTGTGTGTGTGTGTGTGTGTGTGTGTGTGTGTGTGTTATCCCCATATCCCCTTGTATCAGTGGTAGGGTTCCCTTGGGTTTCACAGGCCTAGTGACATGGACTCACGGTGGTAATGGCCTTTCACAGCATCTAGCTCCCCTGACACACACACACACACACACACACACACACACACACACACACACACACACAGATAAGGACAGTAACACAGTGCAAGATGACAAACTAGTGCACAAATGTGTGCAGAAGTGGAGAAAAACACACAAGAAATATATCAAATACTGTATGTTGACATGCAGTATATAACATTTATAAATAAAACACAGTAGCTGTCCTGAGCACAAATTCCTTTAATGACTTTCATTTTAAATCACTCTCTGGTCTTTTGCCTATTGTTGTTTGCTTTGTTTCTATTAAAGATATAAAATGTGAGATTTCTGCATTAAAAAGTCTAAAAAAACGACTGGACCCTTGTGATCTTTTTTGTTGAGTTGTGTTCTTATCTATATGATCCCAAATGTTTCCAACAATGTTCAAAGCCAGAGAAATCCACAATTTTATTCAAAGTCTTGTGTGGTCGACTGTCGTTATAACTTCCAGGAGAGAGACCAAGACTGAGGAAAGGAGTCTGCAAACATGACTAAACGTAAGATCCTATTCACATGGTGGCCATTTTCCTCTGAAGCTAGCTCAGGGTGGGAAGCTTGAATGCCGATGATGGATAGTGATAGGGATAGTGAATATCTGGAGGCTGGAGACATTGGGCCATATTTCAATGTAAAACAACATATTTGTTTACCCATTAGCTAACAGCATTCATTGTTTTTCACTTGCTGATTTAGGAAGCTGTGAAATTATGACAATTTGTCAAATTCCCTACATTTACAGGACTCACGATCTGAAACACAGCAGTACCACAATTTGAGCTTCCCACCCTGACGGTGATGTGTGAATACAATCTATCACCTTGTCCATAAACATTCCTGCCTGAGTCAAGTAGATCGGCAATAGTGGTTGCTCAACAATGAAGACAACAAAACTTGATCCCACATTGCGCATGTCATTTGCTTTGTTTTGATTGGGCTACCTTAAGTGGCAGAAACTACATACTGCGCATTTAAGGCAGAAAATAGTTTCCCCAAAAGAGGAAGAAAAAAAACATGACTTGAGAGCTGTAGCAACAAGACATAAACGAGCAATTTTCCTTTCAACACGTCACTTTCCTCGTTCCCTCCTTGTCTCTGCTTTACATTTCTTTCTTCTCTCCTTGTCCCGTGCTCTCCATTGACCCTCTCTCCATCAAATCACATATGGCCTACTTAGCTTACATGCTAACTAGCAGACCACTCAGTGTGTAATTTACAACCTCTCGTTTGTGAAGCCTTCGATGATTTACTGCCTCTCTCCCTCGTTCATTCTCCGATCCTTCCTTCATTCTTTTTTGTCATTCTTTTTTTCTGTCTTATTCACTGTAATATAAATCATCCGCGTTCACTTGCCTCACTTCCATCTCTCGCCTCTTTCCATTTCACCAACATCCTCTCTTGTCATCCCGCTCTCCATCCTTTCCTCGCTCTTTTCCCATTCTGTTCCCCCATCCCTCTATCTCACAGGGTGCAAAGTGGCTTAGGTGGCTGCGCGCTTTTGAGCTGCATGTGCGAGCTATAAGAGGGTCAGCTGTCTATTTGCACTTTTAACGTCTTAACTCTATACGATGGGCCATTTATTCTCCCTCTCTCCTCTGGCTTTCCCTCTCTCTCTCCCCCTTCCCTTCCTCTTTCTGTGTCTATTGCTCTCTATCTCTCTCTTAGGACAGTAAATGTTTTAACTCTCCATTCTATGGGCCATTCATTAAGTTAGTGTACTTTAATAAATAGTCTGATGTGTCACTGGCCAGTGAATTAGTGGCACTTAAAATCACCCACTAGTGGCCAATAGATAGCTGGAAGGTTTGATATGCAGCGGACACTTTTCCTCAGAAAACCAATTAGAGCTCACCAGAGCCGACATGTACGTTAATAACACACCAGACAGTATTTAAATCACAAACAATTTCACTAAATCACCTCTGTTTACAGTGTGTGAAGACACAAGAGAAAGTCCTGAGATTAAGTTCAGAAAACTATTAATTTATTTTTAAATACTGAATTAATTTTTATTTAAACAATTCTATATCTATGAGAATAAAATAGATTAGTACTGGAATAACAATTATTAAAACAATTTAACAATTTATTTAAATGTTGTGTTTCAGTATCCCTGGATTTCCTCACGGTTAACATCAACAAATAAAGTTTATCTAAAAACTGAAAGGCTGATATTTTTCATTATCGCTTCGGTTTTGAGGAAAAAACGACTAATGTTTGCCTCAAATGTATCAGGAAACAGTTTGCAGTTCTGCAGTGCTCAATTAAAGCTCTGGTCTACGATCTGAGAAAGGTTTGAAAAAAGCATCCCCCCCACACACACACCCCTCCCCTCTGTGCTCCTTAACTCCTCCCCTCCGAGCTTGTATCGCTCTCCCCTCGGAGTCCCGCGACACACCCCCTCCGGCTGCAAGCTTTTTTCTTTTTTTTTCTCTTCAACGAACTTTATACGTCCCGCAACAAGCACCAAGAGCAACGAGCCGGCAGAAACCAACTACAGCCCAGCTTTGAATGCGGAGTAACGATGTCGGATTCACAGATAAAGTTATTACAATGCACGTTGAAGCTAACGTAAATCTTGTAAGTCATTACAATGTCCACAGCTAAGCTCCACAGCCAAGCTAGCGTAACGTCATTAGCATGCTACAGCTACGTTACCTTACAGCTAGGTAATAAGTTACAACAGCTAAGTTAGCCACTTCTAAAAGTTACTGCGGGCCAAGAGACTAACAGATGCTGCCGTCAGCTTTCATCACAACGATCGCTTCCACATTGTGGCTGAAAAACAAACCTGTGTGTGTCCCAGCTGCTGTTCGGTGCTACTCAGACTTGTTGTTAGCTTACAATGCTAGCATAGAGGCTAACGTCTCCGTCGAACAAGTAAACAATTGTTGACAATACTGCAGCGACAGGCACGTCTAATAACAGAAACAAACTAAGGGCAGCTCTCACAGTCATAAGCCAGCATCAGCATGAAAGTTATCTGTGTCACAACATCCACAATAAAGACGAAGGTTACCTGCTCAACAGAAACTCCGCTGTATCAGCACCGGGTCCATATCTTCACGGACCTTTCGCCACCGTTCAAACGATGACCCGATGTTTATTCGGTTTGAGCCCTCTTTGTTTCACATCTCGCTTTGTGTCTTTTCAGTGACAGACTTTCTTTCTTTGACTCTTTGTCGGTGGGGCGAGCAGAGGCAGCTGAACAGCTCAGAGCAAAACAAACCTCTTGTCCGCTTGTAGTTTCAAATGCGGAAGTGGGTCGGGACCAGACGTGAGCAGGAGCAGGAGAGTGAGCGAGGATTGGATCGGAAAATTGATCCAATAGGAGCCATCCGGGCCGGATGGCTCCTATTGGTCAATTTCTTTTCAGTTTTACAGACACTAGAGAGAATGGATTTTTTTGGTTCCTTTTACTCTCCACATTGTGTAGGTGGTACTACTGGGTCATAACCACCATCTAAATGATGTTAATAATAATAGCAAATCTTTCAAATCGTAGACCATAGCTTTAATGTCCAGTGCCAATTTTTTTCTTACCACGAAACCTTTAACCAGAGCAGACAGTGAAACACTGTGTTTTATATGTAAGAACTGAACCATTTACACTCCAAACAAATAGGGGGCAGCATATCACTGGAGTAACTGCTGCTACCTGTAGCTGCTGTCAGCTAGTTAGGAAATGGGAACCAGACCTGGAACCGACAAGCAGGTAACAGAACCAGGCTCAGCAGCTCACTTTAGCAGACATCTCTGCAACACAACACATTGACGTCTGACACATAACAAAACTGTTATTTCTTCACATTCTCTTGATAGCTTTAGTTACTTTTTGAATGTTTTGAGCTAAAAAAATTAATAAAATTTAACTTGCATATTGCACCTTTAACCAACTGTGTTAGTCGCCGGAAGTTATCCAAACCTTAATTGTTGCCATGTTGGAAAAAAACACCATTAAATGTTAAAAATGTTTAGGCAACAGTGTTCAAAGTCAGAGGTTCAAGGAAACACAGGAACAAATGTTAAAGTATTCGGATGTTGACTGATTTAAAATCATATCATTCTCAAAACAAAACCATGTTTCCAAAGCATAAAATGTTCTATGTTTAGTGATGACTGTCACCAAAAACTAAAAGAAACCTATTGTATTTAATTTCAGAAGTGGCAGCACGACTTTAAGTAGTAAGTCCCAAGATTCAGCTTGTAAGTGACCGCATGATTGCTGAAGGGTTTGGGGTTGGACAGCAAAGCCGTGGTTTAGCTGTAAGACTCTGTTTCTCTTCAATCTGCCATCTTATAATCAGAAAACAATCAATGCAGCAGGAAGTTTTACTGCCAGCAAAACTTTTAATACTATACAGCCACTGCTGTGCCAGTGTAGCCATTTATTCTGTGACTCGTTTTTTATAGAAAATAAATAAACAAATTCTGTGCATTTAGTAGGTTGATTCCCATGGGTGAACCTAAGTGATAATAGTTGCTGAAGTGCCCCAAGCTAATAATATAGCCTTGACAGGGGAAAGGTGATTGGCATAGACAAAGTGTGTGTGCATGTGTGTGTGTGTGTGTGAGACTGGATGATTATGTGTATGTGCATTGTCAAGAGAGGCAGGAGGTTAATTCAATCCTATAGAAACGCAGCATGGAGGGGATTGGACAGCAGAGCCCTGAGGGTGTCACTGGCCTCAACCCCAATAGGGGGCAGAAAGCGTGCACACACACACACACACTCACACATATACACACACAATATGGACCCTGTGACTCAAGGGTATAAAATCTGAAAAGCCTAGGAAAAGCCAAATTGTTTTTATATCTAGTTTCTGGTGCATTTCATTTAGAGCAGAGGAGGATAAATGATGAACATGGATTAAAATATATATATACCAGTATATCTATTTATAGAAAATGCTGCATAAAACAAGGACAAGAAAGAAGAGGACGTTTAGAGAAGAGTGGTGATGGAGGACGGTAAGAGGGATTGAGGGCATTGGGAGGGGAGACGGGAATAGAGTGAATGAAGGAAAGAATGAGTGGTGCCTGTGGAGAGTTGGATGTGTGGGAGAGGTGTATGAGTGGAGGACAGAAGTGACCAAAATAGAGTATAGACAGCGGGATGACGCAAGTGGCAGAGGAGAAAGGGAAGAGATAGCCCAAATAAACCTCACACCAGCACAGAAAAATATATATTAAGTCAGACCAGCAGAGTTGCCAACTAAGCATTTTGCTGTGGTGTTTATGGTATTTGATGTAAGAAAATGTATATTTAATTTGAAAGCTAGACTACAAGTTTTGCCGATTCCCCATTGGTCCACTCTCTTGTAAAAAAACATTTTTGACTTGAGGGAAGTTACTCAGCTGGAAATGTTTTGATTCCAGCATCTAGCAGCCATTGTGATGCTGCATCCTGCTACTGCCAAGCTAGCTTCAGGGAGAGCTACCGATTCCAGCGCTCCTGGTGACGGCTTATACTACCAAACATGCCAAGTCGTAAAAAAATGTTTGAAGAAAAGAAAGAGGCTAAAAGAGCTGCCTCAAAAAAATGAAAAGAGTTGTGCAAATGTGGTGATGAAGAGAGGAGGGAGGGGATTGCTAAGATCAAAACAGACAGGGAGTTAGCTAAAATAACGACAGCGGCTTACAGCAGCTTCTGGGGCTGTAATCATAACTCTGATCAACACATCAGACTAAGATGAAGTTCACTATTTTCTTATGTATTTCATAAACAGAACAATTGTATGTCAACAGTGGCCTAAGGCAATGCAGAGCAAACAGTAATCCATCCACACACACGTAACTATTTGTAATCGTGCATATTTTTAAAAACACAAAAAACGTCAATAACGCAATATAAGACGTTGCAATGTTGTTCCCCAGTCAAATACTGTCTCTCCTCCAAGGCCACCCAGTGGTGCAGGGTGAGGTCGGCAGACGGGAAACAGACTTGACATAACATGTAATTAAACTCCCTTGTAAGATTGAAAATCACAAACGTATTTATTGTAAATTACCTGCATTACATTTACGGCCCAGAGGCGGTGGGGATCACTGTCTCTGGAAATTACATTAAACATGTCATTATCCAATCTTATGTTGCATAATGGCAATTAAATTAATCTTGAATCTTGAATCTTATCTGATTGAGCATCAACCTTTTCTACCCTCTCTACAGGATGGCCAACTAAAACCATAGACTCTGTATGACTGATGGAATCTGCAGAGGATAAAACCACAATGTGTACCAATAAAACATCACCTCATCTAGTATTTCTGTGTACCAATACAATTTAAAAAATCAAAAACATGTGGATGTGCATGTGCCAGTAGTTATCCTTGAGGTTTCCGAGACCTCAAGTGTAGACTACATATTTATTATCACGTTGTGGTGAGAAACACTGAATGTAAACGGAGCTCTTGTTTATAACATTTACATACCACAATGCACCTTTAACCTACACGCTCACGTGCATGTGTGCACATGCTAATGTATGTGCACACAGACATGTGCGCACAAACACTGAAAAGAAATCTGAAATCAATGGCAGCCAAATGATGAGCTTGCACTCACCACTACACTATTATTCAGGAGTTCAAATTGTTCTTGAATGCATCAGGCCTAAAATAGGACTTGCTCATAAATAAGTAGTGTGTATGTGTGCGCGTGCATGCGTGTGTGTGTGTAACATTTCCATATGGACAACCTAATATTGTATTTTGCTAAAAAACACACAGCCCGACCATCAATTTATTCCACTTTTCCTAATCAGCAGCGAGGCCAAGGATGTCTCCATACATATTCATGCTGCTCTGGAGACTCGGAGAGACGGTACATTTACAGCCTACATTTACCATATTACCCTTAATGTTATTAGACCAGCAAACACAATTTAGCCAAATATAAGTCATACATAAGTAATTTAGAAAATGAGACAATATTAATTGTGCGATCGTCATCCGGTTTTAATCCCGTTTGTGTGATAGCACTTCAATCTCTGGAATTGAATGCGCCTGGCTGAATAAATTAGTACAATCAATGTATGACTAGATTCTCTGTCATGTGGACACACTCTGTGCAAATCTATGCAAATGTCTTATGAGGAGAGGATAAGAGAAACTCTTCTTGGCTGACAAAGCTCTTGACGATCATAGCCTGTCTGACACAGTGGTGTGATGTCATTTGCAGCCTCTTGAGGAAAAGAAAGGAGAACAAGGAGGAGAATATGATGAGGGATGCTAAAAGAGAAGGCCTCGGACTCTTTTCTGGGTAAATGGACACGCTCTGTATGTGAATGTTGGCTTGTGTAGAGATGTACATGAGATTTATTGAACAGAGCACATTATTTCCTTTTTATTAAATATCCAAATATCAAGTTCATAGGTTTCTCTCTCCGCTTTGCATTTTCTCCTTCCTTCCTTCCTTCCTCCAATTTCATTCTCCCCCTTCCACCTCCTTCGACTTCCTCTTCTCTCCTCCTCTCTTTTGCTCTCTCCCTTTTTTTTTTATCCCTCCTCCACCCCTTTCCTCCCTACCTCTACCCTAGCCCCTAGCCACCTCCCCTCTCCTCCTCTCCCCTCCCTTTGCTCCTCTCTGCCTGGTATTGATTAGAAGGCGAACCTCTAATCTCCTTAAGGTCATTAGGAACACTTAATTAAAACCTAGTTAGAATGCCTTTGTTCAACCAAAGCAAATTGCAGCTGTTCAAACGCGATTAGTATGATAACGTAAAAACTTGTCGGCAGGGAAAAATATAAGAGCGGGTCTTTTTTTGGTCGAAATGTTTACACAATTTAAATGCAGAGCGCTTGAGCACACAGTGGAAGTCTAAACTCTGTATACTTGAGCTAGTGTTAATGCTGCGTGTGTGTGTGTGTGTGTGTTGAGGGGATTGTTTGTGTTTTGCTGGTGGATGTTCAGCTTTGTGAAACTAGAGGATTTATGCAAGTAACTGGCTTATCTTACTCCAGAATAATATCATTTAGAGCGTTTGTCTAAAATGTGTTGTTGTATAGGCCCTAAAATAAAATGAGAAGAGAGAAGAAGACCAAATGTATCCATGCATGGTGACAGTTCTTCTTCAGCTGTTATAAACATACAGTATAAGGACATATACACTTACAAATACTTGTAAAATATTTTTAATGTCTGAGTTATCATTAACCATGTATCATAAAGCATTCAGAGCAGCTACTGTATATAGTAAAGAGTTTGATCATTTCTGCACACAGGGCTTCATCACAGACACATACTGTAATTAGTAATTCATGGTTAATTGTTACCAAGGACCAATTAATGGCACACATAGCAGTGCATCCCTGGTGACATTAAATTGCTGACAGAGAAAGACACCTTGCTGGCTCCCTTTCCTCTGCAAATTAAAAGGGCAGCTTTTTAAAGCCTCCTTTTCAGCTCTGTATCTACATTTCACATGGAGGAATAGAGTGAAGCACAGTTTATTCTGCTAAGGTTCATCATTAAATACTGAGCTTGAAATGGCTGATTTCAGAATCTGCCTCCACATTTACCTTTTGAAACTGGTTATTTTATTGACAAATTTTCACAGAAGTGTGTATAATTGTAGTTGTAAATGTTTTATTGATCAGGCTTTTGATGAATATACCTCCCCGTACTTGGCTTAAGATGCATTATATGCATTTGGGTACATTTTGTCTGTCAAGCCGTGTTGTATTGCATCTGCTTTGTGGCTTTAATGGTATTCCTGTTTCTCACTTTCAAGAAAATGAAACAAACGTCAATTAAGTTAAAAAGAATTAGAGCCCGACCGATACTGGATTTTTGGGGGGCTGATACCGATATTAGGGACTTATTTATATATATATATACTTATCTGCACTGAATAAACACATAAACAGCCATATTTTTTTTTTTTGCCATGACCCCTAAAATGTGGTCATCAAACATTTGGGACAAAGCTACATTATTCCAAGCATCTTTTTCTGCATTATGTTCTGTTTAAAAAAAATAAAAAATAAAAATCAGCACATATTAGGCAAAATATGTGCTGATGTGATATATCTGTGGCAGGTATAGCGGACAGGCTCTCAAAAGAATGGGTAAGACAGATAAAACAAGCACATACAGTGTAGTCAAGGGATGGGCAATGTATCAATATTATATCATTATCATGATATGAGACTATATATCATCTTAAATTTTAGATATCATTATATTGTGAAGTGTTGGCTGCATTACAGTAATGTAATTTTTTCTGAACTTCTACTTGTTCTAATAGTAGGTGCTGTATTGTAGGCAACTGGACATGTTTCAGTTTCTTGAAGAAGTTTCACCTCTCATCCAAGAGGCTTCTTCACTTCTGGGGAGTTGCAGGCTTTTAAACCCTGTGTGGGAGTGTCCCTGCAGAGTCCTTAAGGACACGTGTGAGCTCAGGTGTGAATGGCGGCTGGGCTCACCTAGTCCTAGCAACCCTCATGAAGGCCGGTTGGGTCAATGACCCACAAGTGGCCCTAACAGCTCTGAAACTCAGAGCTCACACGTGTCCTTAACGACAGATTTTCACTCAAACAGAAAACACAGAAAGCCAACTGATGGTGTCAGCAGAGGGAGAACATCACAGGTGCACCAGATAGCTCCATCATTTTCTATCTAAATAAAACCACCTGTATTTACATGTGGGAGTTGTGATATGATCAAGATGATTTATAATAAAAGTAAGTACAGAAACCCCATGAACACTACCAGGGCATTCACTTAAAGTCAGTCCATCAGGATGCTCTGTGCTTCCTCCACACACACTCTGTCATCACGGTTGCATAGCGACGGCAGTAGCGTGGCTCTCTGCTCTGAGAGCCACTTGTCTGACACACAGACGCATCCCACGTAGCAGGAGGAGGGGGGTAACGCGTTACTACCAGCCCCACAGGACGGGCTAATTAGGCAGTTTAAATCGCATATTATCGCCTTTGCTGTCGGGGACAATCTTTTAGTATTCAGCAACAGACACAAAACGGAAATGTCGCACTTTCTGCTCCCACGCCGCCCCCGGGGCTCTCAAGTTCCCATTACTTGGCTCTCACCAGTGTAACGTTGCATCACCGTTACTTTGCGCGCGGTATCCTGCCGCCTCGAGCGCTGCCGGCCAGATGGCGTCTCGCGCGTGTAATCTCCTTAGCCCCGCGTGCCGCATGTCCTGAATGACAGAGAGGAAAGAGAGGGGGCTTTGTCAAGTTCAGTTGTGCTGTCATTCAGGTTTTCTTCCTCTTTCTTCCTGCTTCTTCTTCAGACCAAAGTGTGGGACGACGGACAACAACTATCAAGTCATGTCTGGAGAGGACTACTTCTTCTCCCGGAGCGGTGTGTGCTGACGGACAGGTGTGTGGGGAAACATTGCAGGTAGCTTGTTTTTGCTCGACTCCGTGGCAGCCAGAGCAACAGGTTGAATGTGTGCTGACGATGGAGAGAGAGCTCGCTAGGAGTCCACAGCGACAGGTAACAGAGAGGAGCGACAGCATGTCACAATATCTGCATAGATTTACAAATTTGTTCGCATATATACCCGTTATTACAGACACCGTGAGCCTTTTTTTTTTTTCTTTCTTTCTTTCTGACGGACATTGCAGGCAAGAGAGAGAGAGAGAGGCTCCAAGTAATTCAACACTAGAGACGACTGCTCTGCTGGCCTCTTTTTTGTGTGTCAAAATGTGAAATTGAAGCTGATAAGTATTGTAATGAAGAGAGCTTTGGCCTAAGCCTCAATTTCCAACAAACTTATGTGAAAACCCGTTCAGTTGGATAAAAAACCTGGAGGCCAGATGCCAGCGGAAAAAAAAGGGCATGTTTAATTCAATGGAAAATGAAGAAAAGGGGGGAAAGCAATGTAGCAGTATCAGTTGAGCTGTGCCTCCATCAAGCTGTACATGATAGTGTAGGCTTTGGCTAGGGAATAGCCTGCATGGCATTTCACTCTCCTCAGATTTGTCTCATGTTGGATTTTCTGCTCCCTCTTCCCTTCTCTCCTTCTCTCTTTTCCCTCTCTAGATTGTGAAATCCTACCTATCATGTGAAGGCTTTGGTTGTGGTTTGTGTGTGGGTGTGGGTGTGTGTGCGTGCGCCGAGGGGACGGAGACAGTGTAACAGAGAGCTAAGCTTCAGGAGCCTCACCCCAGGGGCACTGGCCTGTAAAAAATGTCCCTGTAACCCTGGAACCATGAAACCATGACAGTCATCACTTATTCAAGCGCTGCTGGAAGGCATCCGAAAGAAATTCAGGTTCTCGAGCATCCAGCCGCTTCCGGGAATGCTCCGGAACCCCTGTCCGAGATTCCAGAACCTCGGACCATGCCGGACCCCTCGGAGAATCCAACTCCAGAATCGTGCGGGGTCAAAGGCCAGAGGTGGATCGGACAGAGAGACGGAGAGACAAGGAAGCGACAAACATGGGTGAGAGGAGTCAGCAGGAAGAGGATGAACGGAGGAAAGAAAGAGGAGTGGTGTAACTTAAGGAATAAATGCGAAGAGGAAGTTGGAAAAGAGCTAAAAAGTGGGAGGGAATGTGTGGAAGGAAGGCGCAAGAGCAAGACGGATGTCTCTGGGATTCTGTCAGCTGCAAAGCAACAAGAGGAAAGGATGGGGAAAAGGAAGAGGTGGCCTGTTTTTCTTTGGCCATGTCACCTGAAAAACATCACAGAAGGAGAGGCGAAGAGAGGGAAAAACACGACACGGCATCATATCTTCTCCTGGTTAATTCTCCTCCTCTTCAGTCTGTGTCTTACACCTGCTTCATCACAGGTAAGAGTGGCGTTTGATATTTTTACTGAAACTGTACTATATACGTGTGACAAAATGGGCTATGCTATAATCCATTGGCTCTTTCATTTTATGGCACTTTGAATATGGTTCTCCAGATTGCTCGAATGGCACTCTGTAGCTCATTATTGTATCTAAATGTCTCAGGTTGCTGCAGCCACAAAGTAAAAAAGCCTCAAGAGACCCAGATAAAGTAGGATGATAATACTTGTTAAACCGTCTTCGTTCTCAGGGAAATTTCCCGAGAATGGAGAACATTGCTGCCTTCAAACCTGTGTCCACCTCTCCGCCTCGTTCCACCTGTGGGGCACCGGAGCGGAGCAGCTACTGTCAGTCTCCGTCCTCTCAGACTGAACTCATGACATGTTATCAGGCCTTCTGTGTCCAGGAGTGTCCCTACAGATCCTCCACACCTCCGTATGCCCCACTGCTACTGGCTGCACACAGGTACGTAGATTTCAGCACGTGGCAGATACTTGAAATTGACATGTAAAACTTTTTAAGGCCCCTTTGAGAAACAAATATTAACATATTTACGTTTTATTCCACCAGGGGTTCCTGTGTAACAGAAGACAGTAATGACACTCGTCCTGGGACTCAGACAGAGACCGGAATAACTACCAGTTCAGAGGGAGGTTCTGGTGGATCCAGTAGTGTGCTGTTTCGTTCAGTTCAGGATGGATGTCTGGTCTCTCCGCCCTCACAGAAACTAGGAGCGTTGGGTTCCCTCACCCTGGCTTTGTGGATAAAACCAAGCTCTTCTGGAGAGATGTGAGTTTCATCTTTGTCATTTCTAGGAAATTAGAATAATCTGTCAGTTGCATTCATTTAGAGCACATACAGTATTTGCATCTCAAAATATATGGATGGATGTTTGCTATTTCTCTCTGGAGAGTCCAGTAAACTCCATGCAGACAGAAGTAAATGTGCTTTATCTCTTGAAAATGTAATATTTGGTCCCATTTAATTTCCTGTGCAAATAAGCAAGGGACAGATGTGTCAGTGTACATGGCAGCCAGTTTTTTTTCTTCGTATCTTTGTGTATGACAGTTCATATAGTAACTTTCATAAGTTGAATAATCAGGTTTTGATAAAAATAAATGGTCTGAGTCAGAGAAATGCAAATGAAATGAAATTTGTCAGGGATACATGGTATAGCTAGTTATGGATTCTGATCTCAGTGGAAAAGATGAGCCAAGACACATCTGACTTGAGCCAGATTACTTTACTGTACATTAGCCGTAAACTAGCGAGCAACGACACGCACTGAGGGGGTGTGTGTGTGTGTTTCTGTGTGTCTGAATACAGGTCAACCTCTCACTGAACTCAGCACTTATCAAAGACTGTGGTTCTCTCCTTTCTTTCCCCCTGTCCTCTCTGTTACTTTTAAATTCATTAAGGAAAAGTAAATTTTCCATCTAGCCCCAGTCGGCAGTCAACATTAACAAGAAAATTCTACTTTTTAATCCCAAAAGGTGAAAGTAATCTCCCTCCTGTCAGTAAACAGATCTGAATAAGAGCAGAATCTGATGTGACTCGTGGTGTTTATTACTCCAGGATGTCTGGATTTGCACCCGACTCTCTTCTAGAGCTGGCTGGCTTTGATCAGCTGAGCAGTGCCCCTACTCAGCCCAACCGTCTCCAAACAACCCGCGACAAACGTCTTTTATTTTCGAAGAGAGACCCCTAGCGTTAACGTTACATATTGTGTGTTTAAAGAAGGTGTTTATTTATTGACCATCTGTTTCACATTGCCCATTTCCACCATCAAGGAACAGTTCAATTCTAGTTTGTGCTCCTAATTTTGAGCTATTGGGAGCATTTTAGACCAAAAACGATAATTGGCTCAGAACCCAAAAAGTTGGTTCCCAGCTGAACCAAAAGTAACATGTTTTCCTTAACATGAAGAGCTAACCGTGACTACATTAATGCGCATTTCATATAAGTGAGAAAGATGTCTGTCAGCAAAACCCAGTGCTTGGTCGTGATGAGGTAATCTCATGATGAGGTTTCAGGAAAAGCCAGAAAATAGCACAAGAAAGAGTAAACTAAAGGCCGAACAATTCCAAGGCTGTGTTCGCTTGAACTCAAGACCAAATGAAAAATCTTTGGGGGAAAAATGGGGAATAATCAACATCTGTGTGTCTTAAGTACGAGTTATCATTTAGTCCAACATTATCCTGTGTCACTGATGAAATATAGCTGCCTGCTGGAAACACTGTTGCCGTAATGTTTTGTCAAATGTCTGCTCTGGTATGAAATCTGATATGACATTCAAACATTGAAAAGAAAATGAAAGCCCTGTGATATTGATCTAATAACAAGGAGCGACTAGGTCAGGTCTGGTCAGGTCAGGTCAGTATCACTTTCAGGATATGTTGGCCAACAAATGGCTGTCATGTCCTACTTAGACATGTTGTGTGTGAGATGCAGGGACGAGAGTGTGCTGGTATGTTTCAGCCAGAGCTCCGATGGTGCAGAGTTACACATACTCAGATCAGCTTGCAATCACACACATACACACACGCGAGTCACATGCATACACAAAGACAGATCAGTTGGCTTTGCTTGGCAACTATCTTCTCCAGTATACAGCAACACTCAAAGAAGGTAGGCTGAACAACATGGGATGCCTTCTCATGAGACTAAAAATAGACTAAACAAACTTGACTTCTTTGTTTGTGTTTAGCATTTGTGAATGAAGCGTGGCTCGTAAAAGAGTACTCTGCGATTTTCCATTGCACCCCCACAATATTTGTTGGACTCACTTTGGAAAAAAGGATCAAAATCGTAAATGCAGAAACAGATTACACCATGCGTTCTTCTTCCTTGTCAAAAAATGGCATCTATATTACCTACAATTTAATGCCACGGCTGGTGGTTTGGTCAGAAGTTTAGTGTCTAATACTAGTAGCGACTAATGTAGCCTCAAGCTGCTTATCTCAAGCAGAGATGAGGAGCAGGCTACTGAGGTTAAACTCACTTCTTTGTAGTTTTACACCCCCAGATTTTTTTCCTTTTCAAAGTGTAGTTTTCAGATGTAGTCCATGCTGACTCAAGTGACATCACTTAAGGCAATTTACCAGACTTTACACAGGAATTTCTAACTTCGATACAATACCTTGAAAAATATTGGGTTCACTACCACAAGGAAAAATTTTGATTTTAGATAACAAGGCTTGTGAAAAGTGTGTTAAGCACAACGCAGATCTTCTTCTTTTGATGCTTTTGCATTGATCTGTAGCATTCCTTACATTTGGGCATGCTCGTATATTTTTTCCTCTCCTTGTTCATTTGCCTCAAATGCAACGTATTGCCAAACAGCTGCTGTTTACTAAAACCAGTTGTGGAGGCTCAGCACTTGCCAGCTTTATGCATTGTTGTTCACATATGCAGTCGTCCTCTTTATGACCTGTAAACAGACTTTGATAATGATTGTTTAGACATATTAAATCACTTTAGTAGTAAAATTATATAGTGGAAAATTATTAGAAAAAAAAAACATGATCAGAAATGTTTGGCTGTTTAACCAACAGATCAACAGAGAATGCCATATCTACTGCCCTCCACTCAGTCCTCACAGAGCTGGAGAATAAGAGCAGTAGTTTCGTTTTTTAAACCCCAGTGTTGTAGAAAATGATATGTACATTTTCCTTGTACCTTGTGTGTGGACAAACAGGGGAAGGCTCAGTGAGAAAATGATTTCATGTTTGTGGATTCAACAAACATTTAGAATAAGCTGTTATGGTTGTGTTGGACTTTCGAGAGATAAAGTCTGTCACCATTTACATGTAGCACAACGTGCTGAATAGATAAACCTAACTGATAACCTTGCAGTGGTGACAGGTCTGAAGAAACACCTAGAGCAACATTAGACAGGTTGGTTGTGTTTTGTTGTAAGTCACTGGATGTTCAGTCTGTCAGTGAAGTTTAACTCTGAGGAGGAGAATCAGACGAGATCAAATCACGCCTTTAAGTTTCGTGCTGTGATTTTGTTTGTGAAGTTGTCCGTCTGGAGATTCAGATGACAGACGGGTCTTGTTGTCTTGGTCTGCAGAACATGACACCTGTATGGCTGAATGCATCTGAATGGAAGTAATATCTCTCCCCTCTCTCTCCTTTCTCTCCCTGTCTCCCTCTCTCTCTCGCTCTTTCTGTTGCTGTCGTTGGCCATCAGTCTTTTGTTGTAGAGACGATCATGGCTGCCATCAAAGAAGCGAGATGAAAGGAGGTCTCTATCCTCACCTCTGTCCATCTCTCCTCACCCCTCTCTCTTTGTCTCTCACTCTTTCTGTGATTTCACATCCCTCCCCTCATCTGAACAATGAACAGAGCCAGCCACCTGTTCTTACAAACCAGAGTTTTTACAGATTGACATTTATTTCAGGTTGTTACATACAATCGACTTTTCCTATGTGGACATTTTATAATTATGAAAGATACTGGAAAGCCTTTTCTGTTGTCGTACTTTTTTAAATTTTAAATTAAAAAGTCATTCAACAACTAGTCTTTTCCCTAGCCATCATCCCTAACAACATTTTAAATAGATTATGGTTGCAACATTTAGGCCAACAGGCTCTACTTTAAATGCTGAGGTGTGTGACAACGGTATATGCTGAATACTTGTACCTAGAAATGAACATTAAATAAAATAAGAAATAATCGGTCAAGTGAGCATACTGTTTTCTGGCAAAGATTTGCTGGTTCTATCTTGTTAAATGTGTGTATATGCTGTTTTTCTTCATCTTCTATGATATAAAATGGAATATCTTCTGATTTTGCTGAAAAAATTAGTACTTTAAGTGAGTTAACTTCGGCCCTGTGATGGGTATTTTCATGACTAAACCACGATAAATAAGTTGTGAGTAACTAATTTACTTACATATTGCTTTTAAAATCCTTAAACTATTTTTGTGTCTTGTCTGTTCCCCCAGGCACACACACTCACACTCACATGCATGTGCAGACATACATACATATGGTCTTTGCCTCATGCATACATCTATCTGTGATTTATGGGGTATGCGGCTCTGGGTTCATAAAAGCCATGATTTCCCATAAAATGTCAGTGATGGTGGTTAATATGACACGTGGAGGGTGTGTGTCTGTGTCTGCACCCAGTGTAGCAGCTGAGAGTTAGCAGTCATGTAAAATATTGATATTCCATGTGTAAATGTCAGAATGAGAGACTGCGAGTCGTGGCACTCGACTCCGTGGGTCCACTCTGCCTTCTGTTTTCTGTGTTAAGTTGTAACAACTCATCACTGCCAAATATTCAAATGTTGGTGTGTATGTGTGTCTGTTTTTTTCCATCAGGATGCTGCTGGAGAAGAGTTCAAGGGAGCAGTTGTTCTTTTCGGTGACAGTGTCCGAGCAGGCGGTCACCCTGCGGTACGGTCATCCCAGCAGCCACACTCCTCTGACCGTCATCTTCAGAACAGAGGGGAGGCTAACACTGGGCAGGTGGACACACCTTGTTTTGCAGGTAACACATCTCAAGGGTATCGAGGGGCTCAATGGTGGCCTGTTAAATATGCCATAGGCGAACAGTATGAGAGGAACATGACTATCAGCATGTATGTTTTTGTGCATCCATCGGTGCGATTGTGTTCAGTCATTCTACCTTAGAAGCACCATCAAGTTTGTGTTTAACTGTTGTTATTAGGGTCATGAGAGCAGAAAGTCTTTACTGTCTCTTTCTGTATGTGTATTTCTTTCTTATTCTCTGTCCATCTTTTTCTCTTCCTTTCTTTTTGCTAGTTGTTAATTATACTGGTAAACATCTGCTTGGGCACAGCTGTAAGGGCCAGGGGCACACACGTTACATCAGACACACATACACAGACAACCTTGTAAAAACCTGCATGTCCTGCATGGAAAACATACTGCAAACCCCTGGAACTTATAGTTATTTTCTATGGTTAGCAGTGTGAAACAAAGATATTTACAGTTTTGCTTCTGTAAGGTTATTTTTTAACTTTGTTACTTGGACATAATGGTTCTTTTCAGATTTTTGTGTGTTCACTGGAGATCCTGCAAATAAAATTTGGTGCTGTCAGTATCAGAACGTGACAGTGATAGTTAAATAATTGCTTCTGAAAAATATGTAAGAAAAAAAAATTAAATGAAAATAACTTCATATTAACCGTTATCACAGGACCAGATGTACGTAGGGAAGATTTAGTTTCTTAAAGTGATGTGTGTACAACAACAACGTGTGTATTTATTTTCTTTCTTTGGTGTTATTTTTTGATTTCTTAAGAAGCAGTTGACCAAAGTGGTACATCAACTAGAAATCTTAGGAGGCGGCAGAAGTTAGAATTAAAAGGCTGTCATGAACAAAAAGAGGCTTTCACGAGCTCTGATCATTTTAAAATGGCAGCTAGTGAAGTGAAGAGAGTCTTGAGGCCCAGAATGAATCTGTGTGTGTGTGTGTGTGTGTGTGTGTGTTTCTGGTCTGCTGAAGAGTATCACCTTACAGATTACTCCATTGGACAATCTTTCTCTTTCAGCATCTCTGAATAACACTTGGGCTGCAGAGGGAGAAAGCACAGTCACCATGACGAGTGTCTGTAACTTTGGTTATTTGTTTTTTTCATTTTAATCTGTACTGTAATCTGTTCTTTGGGCCCAATTTTCTTTTCAACCTGGCATGAATTACCTTATTACATGTTGTCTGTAACACATTTTGTTCATCTCTTTTATTGCCCCTCCCCGGCATTTATAGTTCTATGACACAGCATTGATAATGACATGATATAACCCTAGAGATGACGTTTTATACCACGGACTCTCAAATAAAATCCATGTCTCAAATGATAAAAGATAATGAAACAAGGAAAAAACAAGACCCAGGCGATCAATGTGAGCTTACTGATACGTTACTCATCTTTCACTGTTAAGCCACAACTCAGTTTTCATCCGTTTGCATTTGGATTAAACATCAAGATAGAACTGGTTAATTACTAAGGCTAAGCTAATATACCAAAAATATTTATAAAGATGTTACTTAAAAGAGTGGCTATCCCTGCAAACAAATAACCTGTTCATGAACCCTTATTCTTGGTAATCTTTTATAATATGTTAAACTCGCCCCATTTAACTATATTCTGTAATAAAGGCAGCATTATTGTGGAAGAGACAATGGAGGTAGATAAAGCAACGTGCTGTATATCAGCTGTTTGACTTGAGGCAGGATTCAAGGCTAGAGGGGTGAATGAGGAAGTTATACAGCACATGTTGACCACTACTTAAAAGGAAAGTGATTGTGCCTAGAAAATCTAACCTGACAGTTTCGTTCACTGGTCGGCTGATTGCTGTTGATGTCTAGTACAGTAATTTGGCAGTTGAGTGTGTTGTTGGCTAAATGTAGTGTTGCTGATGGCTCCATCGCGAGCCAGTGTACTGTATGCCCTGAAGGGATCAGGTTTATATATATGTCTACTGCATGTACAGTATCTACATGTGTTGAACGTGTCTATTCAGGCAAGTACTGTGTTGCGTTGATGTGGCTTAGAGGTGTTTTGAAACTTTGTGTGTGTGTCATTTCATTGTTGTGAATCAGTCTGCCTTTCGTCTAATGACATGGTGATGTGATCTGCTTTGACCATTCAGAAGAATAACATAATCATGCTTGACACTCAAACACCGTTCGCATACTCCCGTTCTCATGCATACACACACACACACTTATCTACTCGCTCTCCCGCTCATACACACACAGTCAAGCGGTAATTTGTAGCCGACTTGTCATCCGCAATATAGATATTAGCCTATGAAGGAGCTGGGTGATTTAGAAACCTTTCACATACACATACAGCACACACACACACACTAGTCATCTGTCGGTTTGAACAGATCAAAACACCAAAAAAGACAGTCAAAAGGAATACGGGTTTCCAAGTGCCAGGAGCAATTCACACACGCTGACACACTTGCGCACACATGTACACACACGGTGCCAGGAGCAAGGTGCTGTAGGGATGCTGGTGCTCCCTAGGTAGTTGTCTTATCTGATTATGGTAACGATGTAGTGAATAGTGGAGGAAAAGGTAGCCTGGGGGAGGGAGGGACTGAGAGTGGGGGAGCGATGGGAGAAAGTGAGGGAGGTGGCTCAGTGTAGTTGAGTGATGGTTACAAAGTGGGTTTACTGCGAGACTCACTTTCCTCTACATTTCAGCAGAGATTATTACTAATCTGTTGCTCTCCTTGTATGTAGAAAACTATCGCAACGACTGGTGTGTTGGAGGGAGAGGTACGACTGCTGTTACCGTGGCTGATGATTTGTGTGTAACTAACATAATTTGTTAGTTAGTTAATTCATTTTTTATCAGTTATTTCATGAGGACAACAACAGTCATTGACACCTTGAACTGAAGACTGAGACAAAAACTGCGTTGGTTTACAAAACTTTCTGTGCTGGCTCTCAATCATTTTTAAATGAACTTGTGGATACTTCTCTTTTGTGAGTGTTGAAGACGTACTGTAAGTCTCCCTAGAAGTTGGAGTCAGTTTCAAGAGGTACAGAGAGATGAAGAGCAAGAAGTAGCAAAAAGTGACAGCAAAAGATAGAAAGACGAGAAAGAAAGAGAGTTCACAATTTAAATAGCTTTGGAGTACTATCTTTTTGAGTACCAGTGATTGACTGTGTGCCTGGAGGACCCCCAGAGGGGTCCGTCTGTTAGTGCCTGAGCAAATCAGCATTATCGGATGAGGCAGTGGCAGGGACAACCAGTCACAACGGTCCCATCACGACCCAACACAGCAGCATGAATGTTTAACACTCGGGTGTCCACACACTCACGTACACACACACTCTTTCTTTCCCTAACTGTTAAACACACGCACACACTAATGACGCTCCACATATACAGCACCACACACACACGTACACACAGTAACCGCTGGTTGCTTCTTTCAGAGGGCTGTTACTGTACATGTTGCTTAAAACAGAGAAAAGAGAGGAGAGACAACATTTTTAAGAAAAGATGAAAAAGCAGAGTACATGGTCGATGTCTGAGAGTCATAGTGAGTTAAGGTCAAGTGAAGATGACAAAGTCACACACACACACACACACACACACACATCCATCTATGTATTTATTGCAGAGAGTGAACTAGTTGTTCCCATCTAATCTACAATTTGTTCTCTAGACCCTGACAGCTCATCTGCTTCACTACTCTGCTCTTAGACAGTTTGGCTGCTAAAACTTCTCCTGAATGCCATAATAAGCTTAATGAATGTTTTCACGCACAATTACACTGGAAGACTCTGCCTGTGTGTGCGTGTGTGCGTCTGGAGAAGGACTGGTCTGGTCTTGGCAGAAGGCAACTAATGTGCACAGACTGATCTGATACCACCACAGTCTTTCCCATCTCTCTTACTTTCTTGCATAGATGCATGTGCACATGCCTCATCGCCCCAACTGGTTTTGTCTTTCTCCTTCTTGCATTCTGTCTTCCTCTTGTCCTTGCTCGTCTCTCCTGCAGGCTCTGCTTTCTCTGTCATTCCTGTTCTTCTCTTCCCCTTCTGCCTTCAACTTCCTCACTTCTCCTCACTTCTTCTTGTGTGTTTGCTGCTTGTGTGAACTGTTCAACCAATGTCATCTGATCCAGCTTGTGTAACGTAATGCTAACCTAGGTTTAGTACGGGTGTGACACGGCTTGGAAACATGACTTGTCATATTACCCAGATTAAGTTTACATATAGTTAAACCTACGGTAACTTCAAACACATTGATATTGGCAATTACTGACCCTCTCCAGATTAAGTTTTACTCCTCTCCATAGCCAATGGATACGTCTACTACCCAACCAGGATTGGGCAATATGTTAAAATTTTCCATCCAGCCATCTTAAGCCCAACAACCAGCGACTGCCAATATATTCGAAAAGAAAATACTAAACAGAAAAATACAACCATACACCTTCTGAATTCAAGTTTCTCCTTTTCACCAAATTAAGGCTAGCTGGGTGAGCTCACATTTCGTGCTAAGTTAGACCATTACATTATCAAGAAAGAATTACCTACATAAACTGGTCTTAGCCGGTCTGGATAGCCTATATATTTGTCAAATCACCCAATCCTAATTGAACACCTACAGTAATAGAATGAGACTGACTGAAAGTAAATATGTTTGTGTGTAAATGCATGTACATATGTTTGCCTACAGTACAAGCATGGAGGCCCTGTTTCTGTAGGCTCTATATGTGTGTGTGTGTGTTAGCTTGCATGCATGTGCACTAAATACAAGTATATTTATGTGTGTGATTGTGTGCATGTGTGTGAAGGTGAGGCAAGGTTGTTATGTAGGGGTGAAGCGGACACCTCTACGGCAGCCCTCTGCCTGCTGGCACAGGAGGCGAAAGGGCATGAGACTGGCATCAATTACTGAGAGAAGTAGAGAAAGGTGTGTGCATGTGTGGTGGGGTTCGAGATTTTCTCTCTTTAAATTCATTTATTTATTTAACATCAGTGTTTCATGCCAGTGTGCAGTCTGGCCCGAATGATAGTGAGAGCAAGGCACTAACACGGCCAGGGTTAGGGGTTTCATTCCCACTGGAGCTGTGAGATATGAGTGCTAAAAATGTACGTAGCAAGGGGGCTGCAAGGTGCTTTAAATAAAAGGACACTATTAAGAGCAAAAGGAGCTCAAAAAATATATAAGATGCTCAACAATGGATATTAAACTAATGTTCCTGTCTGGTAGAGTTCTGCTAAATTCTTTTTTGAAAATAACCAAACTTGAACCTGACCAGAGCCGCAAACAGCATGACCCAAACCCAACTAAAACCTGATTCTTTGTCAGGAACCGTATTTCTGCATGTCTCTCTCCTCTTACTGTGTGATACTGTATGTGCTTCTCCTTCATCTTACGGTTTCATGCAAGTCTCTGTTTGGTTAAATGGGACGTCTCTTTGCTTTCTGCTCGGAAAGAAAAAGTCTTCGAGACTTATGGTCTTTATTAAAAGGTTGGTGTGTCACCTTATATATGTCCCTTCTCTCTCTTTTTCTCTCTTTATCTTTTGTCTCTGCTTTTTTTCTTGAAGATGATTTTCTCTTTCTCCCTGTCCCTCTCTCTCTCTCTGCCTCATCTATCTCTCATTCCCTCCCCCCCTCTCATTGTCTCTCCCCCTCCACCTTCTTTGTCCTTCCCTCTTTCCCTTTCATTTTCCTTACACACTCTCTCTCTCCCTCTCTCCCTCTCCATCTCCCTGGGGACAATTTTCTTTTCTTAAATAAACTGTCATAGCTAGTGTTAAAATATGGGCCTTACATGGGGTGAGCGCGGCGAGGCAAAGGCATGGGGCCCTGGGCTGGTATAAAACATGGATAATATGCTGTGAGAGGTAATTGTATCTTTTAGCGCCGAGATGAGTAGAACAAATGTGTCTCCTCTCCATCGTCTCTCCCTCTCTCTTTATTCCTTTTCCTCCTCTCCTCCTCTTGCTATCACTTCCTTGACACACTGCAGCCGTGCTAATATGATAGAGAGAATATTGGCTGTACATCAGAGCTGCTCACAGTTCATAGTGGGTAAGGGCAAGTATATAAGGAGGAGAGAGGACTTAAGAGGGTGGGAGAGGCTTGGAGGGTGAATAACAAGGAGAGGGAGAGAGATAACCGGAGAGAGGAAGTGAGAGAAAGAGAGGAAAAGGTGACAATATGCCTGGAGATGCAAAAGTGAAGAGCAGGGGATGCATAAAGTCACATTACACTTACTGATTTCGCTCACTTTGGTTCACACGTGGAGGACAGGAACATCATCTTAAACCTGCAGTGTGCAAATTTTGTCTCCCCCTTCTGGTAGTGAGAGTAATTACACAACGCTGTCGCCGTGAATATGACGCCATCAGCTCCGCCATTCTCCTAATCTTTACTGGTTGATGTAAAAAACTACGCCATAGTAGAAAGGAAAGAAAGAAATACAAAACTGAAGACAAACCAGAAGCCACGGAGAACATGGCGGCAGCACAGAGGAGTATATGTAAAAGTCCCACACTGCAGGTTCAAAATTACAGCCTAGTCTCACGCTAAAGCATGCAATAGACCCCGAGATCGACTGTAGGTCAGCACTGGAGTGTTACGGTTTACCTGTGCAACAAGTACATACGTGAATGAAGGGGCATTACCAGCAGGGGGCGATAATGACAGTTGCAAATGACAAGCGTAGTGTAAAGAGCCAGAAATTCTGCATGTGGAAAAAGTTTGGGTCGGTTATTTGAAGCATAATTATGATGTTTTTCTAAACCTAATGAAGTAGTTATGATTGTTTAAAAGATGTATTATGTCAAGCCAGATCGTGAACCTAACCAGGTAGTTTTGTTGCCTTTTTAAAAATTGTTTAACTGCATGCTGCATGTTTGTAATTGCTAACTTGACCACTGAATGAGACCATGAGGCTAAACACGATGGTGACATGGTGGACCTGTGTTGTTTGAATACATACACACATACACTTGTATACGGGTAGAAGACGATCTTAGTCAACTACAATCATTAACTTTGTCTGTCTTCATACAGTTCTCTCTTTCCTTCACTTCCCCCTTGTCTTCTTCCCATTTCAATCTGTATCCAATGTGTTGTTGCATTTCTTTAATTTGGCAGTTGATAGTTGAGATAGATGGGAAATATCTCTCTGTCATGCTTTACCATGAATACTGCTTTTCTTCTACGAGCACCACTGTGTTTCTCTTATTAACCAAACTCTTCCCTCTATCCTCCGCCCATCATGTCTCTCTAACTTTCACTTTTTCTTTCTCTTTCTCTTCCCTCCTTCCTTTCTCACTCTTTTTTTGACTCTCCCTCCAATGACAGCTTCACCGGCTGTGGAATGAGGTGCGTTATCAGTGAGTGGCATGTCAGTCACAGGGCAACACATTCGGAGGAGTTTGGTGAGACTAGGATGCGTGGGGGCAGAGACGGGGAGTCGAGGATTAGAGGAGGTTAAAAGGAGAAGAAGAGATAGGTGAAGAAGAGCAGACAAGCATGAGAGGAGCAACAAGAGAAGGGAGGGCCTGGAAAAAGAAAACAAAAGATGGTTGAGCAAAGTTCAAGAGAGGAGGGTGGAGATGTGGGGATGAAAAGAAGAGATGGAAGATTTACTCCAGTAGGAGCTAGAACTGAGAACGTAGGGTTCTGGAGGAGAAGAATATGGACGAGAAGCTGATGAAAAGTTAAATAGTGTTAATTTTATTGATGTAGTCCAAATTTTACAATGTTGTCTCAGAGGGCTTTACAATCTGCACAACATAACACGGTCTTTCTCCACTTTTGATAAGGAAAAAGTCAACATAACAAGACTTTAGCGGGACAAAAATGGGAATGATTTTAGGAAAAGCAGCAGAGGAGGGATCCTTCTTTCATGATGGACAGACATGCAGTAGGTGCTGAAAGGACCTACTTACCTGTTAGTAAACCGAAAAGTGGGTGACGGATGGAAGTGTCCAACAAGAGAGTAAAAGAGGGGGATAAAAGATGTGAGGTAGCATTCGTACGGATGATGGAAATCCTTGAAAATCATTACATGTGGTGTTTTCAAGTGCTTGAAACAGCTTGAAATTGTAACTGTATCACTTTCGTAATTAATTGTTTCATATTGGTTCAGCCAAGTTATATCAGATGCCAAATCTACTTACAGAATATGACACATTTGTAAAAAATTTAATATTTTTTGTTTTCCTTTAATACAGTATGTAACCCTTTAGTGATTGCTATCAGAAAACTTAATTTTGGCTATTTATAGCATAATAATATCTGATTTATGTGATGAATTGAAATAATCGTTTTGAGTACATTTAAGCTGTAGTAAACAAAGATAGACAGATTAAGAGGTATTTCAAACAACTACTGTGTGCTCCAGACTGCTCTGTTGCACTTGTACCACCCCTCCCTTAATTGTTTTGCTCTAGTTTTTCTTGAAGTTACTGTAGATGTAAAGTACATGTACAGAAATATATCTTACTGTGGTTTTATATTCAGTAATGTACATCAGTTACTACATTTGAGATTTTATACAAATGTATTCATGGTCTAGCACTAAAGTTTGGATACATTTCTGTGTGTATTCCCTTGTTGCACCTTCTTAAATTAACATATAAATGCTATATCAAGTGCATGACAGTACTTGATGTAATCGACGACAGTTGTTTAAATTGAGAACAGTGGGAGGTTGTGCTTATTCTGCCATTGGGAGGAGAAGTGCCGATGTAAGAATTATATGTTAACTGCTTAAATATATTGTGTCGATAAAATGGAGCTGATCAGAAGGAGGTGAAAATATAGTTAAGTGGGGGAAATGGTATCCTCTATAAGAAAGGTCAAACAGGGACAGCACAGTGTGTATCAGCTGGTGTACACATACACATAAACATATATAACATTAAGCTCCTGCATCGAGCGTTGCAATGCTTTAGCACTCATAACAGACTAATCGGACAGCAGTAAAATATGTATCTAGAATTGGTTTCCAGTATTAGTCATCTTTAAGGTCCCTCTCATCGACTTTGACCTCAACTGTCAAGATAGCCCTTCTCCACATATAAATAAAATGTTATTTTTTAAGTCTGACACTGTCTGCAGCATGTCAGATGTTTGGATAACGCCAGCCTCACCTATTAATGCGAATTATTCAGGTACATTTCTGAGTGTCATGGTTAACCTCTCTCTGGACAATGATTAATTGGAAAGTCTGCGGCTGCAGTATGACAGCTGTCCGTCTGAGATGGCAACCAAACATGAGTTTCATGTCTATTGGAGGTTTATGTTTGCTTACACTGTATTGATTACACTGAGAGTTTAATATTCAAATGACACAGACCTGCATTTTGTATTTTTCATTTTTCATCAATGAAGTCATTAATTAATAATAGTATTGTAAAATACAGAAGTTGCCAAAATGACATTTTTTTTTAAAAATACGAGGACATTTTGCTGGCTAAATTATATATCATGTCCTCAGTGTGGTAAAGGGCAGCTCACCGAGTGATTGGATCAAGTTCATGGAAAATGACCCGGGTCATCAGGAAGTGTTGCTGCTGCCCACAGACACCTAATTCCTCTCCTTACCTATCCTTGTGCTTAGCTGATAGCTATCTACCTCTATTATGTGCAAACTGTACCACATTTTACCTCTGCAAATAGAAACGGTCGATGAAGCAGGTGAAACAAATTTGTCAGTGCTTTTTCAAAGAAATAAGGTTTTAATCTGCAAGATACAGACAGATGTTCATTTAGTTTAATGCTGGTTACAAAAGTAAAATATCTATAATCTATATTATATATATATATATTAATATATTATCATTATTATGTTGTAGAGTTATTACTGATCATTTTTTTTCATGTTGGCTGAGACAGCAAACTTTGGCTGATATTTATTTGTATTTTCTCTCCCACCTCTTACTTTCATGGCCCACAGCTACAAAGTGAGCTTAGAAGAAACACTGCTGTCCACACTGTGTACTGAGCCATGGCTTGGCAGGAGTGTGAAAATCGAGAAGAGCTTTAGTCAAAATGCCAGTCTACAGATCACTAAAAGCTTTCCCACTCAGGGTTTCCCTGGGCTTTTAGAGAGGCTTAGGTGGTAACATTGCCAGCGGGGTGGGTTTTGCACAGGGAAAGGGTGCTTGAAAGTCCCTAAGAGCACAGAAACCTTTAGGAACACAATTGAAATAAATTATTTGATAAGGAAAGGATGATAATGAAAAAGTAGAAATGACATCCAATTCACTAAGCTGCATTTAATTTGTAGTCAAGTAGAACACCTGTAGCACTTCATTTAGGTGATGTCACATGGACAGTTTTGCAGCCCGTACCTGTTAATTTGATCCTGGAACAGCAAATGTCATAAAATAACAGCTAAAATTGACTTAATATGATGTAATGTGGAAAAAAAATTTAATGTATAAATGATGTCAGTGCCTGTTGAGTTAATGAGTCGTGGCTTTGCTGGAATGTTGCAGGAGAGAACAGTAGGCAACCAGGCCAGCTACTAATGGAGCCATGAATGGTGGCAGGGACCACAGGTGGTGCAAGGGTTAGATTTAATATCCAAGCTGGCCGAGGATTGAACCCCACTGAAGCCATCGCTCCTTCTAGTTTCAGCTTTAGTCCTCATGTGACAGAGTTTAAGTTTGTAAGAAGGAGCAAAACAGCGGGAAATTATAAATACCATGACAATGATGAAACAGATTTGTGTCTAATAACAGTCTTGTAGCTTTGGTTTGTCTGGTTGTGGAAAAAGATGCATCCCAGTAATGTTTTTAGATCTTATGATCACCATTGTTGAAGGTGTAAAAAATTAGCCAGTTGTCGAATTACAGTAATACACCGAACAAATAGGGGGCAAGCGTTACCACTAACTTCTGCTAACTGTAGCTGCCATTAGCTTATTAGCTCAGTTAGCTGTGCAGATAGTGGGAGCTCGGAGCACTGGGGGAGCGTTGTTGTTTATACTGCTAGCACAAAAGCTTTGGACCGTGACCGGGCCAGGAACTAGCTGGTGAGCATGCTTACTTCAGTAGCTATCTCTGCAACATTACATAGACGTCATAACATCAAAACTGTTATTTCTTCACTTTCAGTTGATCATTTTGGTAATTTTTGAATGTTTTCGACTGAAATTCTCACATATTGTACCTTTTAAAGGAAGATTTAATCATCTAATTATCCCAATTATTGGGCTTCTAGAATTAAATACACTGATGTGAGTAAGTAAGAAAGGAAAGTTTATTTAGTACAGCACTTGTCACAGAGCAGGGTCACAAAGTGTGTCACTGGAGTAAAAATTGTTGAAAATAAGCCCATAAAACAGTTAAAAAGAAACCATTTGATTAAATACAAGCAACAACAGACCTTTAAAAAACACACAAAATTACAAAAACATTCATTGGCACTGAAATAACAGACAGATGCCAAAGTGTACAATAACTTAATTGTAGCTCACTGTATACCTGCAAATTCATTCAAGATGGTACTTTAAAGGGCTTTAGTTAAAATCCTCTGTTTAAAGGGATAGTTTAAAGTAGTCATTTCCTTTCCTCTGGACTTAGTGGACACAGTCCAAATGAGACTAGTTATCAACACTAAAGTATTCTCCAACTCTTTCTCCTCTTTTTTTCTTCCGTTCTCAAAGAGCTCTGAAGTCACAGCGGCTAAAAGAGACAAAGAGAGGTAGGGGAAAGGAGGTAAAAATACAGATGGATGGGGAAAGGGAAAAATGGAGCGAAAGTGTTTGTGAAAGCTAACAAAGGGGAGTTGGCTGTGTTTCAAAAGGGCGCGTGGCGGCTAAGGAGGATGAAGCGCTTCAGGATTCATTTACATCAGGCCTGACAACTGCCTCACATCTCCCCAAGAGCCACACAGCTCTGGCTTAGAGATTCCTAAAGAGGGCCCTTCTTCTAGCTCCCTCTCTTACACCCGCTCTCTGACTTTTCTTTTTCTCCCTCCTGTCTCTTTTTTTCCCTCTCCTTTTTTTTTTTCACTCTTATTCTCTCCTGCGCTCTCTCTTCTGCTCTCATGCGCTTGCCAGTCTTCAATCAGCCATCATGAAAGTGTCTGTCTGGGCGTCTTAACTATCCTCTGAGAGGCAGACACTTGTCTGGGCCTGCCTTCATCCCCTAAAGGCGTTTTTTGACTTGGACTTATTTCCCTCCTCACACCTTTTCAACTTCCCTAAAGAGCTGACAACAAGTGAGAGCGACAGGGCAAGATAAACATGAGGGAAAGAGACAGGAAGGGAGATGAGAGGGGGAAGTTGTCGACTGAGAGGGAAGAGAAAGTAAAGATAGTTATGAAAAATATGGGGGGAGGAGAGAGGGAGAGAGAGAGCGGGAGCAATTGAAAATGAGGTGAGGGAACTCAAAAACAGAAAAAAGGTGAAGGAATCCAATGACCTCGTGAGGAGGAGAAAGGACAAAGCAAGGAGGACCAGAGCAGGAGAGAGACGGGAAAGATGAAGAAGGAGAGGGGGACTGTGGTAAGACAGGGAGAGTCACGTTTATCAGTGGTCCCACAGTGTGTTTCCCTAACACAGGATTTAGAGATGGGGTAAAGGCAGAGAGTAGGACAGGGCACATTAAAGTTTTTTTTTTGGAGGGGGAGAGCCCCGCTTATGGAAGTATCTTCTTTTTGCCCGGGTTTGATGTGAAAGGGAGCTTCTCCTGCTTTGACGGTGTTGTCTGCTGTGCAGTTTTTAATATTCATGCAGCAGATCGGGAAAGAGAGGAAAGGAGCGGAGAGGAGGTTTTTGGTCAAACAGAAAGCTAATTTGCGGCTGAGGCAGTTTAGCCTGAGGCTCTTTCTGCTACTGGGGAAATGAGCTGGAAGATTAGCCGTATGTATAATTCACACACACATGGTCACACTCAAACACACGTACACACATGCATAGATATGCAAAAACACGCGATGTGTGCATACACTTTTGTAGATAGAAGACGCACACACAGAGCAGCTGCCACTCTCTCCGAGACGTTGTGTTACATCAGTAACCTGCTGCTTGGCCTTTACTGCAGCATCTGCCTCTCAGGCCGCTCCCTTACATGTACGCAAGTTCCGCTGTGGTGCTCGGAGACTGTTAATGGTGTCCGGTGATGCTTCATGTAAATGTTGTTTTATTTATTGATCATCTTTGTACTTTTTTCCTCCCAAAACCTGGTATGCAGTTTACATAGAAGTTTTTTCTAGACAAAACAAATCACTCTCTGCGTCTACTCAGGCCATCCTCACCCTAATCCAGTGGTTCTCAAACCTTTTTTGGCATGCTGCCTTTAGAAGAAAAACTTCACGTCCCCCATTCCCACAAATTTGTATCAATCATTTACAATAATTGGGGTAGCAACTAATAAAAAAAGAATCCAAGTTGAATTTACTGAAGCAAAAATCAGCATCAGCAAACATATATCATTTACATTCAACTTAGTTTCACTCCATATTTTCCCTCTGCTCATCCACACTCCCCCTGCAGTGCCTCTGTGCACCCTCAGGGGTGCCCGACCCTCAGTTTGAGGACCATTGCCCTAATCAAAGGTTGAAGCTCCTCTAAAAGGGAAACAAAGGGATGTATTGTTTATTGGGATTTATTTTGATTGTTGTTTATTTATTCCAACAGAAAATCAAGATTATTCATGCTGGTCAGCACAGACTTACATCTCACTCTGACTAATTTCCAGGTCCATGACAGACGTGTGAGTCTATTCCTGGATGGGCTCGAGGATGATGGGACACCGTTTGACACTCAGCCCCTGACCGGCAGGCTGTCTGACATCAACGAGGACGGTGCCATGTGGGTGGGACTCAGCTCCAACTGTAAATATGGCTGGTTTTTAAAGCTCTTTTTATATTTTGACTGAAAATGTTTACACTCTTTCCCTACACTCACTGTTCCTGTTCTTCCTCGAAATGGAGAAAAATTACCTCTTAGTTTATCTTGTCTGTATATCTAAATATGGCGTCAATGACCACTCCACCTTTATTCTCCTCCCAGCCTTTATCCCCCCTTCAACTACACATCTGTGATTGATTGGTGGTGCCTGGAAGCCGTCTCAGAGTCAATAGGAGAGAAATTGAGAGAAAAATGATATCCGTTCATCTACAGGGTGATAAACGAGTGTTTTCTTCTCGTTTATCAGGCATTGATCCCTAGTTCACGGCAGGTAGCATCTGATCAGCTGAAGATCACATCAGTGGTGGTGATCAATACAAGTGATTGGCTTGCGGGAGAGTGTGTGTGTATGTGTGCGTGTGGTTGTTGAACCTGGGGGCTGTGTCTGGAATTCTGATCAGTGGATTGATTATGTGAATGCTGATCAGATGTATTGATTAACAACAATGTCTGTTTTTGGAGGGGACCCTGCTCACTGAAAACTGAGTGTTTGTACAGCGTAGAAGTTGTCTTGAGCAGAGATTTAACTGCCGACCACATTGTAAAAGTAGTCGATTGGGAGAGTCGGTTGTATCAAAGGTGGTGCTGTAATTGTTGTGAATCAGCTGCTTATAACAGATCATTAGTAACTCCGGTAACTCTGGTTAGTAACTTTGGTGTAGTGGTGTTGTTGAGTTTTTGCTGTTAGTGCTGACAACAGTCATTCAGTCATGCATCTACAAAACAAGCCATGGTTAATTTCGACAGCAGATCAGATTTAAATATTGCGGGGTGTAATCTGAGTTGTTGTGCCAACTTGAGGAAGCGTTCCCATGATTTTTCCCCAGTCAGAAATAATTTTTTTCCAGCACCATGTGAATGCACTTATTTACCACAGTTGCTATTACCACCAGTAATCATGGGTGGTACCAAATTCACCAAGACTGTGATCTAAAAGGTTGCAAGCATAGGTAATATAAATACTATATATATGTGGACCAGAAAGAGATGATTGTTCACAGTCGTTCTTTTCTCTTGTGATTTTGCTTTAGAAGGAGCTGCGTCCAAACTCAGTTGGTGCATGTACTGTAGAGAATCTCCTCACACCATGATATGACCTCACATCACCTGTATTTCTTGACCCATCCCCCCACTCCCCAGTGTTTAACGTAAGCTAGTACCAGTGGTTGCAACTTTAAGGAAAATAGTAAAATCTTCTTGTATATTGAGAGTGACAGGACCACTGAAGGACAGATAGAAAAAAAACAAGAAAAAAATGGACACGTAACTCTTAGTCGCCTGTATTAACTGCAACACAAAAACTGAGAGCGACGGATGAGAGAAAGTGAAACACAGAGAGAGAAGACAGAGACCTACACAGAGAAGAGAGAATTAAGGCTTATACCTTGCATCATCCCAGTAACAATAGGGAGAGTGCTTTTCAGAGGAAGGCATAATCCCATTTCCACACGCTAAAGAAATCCTGAGCCAAAGCCTTAGGCTGCACAACCACACACTGTTCGAACACACTTACATCCCATAACACTCTCTCACTCTCTCTCTGTTTTACACACACATACATCCCCCCCAACACGCACATGCTCACATTGTAGTTGGGCCAAACATGGCAAAGCCTCTCTCAAATGCAAATACACACACATTCATGCATGCACACACACTTACACACTCTCTTTCTCTAAAGTAAGGATGTTTTTTTGGGAGTAGACACAGTAAAGCCTCCAAAACACACACACAAACACACATACACAGACAAAGCTCGGCATGGCAGGGGTTCAGTCGATGCTTAGAGACGTTTATCTGTCTTCTAAGAGTTGTTGTCAAACTAGACAGAAGTTTGTTGGACACTAAAAGACTCCAGCTCTCTCTGGACCAGCATCAACATCTGTGTGGGTCTCTTATGTTCTATCCAACATTGTCACAAATGTATGGTTGTGTTGGGGCCTTGACTGTGTTCATTTATGTGTTTGATGGTGTTTCTTGTGTGCAGTCCAGTATCAGCATGTCTGTCTGGATGGTGTGCCCATATGTTTGAGTTACTCCAGTGTATGTTTGCTTGATAAAGAGAGTTTGGCATCTTGGCATATTTGATATATGTTGTCAAACATCTTTGCATTTCCCCATTGCACATCCTCTCTTCTCAACATCAGCCAGCTTTATCAGAGCCTTCACTTCCTGTTTTAAGCAGGAGATTCATTGCTAATTGATTTGTTTGTTTAATTTTTGAAGACAAATGCCCGAAATGTGTGTCCCAGTCTCTCAAGTGTTTCAGTTTTACTTTCTCTTATATGAAAATAAATTCTTTGGGTATAGAAGTGTTGGATAAGACAAGTATTTTGAAGACTTCACTTCGTTCTCCAGAAACTTCTGATGAGCCGTTTTCTCAATTTATTGATAGACCAAACAATTAATCAATGACTCCAAAAGGAGTTGGCAGTTAAATCTATAATGAAAATTATGTTATTTTCAGCACAAAGTCCTGATGAATTCTTGTCCAGGCTTTAGAAAAATAAGATTTTGTCCAGAAGAGACTGGTTTTGGATAAAGGACCATCTACAGACAAGAATCAGTGCAGCTAAAAGGAGGAAACACACTAATGAAACCTATGAAGCACAGTTACATTTATCCTCAGCAAAAATGATTAAGGCAATAGTGATAACCTGTTACCTTAGACAGACCTGTTTTGGTCAAGCCTCGAACCAAACTAATGACTTTGTCCTTTATAAGCCTTGCTGCTCTCTAGTGGAAGCAAATGTAGACTGTAGCTGATCCGGTTCGGCTTTATTTCATGAACTTGGCCATTATAAGCAGCTGTGGGCAAGCCTCACTCAGCTGGTATCAAGAAACTGATAAGATAATCTACTAAATACTGTGAAATCCTCTCACTCACTGCCTTCAGTACAAACCCATTAACGCCTTCTTTATGCTCTTTTCTCCTCTCTTTTCATCTCTCCAGGGTCTAATCAGTTCATTGGGCGGATGCAGGACTTTAGATTTTATCCTGCCACTCTGACCAACAGGTGAGTTGGATAGAGTAAGACGGAGAGAGAGGGGGAGGAATCAAAAAATGACGACAGGAAATGATTGTTTGCACAAAAAAAAATGTTAGAAGGAAGGGAGCCGTGATTGACACAGAAAAAGGAGGGGAAGTGATAGCTACAGATAGATTTAATAAAGGGAGGAAAGGATACAAATGAGGACAAATAGACATGAAGATTCCTTATGGATTAAACCAACAAGGAAGGAGAGGAGCGAGCAGCATGGAGTGATAAAGGGAAAGATGGTTAGAAGAAAGAAGGGGAAGGCTAATCGTTGCATCTTAAGATCCATACTGCTTCCAGAGGATTTTCCCTGAGAATTCAATACAAGGCAATTAGTGTTTTGCTTACCACTGATGTACTGCACACAGTGAGGACTTGGAGCTTACAAGTTCCTCTCATCAAGATTGGGGTAAGACAAAGTGAAAGATTGAGTTTTCAAATTATGCCTTTGATTTTCCACTTTGTGCTAAATGTTCAGTCAAAGGCCCATCAGCAGGTGCCTTCAGAGTTTATCTCAAAAGTTGTTATAAAAGGCTTGTTTGTGTTCGTCCCCATGAACTATGCATAACTTGAATTTTATTAATCATTGTATTAAATGTGTTATTTTATTATTTTGGATATAAAACATACAGTAGTTGTAGTGTAGTTTGGGTCAAATTAACTGTTAAATCATTAAGCAATGTTGCTATACAATTGTAAGCTAGTCCCCTCCTCATCCTTGTTAAAATGCACAGGATTATATTTTGCTTCAGTGTTAAAGTTAAATATCGTCTTCTGTTTCTTGTTTTAACAGGGAAATAGTGGAGGTGTACTCAGGGATCCTGCCTGAGCTGCATGTCCAGTCAGAGTGTCGCTGTCCTCCCAGTCACCCCAGAGTACACCCTTTAGTTGAGAGGTAAAGTATCACAACCTCTTGTATTTCTATTTCCATTAATATTTTGGTATTGTACATTTTTATTTAATATAATAGTCTGTATGCCTAAAAACTTTTACTGTTGACAGGTACTGCATCCCCAGTGGCGTGGAGGACACCACAAATGACAGAGTCTTAAGACTCAACCTTAATGCCCATCCACTCAGTTATATCAATGATCAGGACATGGGCACCACTTGGCTTTCTAGGATCATGACTCCACAAGAACTTGATGAAGGAGTCGCTATTACTGTGGATTTGGCCAATGGACAATACCAGGTAATACATCACAATAAAACACACATATTATTCTACAATAATGATAGACAAACAGATGGATGGGTAATGACATGGACAAATTAAGTATGTTAACTAGTGTTTAAGTTTTTTTTAATTGTAATGGTGATTGGAGACCATTTTTATACACTGATGAACACACGCACAATCCCCGTTTGACCCATGCAGACTGGCTGGACTATTCATAGTTGTTGCTATTCGTGCAGCTTTTACTGCATAGACATAAATAAATTAAACCTTCTTCACTTCACTGATTCTTTGATTGTTTGGTCAACTTATTTGAAAATGAAGAAACAACATGTTAAAGTATGTGTGAGATGTAAAGTAGCAGAATGTTTGTTTTGGACATTGAAGTCAATGATAATTCTCTAGTTATTCTATAGTTATTACAGTTTACCCTTTCCATCCTTTATGTCATCACTTAGCAGCATGAGATCTGCATGAAACCCTTTAGACAGTGTTGGATAACATGTGTCAACCCAGTCAGATTGTCAGCAAATGTGGGTCATTTTAGGTCATTGTATCAACTAAATCGACAATCAACTATAGTAAATTCTGTCTTTTTGGAGTGTACAGTTGAAATGCTACAATACAAACACTGTTTAGTATCTGTCTGCTTGCACCTGTGTGTGTGCACTGGACAGTAGTTTCATCCTCTTTCTAAGCACTGCAGTGAGAGAGAGAGAGAGAGAGAGAGATTGGTGGATTTGGGCGTAGTCGACACTTGGGCTGTCAAAAGACTCGTCCCTCTTCTCTCTGAAGTGTGTATGTGAGTGTGGGCAGGATTTTGGTAGCTGTCCTGACGTGGTAGCTCAACTCAAGTCCCCAGATAAAAGACACTTTCTGAAGTTGGGGTGTATGTGTGTGTTGGTGTGTGCATGTGTGTGGGTTTGCGCAGTGGTGGTGGCTTAATGCGCTCCCTGCTGTGTAACCCAGTGTCCCAGCCCACACTGTAGTGGGGCAGATAACACTTAACACACATACCCACACCTACACACAGACAGGCTCATGGTTTATGTGTTATAGGAACCTACTTGCGTGTGTGTAAATATGTGTTTATGTGTTGCGCGAAGGCTGTCCGTTTTCAACCAAATACCTTAATTATCATCTCAGGTTATGTATACATGAAGACGAGTAATGACTAATGAGCAAAACATCATTTTACCATTCGATCAAGACTGCTTAACCCCGATGTGAGTTTTTTTTTATTTGTCATTTGTAATGCGAAACAATAGCTGCTCTCACTATGGCCTCGAAAATTACAATAGAGGTGAATAGATATGTCTGACACAGTGTCAACAGCACCTGAACATTTAAAGCCGCACCATGGTCGGATTTATTGCCTGTTGTGGATATTTTACATTGTGCAGCTGAGCCTGTATTGCAAATCTTGTTCTAGTCATGCTGACCTGTACCCCTTTCCACTCCAGGTATTCTATGTTATAGTTCAGTTTGGCGGCCTCTTGCCTGAGTCAGTTCTGATCCAAAGACGGAGGCGTGAACTCACAGAACCTGACAGTGACTCCACCTCAGAACAGCCCTGGCTGGACTGGCAGTACATGGCCAGAAACTGCAGTGTGTTTGAGATGCAGAACGGCGGGCCTTTACTGAGACCAGACTCAGTCAACTGTCTGCAGCTGCCCCGGTAGGTACCGTTTGTGAACGTGTGGAAAATAGTCAGTATTATCGACCCTACTAAAGTAGTGTGTTCCCAGCACTTCATTTGTTTGTATGTAGTTTAGTTTTTGTATTTTGTATTTCCTTCGTTCTTGGATTTTCCCATTACCTGCCTTGGTGTCTTGCATACAAGACAAGTAGTCTCTTCCACATGACAAAGTCCCCATCCATAGGTCACAAGTGATCACTGAATGGTTTGATTAGTAAAAAATTGATGTGAATCAAATGCTATGACCTTTGCAGTCACCAGATCTCAACCTAACTGAACAAACGCTGGAAATTTTGGACCAACGTAGACAGTGCTCTACACCACCATGTTTATCAAAGCACCAAGTGAGGAAATATCTTTTTAAAGAATGGTGTTGATCTCTCCAGCAGAGCTCCAGAGACTTGTACAATCAATGACAATGGGCATTTGAGCTGTTTTGGCAGCATGTGGTGGCCCAACCCCTTACTAAGACACTTACTTTGTTAGTTTTTCCTTTAATTTGTCATCTCAGGATGCTAGCTACTGTTATGAAATTTGAATGTGTCATCAGTCAGATAAAAAATAAATATGTCTCTGGCCACAGACTGATCGTCCCATTTAAAACTGCTTTGATACCTCTATATGTGGAAAAGCTGAAAATAAACTCCTCGGGCAGTCTGATGTTCTGTTCGGGGCATCCTCCCCAGAGCAGAACCACATGTTCTTGCTGTATGCTATTGGGTGGCCATGGCCTCTAAGGCAGAGGAGATTACACAGAAATTACTGGCAAGACTGAATAAAGAAGTATATGAACACACACACACAAACAAATGCAAGTGTTTGTGTGTGATAGTGCATGTACTAACACACACACACACACACACACACACACACACACACACACACAACACAAGTAAACAGAAATCAAAGGAAATTAGACACATACCCATTCCACACAGTCAACACACACACAAACACACAACCTGGCACTCTCACAGTGACTTGGTTTATAAAGCTAACCACCAACGGCGCTGCCTTGGCAGATGACCGGTAACAGGCTCTCGATTGGCACTAGATAGAGAACCGGACTTGGAACATAGTCTTAACATACACACCCAATCTCACACACTAAATGTTGGCATAGCTGCTTGTATCAAGGCCCTGGTTGGCACCAGATAGAACAGGTATGAGTAGATCACAGATCATGTAGTCATTGCTTATTTTTCACATGACTGACAAATTATATCACATACAACCTTTCCTGGCACAGTTATACATATTAGTTAAATTGGCATGAGAGCAATTGAAGCTCACACTGGCAACACACTCTGTGACATTAGTGGTTGATAATTATATCAAAAAGAGCACTGTCTTTGATCTTGCAAGATTTATGTGTTTTATCGCGCAAGATTTATTTAATCCCGCCTGAGACATTGCCTCCTCAGAGCCCGCTGGAGTGTCTGGCAAGATAAATTTAAGCATGCCTCAGTCATTTCAGGTGTTTTCATGCCAGTCAGTTAGAGCACCATTCCAGGAGTGCTGTTAGTGATCATTTTGCAACTCGTCTACATGTAGATAAACAAGTGAAAGAGTGAAACACAACATTTTTGTGAGATGAAAAGGACAATAGAAGGCAAGTGAGAGCTGGAACACAAATTAATTTAGATGCAGTTTGATCTTTGGCTAAACATTTAAATAGTTCTCACTCATATTGTTTGGCTTCCGGCTGAACTGCTTCAAATAAGGTATGTAGATCTTTTACAATCCAGCCAGGAACAACCTGGTTGTTTTTTTTAAATTTAAATTGCAACTTTTCAGTCAACTTTTCAGTTCAAACTGAAGGAAGCATTGAGTGCCTGAATGAATGTTTTCTGTCACCTTTTCTATCAATATTGAACCAATATACTAAACACGTACACATAGACACACAGGACCCAGTGTTAAAATAGCCTTATGAGGACACGTTTCCACAAACAGTATGTTGGATAGTACGTCACTGCTCTTTGTATGCCAAAAGCTAAACCAACATAAACACACACACACCGCACAAGAGAAGTGGCCTGAAAAAGTCTTTCAGCATTACCTGAAAATAAGGACGGAAGCTGTTGGAGGGACAGAAAGGTTGAAAGAGAGTGAAGAAACATGTAGCAGCAGAGACAGAGTAATCGTAGTTTTGGTCACTACCGTGGCACTTCTGATATTCTGGGTTCTGCTCTGCTCTATTATTTGCTTTAGCTTGAAAGATATTGGACTTTTTAGGCAGATACTAATATTAATATCTGTCGATCAGTGCATCATCATTTTCTTACAAAAACACATAATATAAATAACTGTCATACAGCTCCTGTGTCCCGATATATTGTGACCAATATACAGTATGTGCTAATTGGGACATTTTATGGTATTATACACATTTCATTATATGCCTGCAATATATGAGGAATATGCCCTGTTCAATATGTCAATGATGATATGATCTAAAAAAATAAATAAGCAAATCCTGAAGTGCCCATGTTAGCTCTTCGCTCCTTCCTCAGCCATTGTGCTCGCTAACCACCAAATTGACACCAATTACTCTAAGGGTAGCTGACACTAGGTAGGGCTTCATCTGATAGGCCGAATGTTGTGAATGTAAGGCACATGTATGCAGCGCTCCAGCTGATGGGTATAATGTTCACATGCTGTCTTTTGTCTTGTGTTTATCTCGCATGTTCGTATTGCGATAATGATGAAATATGATTGCACATACCAGAGAGTAGTGCTGACTGGTCAATTACTTTTTCATGTTTCATGCATGTGTATGCTTCCTGTGTTCCAGTGACGCGCCCTTCTCTGGAGGTAACATCACATTCAGCCTGCTGACCCCAGAGCCAAACCTGAGACCAGGCTATAATGACTTCTACAACAATCCTGCCCTGCAGAAGATGGTGCATGCCACACAGGTCAGGATACACCTGAGTGGACAGTACCACACCAGAGCAGCTGGGGTGAACCAGCGACACAGATACTATGCTATGAACGAGATCACCATCAGTGGCAGGTGAGGAGTTAGATACACCAAAAATATCTCATCTTTTTATGATTTAGTTTAATTAGATTGCACTCTAAGAAAAGGAAATTTGAATCGCCATCCCCACAAATGTTGCTAAATATGGCCTTTTAAATCTTAAAGTGTTGGTCTTTTGGTGTTAAATATTTATAAACTGAAATTCTGGCATAATCTGGCATATCAGTGAGGTTTTTTTTTTTTTGCCTTTACGTATTTCTGTAACAATTTCACTAATGAAGCGAGAGGACCACACAGTATGAAGCAAAATTCCAATTTTGTTCATTAACATTCACTCCTGTAACTTGTCAAACTGTGTTTAAGTGGTGTAATTAGTTGAAAGGAACAGTTGAAGATCTTTTCAGTCTTGATTTGTTAAAAATTGTGCGAGCACAGTTCGACATCTAGAAAAATATTTTGACACAGACTGTTGAGTTTCGGCAGAGCTTTCTGGGAGTAATTGTGAACACATCTCTTCATTAGACTGACAGAGTGACTGTTTTTTATGACTGTGGTAATTATGGGATTATGCAGGAGGCAATCATCTCTAACTCTTTCTCTCCCTCCCCCTCCCTCTAAGCTGTTTTAATTAGTAGCTTGTTACAGTGGAGTAGGAGAAACAGAGATTTCGAGCTGCTGAAATCTCATCTGTGCATTCCTTATTCCTCCCCGTCTCCCCCCTCTCTTTCATTCTTATTCTGTCTCTCCATCTTGTCTCTCTTCGTTCTTTATGAAGCAAGTAAATAGATGTTTGGAAGAGAGAGTACACTCATAACTTGAGTATGTGTCTTTGTGTGCGTCTGCACTCATGAGCATTGTTTTTCTGACATTACTGTGTGATATAGTGGCAAAGAAATATAATCTTTTCATAACACTTTGCTATATTGAAATATAAAATGTAGTTTTTATAGCTTGACTGTTATTAAGAGTTTTATAAATTGGTGGTAGTCTCACCTTTTTCCCCCCTTTTAAACCTTTTAAACATAAATATTCAATAAGTGAAAGTTTTTGATAAGGATCCCTTAAACTTTTTTCTTTTCGCAACAAATCATATTGCTACGAAGCAAACCATATATATTTTTGACATTTCTGTACTTCCTCTCGTTGCTTATCAGCCAACACATACACCAATACCAATATATCTTCAATAAGCTACTGCCGGATGCTCAAAGCCTACTTGCAACAAATACACAACTTCTATATGATCCGGTCAAACAAAGGCATGGCAAAGCAAAATAAAAGACATTTTGCATGAATCAGTCATTGTTATTTGCTATTATCCTGTACGTGAGGCCAATTTGTGAAGGAATATAAGTCAACTCATTTCTGGAGAAGGTTCAGTTGACTTGTTGTAATGTGATGTATTATGTTGAAACATTTAGTGAAGCTCGAGGAGGATAGGCATACGCATTACAAGAGAGAACACTGTGTAGTGCCAGACAAATTTTGAGGGCCACTTCCTGAACGGAGGATAATAAACTCTTACCAGACCCATGAGAGTGACTTAGTGTACATGTAAGGTCTCTTTTTCACTGTAAGGTTTCTGTTGGGTATTGGAATCTAAACAAGAAACTATGTTTATTTATGTTATCCTGAGTCAGGTTGTGTGATCCTAAGGTCACATGTAATACAATCTAATAGGAGGCTGTCTGTCTGTCTGTAAGAGTCTGAGGCCGAGTACATCATATCAATTAGCCTTGGTTGCCCTGAAGCCTGAGGTGGCGTTATGAGGACAGCTGCCCTAACCCCTCATCCTTGGGCTCAGTCTATTAGGGCTGTAGGCCCTAATCCGAGACTTGTTGCTAAAGGCTAAGCGACTTCAAAGATGCCTTGGAAAAATGCTCCATGCAAAATAGTGTGGTGCGCCTGTGGAGTGGAGCTGCATGCGCACTCGGGCAATCAATTGTTAATAATGGAAAAAGCAGTGCAACTCTGTGCCTTGCGCTGAAAAGTTGACAATATTTCAGCTTCTACAAACCACTAGAATAATGTGAAATGCGCTAAAATAAGAAATACTGCACATAAAGACTTATCTCTATTTCTAATCAAATGTAAAGATTTGATTAATCAAGCCAGTTTGGAACAAAAAATTGTATAAAGAGAACGAGAGGTGAAAGGATACACAGAGGCAGGAATGAAAGAGAGAAAGCAGCTGAATATCTGAAAGAATAATTAAATGACTGTCCTGCAGTGTGTGTGTGTGTCTGTCTGTCTGTGTGAGAGGGAGGGAGGGTGAAGAGGCAAGGCTGTCTGCTACCTGTTATGTTGCTCTGATAATTCTCGGGATGGCATTTATAAATGTTGAATGGGAACTTCCTAATGGCCCTGCTGCTGTTTCATGGACAAGGATGGAGGAGGGAGAGCTTTTGTCATGTTATCCGCTTACCTTTTTGCTGTTGAATTCACATATATACTGTATGTTTTTCATTGCAGTAGGAAATGATAATTTAATATTTCAATTATTAAATTTGTACAAGGCAGTTTTGAGGTCATTACATGTTTATCTTTCTCTCATTCTCTCTGTCATCTGGCCAGATGTGAGTGTCATGGCCATGCCGACCACTGTGATACCAGTGTGACACCATACCGCTGTCTGTGTTTGCCTGAGAGTCACACAGAGGGAAACAATGTGAGTAACAAACAAGTGATCACAAAATCTTGTACATCCAATTTGTAATGTTAACATCATTTGGAGGATGTGCGGCAGTGGACCTCACACATCCTGTGTTTGTGTTTTATACAGTATGTATTTATGAAGTTATAAGAGGGTGATGATGCCACACACAAGTTCTGCAATGTGTCACCCTGGTTTGATTTTAAGGTTTTTTTTATTTCCAGTTATTAATATCAGTATTAGATCTAGATTTTTAAAATCAGATGGCTTGTATTATGTTCACACACACACGCGCACACACACACATACTGAGCACAGAGGAGTCCCCCTGGGGAGAATCTCCTCATGGTCTTAATTAAGCAGTTTCCTCCTAACGACATGGAGAGGACTTCTCTAATAAATTACACACACACACACACACACACACACACACATACACTTATTAGACTATCTTTCCTGTAAAATAATGTTGTCCTTTTTGTCAAGTTTCATTCTAGTGTTTTATTTCTCATTTGCTGAAAAATCTATGAAGTGCTTTTGGACACATGCTGTATACCAGCAGTGCCAGACGGCTCTGCATTGAATCTGACTTTTTGGTTAATGGACAGATATCCAATGCAAGCAGGCTGCTAAGTAAGGTGGTGCACTGACTGTATGTTGTTAAAGTTGTAATGAAATGACAGCAGACATCAGCCCTGTTGGAGCAGGGACTGTGTGATTTTTGAACGAAATATGTGATGTCTGCCACAGACTGATCCAAATCTTAGACATTTTCAATTAGATTTACTGTGGGTCACTGTTAATGAGTCTAAAAGTCTTCACTTTTTCTTAAACTTTCTTACTTCGTGGATAAGAAAAGACTCATTTAAGGCTGAAATGACTGTACCTGAGCTGTCTGAATGCCAACTGTCAAAATGTGGTTTGTTTTTATGTTAACAAAATCATACAATTAGGGAGAAGAAGGTGCAGTTGGACTAAAATATTGTGATTGTCGAGATTATTTTAAAAGCATCTCATTTCCTGTCACAGTCGATTGTGTTTGTCGCTGGTGACAGTTACCCCTTAAATCTACTCTTGCACTGCCAGTGGCACCCCCAGTTAAACCCAAAGTTTGATCCCACAGCGAGTATTCACACACTGGTGTGCTGCAGAGTGTTGGCTTCTGATTTGATTTCAGTCTAGTTTGATGTTAACCACCACCTCAGGACCAGGCCTTTGCTCTCAACAAAGCTAATACAACTTGCCAGGTAATAGTAGACATCACCCCAACAAAGCCTCGAGTCGGTCAGCAGTGAAAAGTTCAGTATGACTGCTCCACCTCACCGTAGCACAGGACAGCCTGCATTATTCACTACTTATGTATCATTCATACACCCGCGTCTGTGTATTAGTGTGTGTGTGTGCGTGTGTGTGTGTGTGTGTGTTTCAGACAGAGGCTACAGAGGACATCAATGGAGAAGTACAGCTGTCAACCAGCAGCTGTTAAATTGCTTGTCTTGCTTACTCTTAAACTCAAATAACAAACACCCTCCTACACACATCTTAATATATAATAGTTTTCTCTTACATGAACTCCAGACTGAAATAAAAGTTATCATACAGAACACTTCTACACACACACACAAAATAATTGAACATTGTGAGGTTTATGCCATCATCCAGACAAATCTCTCTCCCTCTGTTTTTCTCTGTATCAGCCTCTGTTTTTCTCTTTTTATACACCACTTTTCTCTTTCCGCTCTCAAGGTCCCTGTCCCACCTCCATCCGCTTCTCTTTGTCGATCACGGTCTCTCTCTCTCCTGCTCTCCGGGGTCTCAGTTTAAATAATGTCTCAAATCGACTAGAACAATGACATTCCCTCAGCATGCATCTCTAATCAGCTCTCTTTCTCTCTCTGTTTGTCTTTCGCTTCATTTCACTCTACTCCCCCACACTCTTTATTGCCTCGCTTTCTAAGTATTTAATTCATCCCTGTTTGCCTCTCATGTTTCATCCCTCTCTTTCCTCCATTTTTCCCACCGTCTCTCCTCGATCTGTTTCTTTTCTTCTCGTCCGTACATAAAGTAGTTCTTTTGTGTGAGAGAGATGGAAATGAGCAATGTGGATGTATTTGTGTGTGTGTGTGTGTGTGTGTGTGTGTGTGTGTGTGTGTATGTTTTATGTAAATTAATCTCTACAAGAGCTCCTGTGACAGACATTGGAGTGTGTGCAATTTGTGTATGCAGAGTCCTTTTTGTGTGATCACATATGTGTGTGTGTGTGTGCCTACTTTTCTCCCAAACCTGTCCATGTCATCTCTGAGTGAATATTCAGGACCTTTCTTCTGTCTCTGTAATATTGGAGCATAAAAGGCTGTGGGGAATATTAGCGTTTAATATTGCATGCGTTCTGTTGACTTGGATCGGCCTAGCACCATGACGGATGTTGTACTAATCTGCAGAATTTCCACAGTGACATTAAAGTGACAGAAATGCTCAGACATGTGTCAAGATGATCAACGGGGGCCCCTGGAAGACACACACTTAAACTCTCACGCGCACACACTTAAACACACATGCACACACAGGCACACACTCTCTCTCTCTCTATTTCTCTTTCTCTTTCTCTCTCCCACTTTCTCACTCTGTCTTTTGATTCTTTCTTATGTGCACTCTGTGTCAGACTTGATCTCTCCCTCTGTCACTCTGTCTCTGCACGTCTCTCCACAACTGATGGATTCAGTCATGTCTGAAAGCTATATCATACATTGTATTGTACATCGCGTCACACGCTCTATTTTCTGTTGTACAATGTCTCTGTCATTTAACGGCATTTTTTGGGGACTTAATGTCGTCTGTAAAAAGTAAAAAATAGCCTATATCAACTGTAAAATGCGGCCAGCTTGTGTGTGTCTTGGAGCACACTTTAAGTTACAGGGGATAGTTATCAGGCTGTGTGTAGCTGGGAGTTGGTTTGACTGTGGACATCATTGAACAAATTGTATGGGTGTTTGTGTGTGTATGTGCATGTGTTTATGTAAGTTGAAGTCAAGCAGTGAGAATTTTTTTAATCTTAAAGCTGGGGTTGGTAAGATCGGAGGAACCACCAAGAGCAAGCTAAACTTCGAAAGTATCCAACCAAAAAATGTCTGGCAGTTACCGCTGGCTGCTGTGGGCGTGTGCTTTTTGCAAGCATTAGCTGGGTTAGCTGCTGAACAACAATGTATCACAATGAATGTCAATAATGAACATGGCTATTGTTGGTCCTCATCGGTGTTAAGCTAGCATGTTAGTACTCGGTGTAGGTAGACAGGCAGGCGGGACGCCCAATTATTTTCTTCAAGCAGAAATGGAATGATTAAAATGACTAACTGGAGGCCTTCGACAGCCACAGGTACCGTTTCTAACTTCCTGTCCATTTCACAGTTAGCAATCCCCTCCCTGCCCTCTACGTCACCACATGAATGGGGAGCGGTAATTGTCAGACATAGCTGCAAACAGGAGTATCCTGCTCTCTACGTGTTCACGGGCAAACAAGGCCGCCTCTTTATGGAGTTCTCTGTCCTGTTTGGATAAAGTGAGCAGGGTACCAGGAAATGTGATTACTATTGGAATATAGAGCTATGTAATACTTTTAAACCAGCCATGGTTAAGATTATGCACAGGTGTTTGATTTGCAGGAATTTTTATTTGGTGTGTACATATTTGTTTATAGATTCTGAGATGGTCACTGTGTGTATGTTTTTCTGTGTTTGCATCTGTGATAGATATTGATGGCTAGTGACGTTAAGTAGCGTTGTCCAGGTCTGCCTCAGCAGCAGATTTCCACCTACGCCGGGGTTAACCGGGTTAACTTCAGATACACACAACACGGCCGTGTACACACAAACATGCTCGCACACGCACCCACCAGTGGCACGACCTTTCCAGTGAGAGCGTGAAATTGGTCATGGCATTTAGGATAAGATGAGTTGCTCCAGCAGATTAACACACACACACGCGCACACACACACAGATGCTTGTGACAGGCCATCTGAATGTCCACATATCCATTAGTGGTAGCTCCTCACTCAGCAGGTTTTGTCGAAACATTCAGAGTGAAAATAAGATGTTATCCTTTCCTCAAGACAGTCCACCACACACACACTCAGACTCACACACATGTATGCATTTAACCAGACTAGCAAAGAAATGTTTGGCGAGCTGTGTACAAGGTTTGGAAAAATGGTCTTCAGTGGCAAATTAACAACTTTGTCATTTTATGAATAAACCAGTAACCGCATAACTTGCACTACATACTGCTTTCATCTCCTGAATAATAATGTCCTTAACGCAAACCTGACTGAAGGTTTAGAATAAACTAGAACATGTACAGAGTTCAGAAAACGTGTCAGCCTGTAGCATCTCATTTGTTTTAATCTGTTGCATCATGAGTTTTCACGAGATGACAGCATGCTCTGCAACGAGTCACAGCAGGAGTTTAAAGAGACAGACAGACAGACAGAGGTTGTCATCAGCAGAACAAACTAAATTACTAAATTTTCTAATGTTTTTCTTTGCTATAGTGTGATATTAAACAGGACAGGCTATTTGCACAAAGATAAAAGCCATGGAATTAAAGCCATGTACTCTCGGTCTATGGTATGTGCTGTCCTTTTTTGCTGCTGGTACTCTGCGCGGATGATGGCGCGCCATCAAAACCTTTTGTATGAAGAAGAGAATGAACGTGTGCAGTTTTCTTTTAACTCCCAAACACCGGTCCCTCGACTAATTAGCAGGCTGGGAGAGAGGGAAGGTAACGCAATGTTGAATGAAAAGAAAAGAGACGGAAGAAAAAATCCTCTCCCTTTCATTTGGTATGGTAATATTTCCTGCTCACATACTCGCCGTGGCTATGAGAACAAGCGGTTGGGGGATGGTAGAGACAGGGGGAAGCGAGTGAGGAAGGGGAGAGGCAGGAAGCCCGGAGAGATGTACAGAATGATTTGTTTTTCAGAAAGAGAGGAGATAGAAGAGGAAGTAAGGGTGGGAAGATGGAGGAGGCACAGAGGTAGAGGAGACGAAAGAGGAATGAAAAGAGAGGGAGATACGGGAGAGGAGAACTTACTACATCTCGCTCTTCAACTCATCCCCAGCGGATGAGACGAAGAGTGAGATGTGGTGAGAGCTTTCAGTTCGAAGTGCCGAAAGAAAAGCGCCTTTGATATGTGAAACGTTTTGGGGCACGGAGCCGCAGATAGACAGGCAGGCAACCACAAAGACAGATGGGCAGAAGGGGAGAAGCAGCACGGACAAACAGAGAGGCGGGTAGTTGCTGTAGTTGTGACATCGGATAGATTTAAAGCCAAACAGCATGACAGACAGGTGAGCGGGAGACAGACAGAACAAACAGGAACATGCAAACATCCCTGCACTCCTGTGGAATTACATGTCCCGAGACACACTCTCCTGTATGTGTGTGTGTTTACACGCTTGTTTCTCTTCGTCTTGTGTTTGTGTGTGCATACGTTATATCTCCAGGGAATCTCCTGCTGCTTCATTAGATCCTCTTAATAATCACCCAACAGGGAGCAGCGCTCTGGACTCACACACACCAAACACTGGAATATATACAGATATGCAAACCCTTCACATCTTGTGAGTTCTGAAGAGGGGCAGTGTTTGTTTCGTGAACCATCTTTGTAAGCAAGCAGACAGTCCATATTCCAACTGTTTTCAAAATTGTCTTTGTTTATTTAATGGTGTTTGGCCACTGCTAATCAAAACTCTGTGATACTGTCATGTTAAAGGTCCAGTGTGTCGGATTTAGTACGATCTGTTGGCAGAAATTTGACATTATGTTCATAATTATTTTTTCATTTGTATAAAATCAACTGAAACTAAGAATTGTTGTGTTTTCGTTACCTTTGAATGAGTCTTTTATATCTAGAGAGGGAGCAGGTCCTCTTCCACAGAGTCCACCATGTTGCACCTCCATGTTTCTACGGTAGCCCAGAATGGACAAACCAAACACTGACAAACGTGATAAACTCAACAGGGCACCTCTAAAAGCAAAGATTATGATAACTGTTACATAGGCGTTAGTTTTTTTGTTTCCATCTCGTCCTGGGCCTTGTGCTGTGTTGTATCTACACATGGGGCCTTTTGTCTTCTTCACGTTCTACCATTAATTTTTTTTCATTATTATTATTTTATTGTCCTCTTCCTTTCTTTGTCTTTTTCCGCCCCACATGTCTTGCTCACACACTTGTGGATTGTTTTCTTTATCTGTTACTTGTCTTCCTGTCCCTCCAGTCTTAATCTTTAAAACACAAAGGGAATCTTTTTCTCATTTCTCTTCCCATCAGTCCTGCATTTTTCCCTTCCTCCTCTCCCTTTTCTCTCATACACAAAATAGGAGCCTTTCCCCCCACTATTTCCATCTCCCCCCCCCCCCTCTTTCCCCCTGCCTCCCCCCCTCCTCTGTGTGTCATACATAATGGGCCCAGTGCAGGTCTGCATGTGTCACACATGGGAGGAACTCCTGTGTTTTTTAATACATTTTTAATCCCGCCATTTGATGCCCCCCTTGTCCACCATAATTTGTACTGACTGCTGAACAAAATCAAAGGGCTTGTACTCGCTGCTTCTTGCCTCTGCTGCTCTCTGCTACAGAAAAATGCATTTTTTATATCACTTTTTTCCCTCCCTCCCTCCCCCTACACACACCTTGGTATGTTTATTTTGACATGAAAGTGGGCCTGTGTGAGAGCCCTGGCTGTTGCAAGTCACTCCTCATTAGCGGTCTGATTTCCCTATGCTGTGTGTGTGTGTGTGTGTGTGTGTGTGTGTGTGTGTGTGTGTGTGTGTGTGTGTGTAAATGTTCTGGCTCTTTATTATAAAGTAGAGAATACCTCTGTGTTTTCTATTCAGTTATGTGTATTATTCTTCTCTCTCTTTAGACTTAGCGTTACACGGCCGGCTGATTTTTCTCTCTTTATATTTCCCTCTCTCTTATGCTGTGTCTTTCTTTCTCACTGCGTCTGTCTCATTCTCTGTCTTTGTTCAATAAAACCAAGCATCTCACTTATCATGGGACCATGTTTCTATGCTACATACATTCATAGAACATTATTTTCACGAAATGCACATTTTTTTTGACTTTTTTATATGCCATCGCTTTCACAAATCATTGCATACATTCCTAGCCACTTGTCAAAGGATGTTTTTGATTTTACCTCCATGGCTTGAATTAATTTAAATGTATACTTGGTGTTGTATTCCAAGATATGGTGAAATGCTTATTGTTTTCTTAAACTTGCTTATTGTGTTGTCCTTGCATGTGTGTCCATTCTGAGTCTATGTAAACTTGCATCTGTGATTGCATTTATTAGCTTTATAACTAGGTCAGATTCTTTGAGAAACTTTTTAAGATTGCAGTAACATGCTCAGGTATCAGGATTCCTGCAGAGCTTCTAAGTAGTTTAAGTTTTTCCTGATAACATTCAGACACTAAATGTGGCCTTCCATCTCCCCTCTTTCATTGCAATCACGCCACAACACCGCTGTTGTTCGAGTCATCTGTCCCCTGTAGTGGTTACTAGTTTGTTGCACTAGCCAATGTTGCTAACGCGACCTAGGAAACGTTACATTTGCTAACACTAGCGAGCCAACGTTAACGTTGCTAATGCTAGCTAGCTAGCTAACATTAACATCGGCAACGTTAGTACAGTATGCTGAGCAGATACTGTAGAACTCAGCCATTTTATTTCCCCAAAAACTGGCAACTACCGAGACTCTTGAACCTGATGAAATACCGACTGTGTTATACTATTGGCTCACAACTATTAGAATTCCTACACAGAGATGAAAATAAACAAAACAATCATTTTGGACCTGACACATTTTAAAAAAATTAATAATTTACAATCACAATTATATGTTTAAGAAAAAGAGATACTTTTATTCTGAAGCTTTCTACGAGCTCTGTAGGTTATTAATTTTTTTAAATGATTTGTCTCCATAAAAATGTTATCAGTATGACGTTTAAATTAATTCACATAACAATTAAGGTGGCAGATAAAGTGTGTAAAGTGTGGCTAAAAAGTGTGTTATATTACAGTAGACTGTAATTTAAAAAGTGTATGTCTATATTTATATACAGCATGTAACTGTTTTTCTACAGTGCCAGCGTTGTGCGCCCCTCTATAATGACAAGCCATTCAGGTCAGGTGACCAGCTCCAGCCTATGAACTGCCGGTCCTGCCAGTGTCACGGCCACGCCCTTTCCTGTCATTACGATGTTGGAGTTGATGACCAACCACATGAGCACTATCGAGGAGGAGGAGGCGTCTGTGACAACTGCACCCACAACACATCGGGTACAGTGTTCACAACATAAGTTCGCTAATTATCTTTTTCCATTTTATAAGAACTACATAATTCAATAAACAGATGTTTTTAATGTTTAATCAACCTTTATGTTAAAGCACTTTGAAACAATTACAGACCAGATGTCTTACATTTTCAGATGCTTCTTTTTCACAATTCAAGATGAGCTAGAAGATATGCTGAATTGTATGCTTTTTTGTGCGTGGGTGTGATATTTATGTCAGAACCAATATTAACAAATACAGTTGTTCACAAGTCTGTATCACATAGTTCTGACAAAGACAGATACTCCTCAATTCTTACTATTTTAGACCATGTCAGTTGTACAAACACGAACATTTCTGCCTGTTGCTTTTACTTTATTTCTCTCTGTCTCATCCTGTTTATGTCTCTCTCACTGTTAGGTAAGAACTGTGAGCTGTGTATCAGTGGGTTTTTCAGGCTGGAGGAATCTGATCCTACTTCACATGAGGTGTGTCAGCCTTGCAACTGTCACGCTGCTGGAACAGTCAACGGCAGCATGGAGTGTGCCCAGGTACACACAAACACAGACAACAACTTTTTCATGAGCAGTTCTGGTGATTTGAATGTTTTTAACTCAGTTTCTCTATTTGCACATCTGTCTCTCTCCTCTCCTGTGTTTCTCCTCACTAGGTTGGAGGTCAGTGTCAGTGTAAGGTTGCAGTAACAGGTCGCCAGTGTGCCGACTGTTTGCCTGGTTGGTATGGTCTGAAAGCCTCAAATCCTGATGGCTGCATCCACTGTAACTGCAGTGATATTGGCATCATCAGCACCTCAACAGGAGGAGTTCCCAATTGCAACCAGGACACGGGACAGTGCCAGTGTAAACCCCATGTCAGAGGTAAACTGAGATTCTAGTTTTTTGTTCTTTTATTCTGAACTTGATGGTAGTGAGGTTGTTGCCAGTGCTGTAGTGCTTTGCTCTGCATCTCTTAGAGACATTCATATGTCGGAGGAAACACTGGATCGGTGCTTGAATTTGATTGATGATGCCGTGTAGTTTGAAAGAAAATAGTTCCTACATGAAACTGCTCACAACAAAGTCTGTCGACCGAGTAACTGGGTGATGATTTCTGGAAAGAGACTTTGCTGTTGGGTTTTTCAAATGTATGTTTTTGGTGCTTTAAGCACCACAAGCCGAGTGCCATCTAGTTCCATTATATTTGAGAGAAAGCAGACCACTCTGCAGCCGATATCTCCAAAACTTGGCAACTCGCACCATAGCACTACACGCAAGAGTAAAAATACGTACTTTGGATTTTGTGGGGAACTTTCCCTTTAAAGGCAATGTCAATAATCTCTTCAGAACTTGGAATTTTACCGCGGCAACATAACTCAACATGTCCGCTTCCTAAAATAGTTTCTATTACAAAATGTCCCCAAGTACTTTGTTGATAACTTGTGCTTTTCATTAGAACAGCTACTCTGTTTAATTGTCCAGTAATGGCGTCTTAATTAATACATAGGCGCAGCTGCTCATTGGGGTGCACACAAAGGCAAAAGTGGATATACTGGGTGCACACCAAAACAGACACGTGCATACACACAGACGTAAATGCACACACATCCATATCCCAAAGTGTTTTGCCAGCCAAAATAAACAGGCTTTTCTGCTGGCGGTGCTTCCAGCCGTTGTGCTTCTCTTTGTGATAAATGGTTTCACTCTCTCCCCTGTGTGTCTTTGAAGAGCAGACTCGTATGAAATGCAAAACCGGCCAACGCTCCTCAACTCAACGCATCATGGTTATTGCTAAGCCTCGCTATCAAGGGCCTGCGGTTGTGCGTGTGAGGGCGGGCATGTGTATGTGAACTGGTAAATGTGTGTAAGAGTGTCTGTTTATGGTTATGTATAGTAGGGAGAGAGATGTGACTGTGTCCATGTACTTTTGTCTTTGCCTCACTGTATCTATAGTATGATTCCAAGAGTTTCTTTGGTGTGTGTATACACATTTCTGTGTGTGTGTGTTTGTGTGTGTGCCTGTGTGTGTATGCGCATGCATGCCATCAAGGACTAAGCTGGTATTTAATTCTCTAATTCAATGCCAAGTTGATTAAAACAAACTGCTGCAGCCCCTTGTATTTTTCACACTCCTTCTTACAAGACCCACTTTCATTTTTTTCTGTCCTTGTTTGTTTGGTTGCTCCCACAGGTATTTTTCAGAAATGAGATTTGATTATGGCAATTTATTACCGCCAAGCTGATACTTTGAGTAGAGCAATGGCAGGCACGCTTCAGAAGGACGGAATTGAAATGTGTGCGCACAGACACGGATACACACATGCAGGCACACGCGCACACTCATAACAAGGTGCCAGAGTGCAGTGTGTACATAATAGTGTTTGAAATGGTGATGCATGAGCCTGTTAACCAGCTGGCTACTGATAAAAGGGCTGGGCCATGTCCCGAATGCACGCACACACATATGCACGCGTGCACACATGCACACCCCAACACAAATTCACCTCTTTCCTGTCCTGATCTAATATCTTCTAACGCTTTCTATTCTCTAATGTTTTCAGTTTTCTTTCCGTTTTGTCGTCTTCTGACTTTCCTCATTTTTTCATCTCTACTCTGTAATCTGCTCAGTTGCTTCTTGGCAAAAATAGGATTTTCAAAAGCCTGTAAATGTTTAAAATGTAAATAGAAAATATAATTACTTTGCCCTCCACTCCTTTCATAATGTATGTGAGATTCTTTATAAATTATAAAGTTTTAAAAGGGAAAAATTCCCACTGACTACAATATATCACAGCATTGTTAGGGTTGTAAGCATCATTCTGTCAGCCTGCGTATTTATTACCAACACAGCAGACGTGCACGTACACCTCAACACACACGCACACACACGCACAGAGACATATCTTCACCGCACTATTATGAAATATGATCTACGGAGAGAAATACATTCATATCTATAAAATCATTAAAGTGGGCAGACCAGGGGAAATGCCAAGTGTACACTGAGTGGAACACACACTCTCTCACACACACACACACACCTGGTCATGTGCACTAACACAGATGTACGGGTTTGCTCTCATGAATGTATGTTGCGCACACACTCGTTCACACCCACCCACGTACGAACACACACTCCCTCATAAACGGCCGTGGTGACTGCGTTGCCCCCAGGCATCCATTTAGGGACAGATTGCCTGTCATGGAATACGTATGGCATATTCAAATAAGCCCCGCTCGCTCACACCGCATATCATAGTTTAACTAGCCTTGTAGCCTAGCGCTCCTGCTGAAGCCATAAAACCTCCTACAGTCTGATCAGTTTGGGTGTTTGTTATTATATAGTAATTATAACAAAGAACAAAACTGATTTAAGAAACAATTTGCCACAATGTCAGAATAAAATGCTGAGCTGACAGATGTAACCCTTCATTTAGTGAACGCATGAATGCATAAAGAGCAGTGACTGAAGTGGAGCTGTTAATTGGTTCATTTCACTTGCTTTACTGCATATCTCTTTTGACGTGGGAAATATGAAGAGATGTTAATATTGAGAGTATGGAAGGCATTAAATGTTCACATTCATCTCCGTAATAACATGCGTTTTTTGCATTCTGAAAGATATTTCTGTTTAACAACACAAAATGTTTTGAAACCTGTTAATAAAGAAGAGTTCTGGGTCAAAGATACTGTTTTTCTTAAACTTGAGAAAATTTAGTAAACAATGAGAGGATGCACTATTAAGTTTTTTTCAGAAATTGCAACCTTCTTTATTATATTTTACAGACTTGCCAGACTAACAGCTGTTTTGTTACTTTCTGTTATTTGTATGTGTACCTTTAACTCTTAAGGAGACGGGGTGGGGTGTGTAAATGTTGGTGGGTTTGGGTTTTTATCTTTTTATTTTCTTTCGTCTGTGTTTTTTTTCTATTTTAAAAAGTCTCAAATTTGCATGCATGTACTCATTGTTATGTCAGCTAATAATACTTTCTTGTCATATATATTTTTAATGAAGAGCTAATAATATTTTCAATAAAATGGTTTTGCAAATAATCGCATGATAAATTCAGTATTATATTTATACTCCTCTATCCATCTTTACATCCTTCCATCTCCTCTTTTTCTTTCCCTCCATTCTTTTCTTGTACTTGCTTAATTTATTTATTTTCCCGCTCAGTGAAATTAAGTGTTTGGCCTTAGGTGAGTGATCCATCATATGTAGAGGGCCTGGCCCTAATGATGGCAGTTTTATACACTCACCCACCATTTCTCTCGCTCTCGCTCACTAACACACATACACATTTACGCACACGCATGCCTATAAACAGAGAGGTTGGTGAACAAGCCAGCATCAAGTCAGTTTTTTAAATTTCCTGAGATCTCTCAGATGGGCCCATTTCTATAAATTCCTCTTTTATTCTCTCATTTTTTCTTTCCAGGTCTTTCTTGTGACCGCTGTGAGTTTGGTTATTGGAACCTGTCCCACCCAGATGGCTGTGTCCCATGTGACTGTGACCCCCTGGGTTCCCTCAGCCCATTCTGTGAGCCTGAGGGGGGGCAGTGTGAGTGTAAACCCGGGGTGGGGGGACGGCGCTGTGACTTTTGTGGCAGGGGGTCCTATGGTTTAAGACTGGAGGGATCCTGTGCCCCCTGCAACTGCTCACAGGAAGGGACAGTACCCGGGACAGACTGTGATCCTCACACAGGACAGTGTGTGTGTAAGGCAAGTTAACAAGTATACATTTTCTTTTTTATGATATTTTCACTATTGTTTATCACTTTAATGTCAACTAAACACAACTTTGCCATAATGGCTGTGCTCAAAAATTAGCAAGCCTTCTCATGTTGGAAAAACAAAGACAGACTCTCCCAAACGGTTTGCGATTGAATAAAAGTTACATTCTGTCAAACCAATTACTGTATAAAATGTGGACGGCAGGTTCAGGTCTGAAAAGTGAAGCCAATGCAGAAGTACCTTGGACCTACATTCTTTCTAAGGCCGGCAGGGGCCGACTCCATTGGTTTCAAAAAGTCTTATAAAATGTAATCTTATGAGAAAATGACCCTACTTCTTCTACTTGATTATTTACCCCAGGAAGCAGATTTCAAATGGGCTCATGGTCTCAATTTCTGGTTTCAAGTTTTCCTCAATATAGCCTGATGTTCGTTTTGTAAATTATGTTCCAATTTTACAGTAAAGTGGATGATAAAGCAAGGTGTGCTTTAGGGTGTGGTTACCTTGTGATTGACAAGTTGCTTCCCTGGGTTCTTGGTCATATCCAATCAGGATATCCTCGAAGTTCCACACTCTCTTCCAAATATGGTCACTTCTGGCTCCAAAATACCAAGATGGCGACAGCCGTAATGCCAAACTGGAAGCTTAGAAATGGTAGTCTACAAACCAGTGGGTGACCAATGGTCTTTTTCACATCCCCCCATCTTATGTACACTATACATCCCTCTTTCTGTCCTCTTTTCTTTTAGGAACATGTGGAAGGCCTTCTCTGTGACTCTTGTCGTCATGGTTACCACACCCTCGAGCAGCGCAACTCCCTGGGCTGTCTGCCGTGTGCCTGTGACATCCGCGGCACTGTGCCAGGGGCTGTATGTGATATGTGGACCGGACAATGCCCATGCCGACAGGGGGTGGAGGGCGCTCGCTGCACCAACTGTGCCCACAACTACTACAACAGGAGTTTACACCTCCAGAGTAAGCGAACACAGAATCGGTTGAGAGACAGCATAGTTGCTGTAATTGGGATGTAAAGTGGAGACACAGACACACATGTTGCCCATTATTATATCATAAGGTCTTTTTTGTAAGGAGAGAAAGAGTCTAAATCTTCTAAATCTAAGTCTTGTGTCCCATCAGTGGGGTTGTCCCACGGCTGTGTACCATGCACCTGTGACCCCAGAGGGACAGTGACGGGGTCAGTGTGTGACAGCGCCACAGGGCAGTGTGTTTGTCTCCCCACACGCTATGGACAGGATTGCAGCGGCTGCCGACCTGGTGAGTGTGTTTGGATTAACACTGGATAGATGATAAATGGAGTCGAGGAAGTTGAGGAGTGATTGGATAAATATATAAAGTGGAGAGATTTCCTCCCAAAAATGGTAGAGAATGGTTGATGGTAGAGGAAAATGGTAAGGTCATTTGTTCCTTTGTGCGTGTGTGGGTGTGTGTGTGTGTGTGTGTGTGTGTGTGTGTATTGGCATATGTCTTCTGCCAGATCTCCACTCAGTGATTGTCCTGTTTGTGCCAGGTCTGAACAACAGCGCCATAGAGGGGAAAGATTGCTTCTTCTCACTCATCTCACTCTGTTTTTTGTGTGTGCTTTACCTCATGACATTGTTTGTATGTGTGGGTGTGTGTGTGTGTTTGTGTGTGGTTAGCCTTATGGGACAAGAGGTAACAGATGCTGTATTGTGTCAGTAATGGAGAAGAACCAACAGCATCGTCAGGGTTACTGTAACACAAGTTGTGAATGGATGTATTGATGGAAGGATGTTAGAAAGAGTAACAGAGGACACAGGATAATAGTTTTCGTCTCAAAAACACCCACAAAATCAAATAAAAACGTGTCTGGATATATTTTTGTTATTCCATTAATTTGTCACATTTGCCAAGCTCCATTCCCACAAATTATACAAATAATTTCCTCAGCTGCCACCTCATGACAGGGTAAACATGCCACTGAGAATTCGCTGTCGAAGTGGCTAAATAGAATATCCAATTTGTTTATTAGCTGCTATTAGCCTTGAGAAAAATAAACTGAATTGATTTATACTTTAGAACCTGGAGTGCCTAATGTAACCTCACACACACTTATTGGCTTTGTGTTAAATTTTATTACAAATAAATGGCAAACAACATTCCCTAATGCTTATTAGGAGGGACATGAAGCTATTGTCTCAAAATTGTACCGGGCTGCAGGACTTGTTCGCTAAGGAATTATATATAGAGCGCTGTAGAAACATATAATCAGATGTTGTCAAAACAGAAAGAGCATTAGACACTGCTCAGAATATGTAACCATGTATGATGATTGTCTGTGGGTCTTACAATGGAGTACAATCAGCCCCCAATTAGGTACATAATGGTACCACTCTCTATGCTGCCCATGTTCATAATGCATTATGACGCATCATGAACATACTTATAATGCCTGATAATGTACCTATAGCATTATAAATATTCATTAGTGCTTATAACTATGAATTATACAGTACTATAGGTGCATTATAATGCGATATCAGTATGTTTATAATGTGTTATATGCATTATAGACATGAAATAATTATATTCAAGAATTATTGATGGAAAACTTAACAATGTACAAATTGTGACCCACATACTTGGCGCTGAATAATTTTGGATGCAGCCGCATATGAAATTTGTGACATCAAATGTAAGAATCTTGCAGGCCAAAGCCTGGAAATGAACCAACTGATGTTTTGAGTTGTGTTTTCCAATATCATCATGTGATTTTTAATTTTAATTTAAAGGTGTAGAAAATCGACGCAATAGTAAAGGAAGGAAGCAGGAGAAGAAAGAAGCAGATAAGGAGGAAACTAAGAAACAAAGACCTCACTTGTAGGCATATAGAGTGATAGACAAGCTTTTTTCAGATTCATGACTCTGCTTTATTTCATGTTTGTCTCTGTCCAGGCTTCTACCTCTCTCCAGATCAGAGTGTGTGTGCGGAGTGTGACTGCCATCCCATGGGAGCATCGCAGCGCGGTTGTGAGAGCCAGACTGGACAGTGTGTGTGTGCCCATCCTTCAGTGGGAGGGCGGCGCTGTGACCAGTGTCGCGAGATGTTCTTTGGATTCAACCCCGGCCTGGGCAGGTAACACACAAATTCAATCACACACGCACAGATGAACATCATATCTGTTGGGTGTACAGCTTTTACCTCGTTTATTGAACCACTTGCACACATGCACACACACACACACACACACACACACACACACACACACACGGGCAGTTACACCTTTGAGCACACACACACCAGCAGGTGTGGTCTCTGTAAAGACAGTTTACAGATTGGTTGGCAGACATATGACTTACATGAGTTAAGAGCTGCTTTGACCTTTACCGCTCATGTCTCTACCTGCAGGCTATCTCTCTCACACACGCAGCCACAGCCACACACATACACACACATACACAAATGTAACTGTACGAGATACAAACTGCGCAATGCTGGTACTGACACACACCAAGTTCCTCTCAACAGGGTGTCATAGCAGATAGATGATCCACAAACTGTTTAACCAGAGGTCCTCTATGCGTGTGCTTGTGTGTGTGTGTGTGTGTGTGCGTGTGTGTGTGTGTGTGCGTGCGTGCGTGTGTGTGTGTGTTAGCTGACCTTGCCTGATAGCTGTATTCCCCCGTGTTCAGGCTGTGGCTGAGATCTCCTCACAGCAGAGAGGGATGGGATGATGGAAGGAGAGAGAGAAAACAACAGAGTGATAAAGAGTTTACCTTATAAAGACATTAAGGAAGCGAAGCACTGGGAAGAAAATAGTGGAATAATTAAAATGTAAGAAAGAAAAAGAAAAGGAGAAAGATAAGAGAAGGTGGTCAGAGGCACACATCTTGTAAATGACAAGCATTAACTTATTGTTTGTCCCAGTGCACCGAGTTTGTACCTCCGTCTCTCTGTCTTCCTTTATTCACTTTTTCCTGTCTTATTTTCTGCCTTTCCACAAGAAAAACGACAAATAAAGTCTTCGGTTACGACAGCCGAAAGCTTCTTGTGCCCAGAGTCACTACATAATAAGGATTTCTTCATCTAAATGTCGTCTAGTAATTTATCCTCCCCCTTCAATCAATAGGCTTTACACAAATGAATTTACACACACAAAATGATGTGTGAGCAGTTGGCTAAAGATGTAGTCCTGTGTCTCTATGTGTCTCCATGGAGAACAGGGTCAGAGAAATGCTGACCGGCGTCGCCTTCATCACAGGGAAATATGATCATAATTCTCTGTGGAGGGATTATGTATTGGCACATGCACACATTCACTTAGACACATAATTTTATCATGGGGATTACATATGTAATATTTGAATGCTCCAAGACCGTTATTTGGATCTTTGAAATTATTTTCTAAAGTTGACACATGTCATTTGTTTTAGCATGCTGAATCTCACTAAATAAACACACAAATGACTCTCTTTCACACACATACTGTACTTTGAGGCTGATGAAAAAGGAGAGAATGGGTGTGATGTTGGTGTTTTCTTTCTCCTTGGGAATGGAGTGAAGGTCGAGTCACTGTGGCATTTGTGAGTATGTGTGTATTTGTAGCTGTGTGTTTTCCAGTATTGGTGTCTGCGTGTGTGTGAGCACCAGTTGACAGGACAAATTTGCGGCTCGTTAAGAGACTGTGGCTTTTCACACAGCAATAAAGAAGGTGTAGCAGTGCGGGTGTGTGAGAGAGAGAGAGAGCATGTGAGTACAGTAAGTGTAAGTGTGTGTTTTTGGGTGTGTGTGTGTGTGAGTGCAAGCCAACATCTTCCAACAAGCAGATTGTGTTGCACATGTGACCGTGCGTGTGTTTGTGTGTGTATGAGTGTGTGACTGTGTGTAAGGTGTGAGGTGGCTGGCCGGATGATCACCCGCTGCCCAGCCCCAGTGAGGGTAACACCACACTGGTGACCCAGACACATACACCGTCAGACACACACGCACACACAGGCACACGCTTTGACTGCTCTGAGGGGGAATGCAGTTTTTATGAAGTTCGTTTCACAGCTAGAGGGTGATAGCAGGTGGGATAGACGGTAGTGAGGGTCTTCCTCACAGTGTTAAGGTGAAGAACCAACACCTTTCAGACACACGAACACACACACAGACAGTTATTGTTGAACATTTGCACACTCATGCATTATCTTTCTCTACTTCTGGCCTACCATCCACACCCAGGCAGTAACATTTACAATATGACCCTCAATTAAGGCACTCTTTAACAACAATGCTGTTGTCCAACCTCAGACTTAGAAGTATACAGTGTGTCAGTGACAACAGCTGTGTGGTGATTGGTTAAAAAACATCCTACAAACCTCACAGAAAGGTTATATGAACGTTGGATGGACTGTGTGTACCTTTTTCGATCAGCTAGGAGAAGCCATGAATGAAAATTGTGGACTGCTCTAAACATCTTAATGATTTTCTTTTTCTTGACCAGATGCCAACCTTGTGCATGTGACCCGATGGGCAGTGTCAATGGTTCATGTCATCCAGACTCAGGGGTGTGTCTGTGTAAACTGCTGGTAACTGGAGACAAGTGTGATGTATGTCAACCTGGGGCGAGTCATTTCGACCCAGAGAACCACTTTGGCTGCAGTAAAGGTCTGTTTAAGACTCTGACACACACATACAGTACAAGGACAATCTGTTTTGTCATAGGTTTCTGTCACTCTGCCCTTCTCAATCCATAACTTTTTCTCTTATTCACTGTTTTTCTCTCCGTCTGTGCAGCACCCTCCCAACAACCTGCACCAGTAGGTTTTGCTCACAGCTATTCCTCCATTCATCTTTCTTGGCATCCACCTGACTCCCCGAACTCAAACAGACTTAACTACACACTCATCAGGGATGGAGAATCAGTGCATACCATCCAACGTCACTATCCGTTCAGTAAGTGCAGGGTCCACACAGGTTATCGGAAAAGTTGAATCTCGTTCATTTTAGATACACATGAAATAAACATTGTTTTCCCTTGATTGCGTCTCCCACCACTCCAAACTCATTTCCCACCTTACTCCTTCCTCCTCCTTCCTTTTCTTCAGGCCCTGAGTCATTTGAAGACACCGGTTTGTTTCCCTACACCAACTACTCTTACTGGCTCATAACAGCTAATGTAGTCGGTGCAACAGTGAGTGCATCAGCCTCCTACCAAACTTTAGGTGCACCGCCTGAGGCAGAACAGCTCCATTTAAACCTCGTGGGACGACCAGGTCCAACTACCGCTAGCTTTAACTGGAGCACACCACCAAATGACACAGGCCCAGTGGAAAGGTAAGTTAAGAGGGAGATCTCTGAGATACAATGTATTACAAAACAACAATTTTTTATCCTTCCAAACAAGGCTAAGTGTGATTACAGACTTTGTGGGGAAACTGAGGTGAGGAAGACTGTAGAGAGCAACCAAGTGTAAGATTTGCGGGGAACAGTATCACAACACTGAACCACAGGCTCGGACCAAAATCCAGACTTGGACACGGTGATAAAAGTTCACAAATGACAAACCAGATCGGTACACTGGAAATCAATTAGTGAGGCATAAGTACAAAAATTGGCAGGAAAAGAGGCGCAGTCTAAAAGGCAGAAAACTAGTCAAAAACACTAAGGCTCATAAAACCTCATATAAAGGGAATGCTGGGATGCCGTCACAGAGGAACACGACAAACTGGAAAAAAAGAGAGGGAACACTGAGACTATATACTATGGGGGAGAGAGACAACGAGACACAGGTACAGTACATTACTTAACTAGCGGGAAGAGACATGACATACAGTTGGAAAAAATGGGAAAATGTATTCTTTGCTCGACGCCTCAACAGAATCAAACGATGTGCACTATGAACAGTTGGTGATGAGTTAAGCTGGACAAGGAAATGAGAGGAAGGAGGAAAGGAAAAACATTTTATTTGTCTCAATGCCAATTTCCCTAAGGGTACAATAATAGAAATACTAAATCTTTTGAATATGGAACATTTGATGGCGAAGGTAAATGTGGATGTAAATGGAGTTTGGAGTACCAATTAGAGATATAATGGAGTAGGGTACAGATGGAGGTTATAAAAGTGGAAGGAGATTGAGGATAGATGTAGACATGGGAAGGAAAATGTGGGAAGTTTGAAACATGATGTGTGAGCACTAGGTTTTTTTCTATCTATATATTTGTAAGATTATTTTGGGGGCATTTTTGCTTTTAATTGATATTGTATAGCTGAAAGGCAGATAGGAAATGTAAGGAGAGAGATCGGGGATGAACCTAGCTTCAGATCTGGGGCCTCATTCATAAGAGGCTAAGCATGAAAAACCTTTCTTATGAAGGTTTTAAGAATCCTATTCATAACTTACTCACCTGTGCTCCATAATTCCCAAATCAACTTAAACTGACAGCACCTGCCTTGTGATTTCGCCTTATATAATGTCGACACAAATGAAGTTTCTTTTTGGAAGACAAGATCACAGTGATGTTAGAGGAGACCGAAGCCAGGCATGCATGCATTATTCAGTGGACTAAATAGTGGGTGAACAAACGAACACGCAGATTGGGAACGTGTCACTGCTATACATTGTTCAAAAAACTTCACCACAGGCATGGATGCTTGTGTCTCTCACTACAATACTCCTACATAACCAGCAGGTAAATTGCTTAAGCCAAGTCTAGACTTTGAGATAAGATTATTTCCACGCCAAAAAATGGTTTTATGAATACCTACTTACATGTGGTTTTCTGCTTAACTTCTGCTTAAGATCAAAACTGATAGTCGTTTTTATAAATGAGTCCCCTGGGTCCTGGCCCCTGCGACATCCCAGCACTAGTTTTTAACTGAAACACATCATAAAACCATTTGGCAAGGTGGAGTGATAGGGACAGATGGTATAATGAAGAAAAGGGGAATTGATTATCACAATTTTTTATCTCCCACAGGTTTGTGTTATCCTCCACGGAGTCATCTAGTGGAGCAGAGCCCGTCATTCACTACACAGGCTTATCTACAGAGGCTGTGGCAAGTGGTCTGAAGCCATTCACCCAATACACTGCAGTACTAGAGGTAGTTGAGTGTTTTCAGTGCCTGGGGCCAAATTTTAGAGACACAGTTCTCATTCCTAATAAAAAAGATTAATATGTGAATCAACTTTCAAAGGAATGTAGCAAATTTATTTTAGCCAAAGTATTTAGACCAATATACAGCCTACAACATGAAAATGACCGGATCTCCACCTTGTCTACAGGCATGCTCTTCTGGGGGATGCACCTCTACCTTACCTCTGTCTCTTCTGACAGCCTCTGCCCCCCCGCAAAACCAACCCCCACCTGCAGTCACTGCTACAGGACCTCATACACTGCATGCTTCCTGGGAGCCCCCCAGCCAGCCGAATGGTAGGACCCCAAACAAACACATGCATACTGTACAGTTCACGCAGCATGTAGGACTTAATACAGAAAGACATGCATTCCTATTTTTATTCATGTATAACAATTAAATAGCATAACAAATATATGAAAAATATTAATGTACATGTCAGGATAAATAATACAGAAGAGTTATCACACACACACAAACAACACACATTTTTAACTAACATGAAACACTTGCCTAATAGCGTGGCTTTTAGGCTTGTGTCACTGAAGAAGTATAAGACTTTTTCTTATGCCATGACACACACACGCACACACACACACACACGCACACACACAGAAGTACGCACTGAACTGGAACTGCATTTGGTAAATCCAGAGAGCTTTGTAATGGCTCTAAGGCTCAGTGTCATACAAAGCCCTGTAACCTGGGTTTCTCTCTCTGTTTGTGTCTCTCATTTATTTTCTCTCCCTGTTAATCTGTTTCCCTCCCAGTGCCATATTAAGCCTTGTTACACGGGTGTCTCTGTTTCTCCTTTCCTATTTTTTTTTCTGTCATCAGTTCATTATTTAATGAGCGGTTGATATTGATCTCCACTTGAATCTCAGTCCTGACCTGAACACCTCCACCTGTTTGAGCTGGGGTTGTTCCACGACTTGACCGACCCTGTCATTTCATTCAGCTGACGCAATCTCAGCTAGAAACATGGTTCATTCTAGTATGCACAAGTATGCCTGGTTGCCATTGTTGCCTCGACCTTTTCAATTCTGATTTTCATATTTGGACCCTTTCCATAGTAGTGTATTTGTATTTTTGTTTATGTTATCTCTCCTTAGCTTATCAGCCACCTTTTCTTGATTTTTATGCCTCTGCACTGACGATGGCCATGGCCGGAGGTATTATGTTTTTGGGTTGTCTATTAGTTTGTCCCATACTTGTGAACGTGATATCTCAATAACACCTTGGAGGAACTTTTTCATATTTGGCACAAATGTCCACTTGGACTCAAGGATGAACTGATTATATTTTTGGTGGTCAAAGGTCAAATTCACTGACATCATAATATCCTGCAAAAAAAAAAGGGAATGGCAACTTGGCTATTATCGGGAGGCATACAACGCCAAGGTGGTAAACAATGTCCTCTTTTCCCATGATGCCTCTGGCTTGCTGGAAATCAATTTTAAGTCTGACTGGGGCAAAGACAATAGGAAACATTTCCAATTTCAAAATTAAAAGATATTTCACAGAAATTAAAGACAGAAAATCATCACTACCACTCTAATTAATATACAACATTATCTGGACTTTGAGAGGAGCAGATATATCAGTGGAGGATTGTCAGAAGATCAGTAAATTCATCAAAATTGTAAAGAGGCACTACTGTATGTGCACTATATTAATATTATAGAGGAGAAAAAGGGGATGAGACACGCTTGGAGAAAAATAAGGCAGAGTGTAAGGAATAACATTGACGCAGATGTGAAGGTGAAAAGAATAAAGAGAGAGCGAGGTAAAGAGACGGTACACATGGTCTTTTAACAAAGGTTCCATATTCTCTCCATATTATTTGATATTATTTGTATTTTACACTTTAAACAACATTTTGACACTCATCTATTCCATAGCGGGTCTGTAAGTCTCTTATTGTATTTGTGTTGCTGCCTGCTCTGTCCTCATTCTAACCCAGCTCTGTCATTTTCCTATTAACAAGTGGAAGAGAGCATGAGAGATTAGGACAATAGCCTGGTTTCCACCAGAGAGCTAAACAGGACTGGCCAGGACTTAGTCATTATCAGCCTGTTTTCTACTAAAGGGCCAAACGCTGGCCAAGGTTTTCTCATTATTTGTGGTGTTAGATTTTCCATTATGGTATTGAAAAAATGTACAATTTTTTGCATCCTGTTGCCTATAGGGATGAGTATTAAGCAGGGCTACAGTTTCTAATACACACTTGATGCTTTGATTCTTTTATCATGAACAGGCTGAAGTGGCATTGGGGCACCAATTCAATAAAATGAGTTGAGCTGGCGTTAAGAAGGAAACTGCTGCTGTGTTTTCCTGACAGAAATAACTGTTTTGTTAGAAGTCATTTCGTTTTTAACATTGCTACTCATCTCTAAGACACTACCTTTCCCCATTTTTAACTCATTTTCTTCCTGCACAGGTGTTATCACAAGGTATGAAGTCTTTCTACGTGGACCAATGGAAACACAGAACCTCTCAAGTTTTGCAATTGAGAAGAGAGAATTCATCAGCTCTGGTTGGTTGGATCCAAGTGTTTCCCCAGAAGCACAGCTAACCAATAGGAGCACAGTCCCACTCCCTGAGAATAACACCATTGTGGCAGATCTGCAGGCCTTCTCCACCTATCAGATAAGAGTTGTGAGCATCAATGTGGCAGGAAGTGTCACATCAGGGTGGACCACAGCTAGAACCATGGAGGGAGGTTTGTATTGATCAAAACGATGGTTAAATTAAGATTATATGTATTATTTGTTAATCCGGTAATGTATCAATATAAAGTAAATCAATCTGCTGTTTTTGTATTGGTCAGAAATGGCTGATGAATGGCTGAAATTGATTTCTTTTCATTCCTTCAAGCAGAAGAAGGCAACTAAAGTTGTGGGGAAAAAATAAAATGATGTAACGACACAGATGCCGTATATCCAAGATCTGAGTAACCACCAAAATGTGATAAAGTGATGTTTTGCTCAAAATCTGTCCACCAGAGGACTTTTCTGATGCATGTCATAAAAAAAAATAATTGTCTTAAATAAAAAACACAAGCATTTGTCAAAAGGAATGAAGAGAAAGGAAGTGGGGAAGGGGGAAGGAGGGAGGAAATAAAAACTGCTTGTGGGGGAGGGGAAACTCATTAAGGTATTTGAATTTCAAATAGATGATATGGCTCATTAGGACTAAACGATTGCCTCCAACATCACTCTAAGCTATGTGTCTGGATAACAAGCATATGATAACACCATTTTAAACGTGGAGTGTGTGTCAGTGTTTGTGCGCGTACATGTGCTGTGTTAGAAAGAATCTGACTGTGGTTATGTCTGCAAAGAAATCACATTTCACAGCGTATTTCACAGCTAGATGCCATCAACAGTAGAATAAAAGAATCCTTCTCTCTAATCTGTCGTGTAATAGTGGCTCTCACAACCGTAGAATTACAGACTACTTAAATCCATTAAATCCACATAATATCCACTAAGTCCCGATTTTTAATGTGTGTCTTAATGTCTAAATTTTTATTTTATTTTTAATTAACTCACTGGAAAAGGTTCATCTTAATGTATAAGTAGTGTATAAATGTATGAAAATATGAAGGCATGCTGACATGCATGTGTTTGTCAATGAGATTTACAAAATTTCAGCTATTTTACTGACTGTTGACATGCAGTTATGCAAGAATTGAGTTTTCCTTCACCAAGAGGTTCACTGTTCATTTCCACAGAACACCTTAAATTCTAGTGGAAATCTCCTGATGCAGCATGCCATTGACGTGAGATACATCATGGTAAACTTCACAATTGGAGATTTTTCTTAAATATTTCTCATAAAAGGGGTTCCCCAGTCGCTCAGTTGTTACACTGTGCACCCCATGTACAGAAGCTGTGTCCTCATTGCAGCGACCCAGGGTTCGAAATCCGACCTGGTGCCCTTTGCAGCACATCATCCCCCTTCTTTATCTTACCCTGTTTCCTGTCACTCTTCACCTGCACTGTTGAATAAGGCCATGAAAAGGCCAAAAAAGAAGAATTAGAAAAGTTTCTATTAATGATTAAGGAGAGTCAGTAATGAGTTCATTAATGAGTAGCGCATCGTTAACTAATGAGTAAATAAGATGTGTGATGTGTATTTCAAGTGCATATCTGTGTGCCCGTGTTTCCAGTCCCAGAGTTGATGGCTCCTCCAGAGGTGTCTGCACTGTCATCCACCAGTCTCAAAGTGGAGTGGAGCTCCACCGAGGGTCAAGGGATCATCGCCAGAGGTCGGGTCACAGAATATCGGGTCAACATGCTCACTGAACAGACCAACAATCCCTATGCCCCTCCGCTTATTAGTCAGGTAAGATGGACACACCAACACAGGCACTTGCAGATAATGAGCAGGATAATTGTAAAACTTTAAAGCTTATCTACACCATATATAGTTTATATACATAGATTTTGCTTTAGCTCATTCTTGGAGAGGAAAATGCTCAGAAGAGAGTGATTAAATATGTAGTTGGACACTTTCAAATGCACTTTATTTGATGCAGTAGTATGTGAGAACTCTACAATTAAAGCACTAATGTTCCACCAGATTTTCTTTGTTAGAAATATTCGCCTGATGGTTACACCTATTACACAATTAACAAATAAGCCTTAGTGGATGGGTTGTTAGGTCATGTGAACAGCTTCTACCCTATCAGAATGTACATAAAACATTTCATTATATTATAAGTTTGAATTCCCTCTTTTTCTGTCTTTTTCAGGTCTTACATAGGTCGGGACCATCGTCACAGCCTGTTTATGTAATGAAAGGTTTGAAGCCGTACCATGTGTACAACTTCACTGTTACACTCTGCACAAAGACGGGCTGCATTACCAGTCTGCCGAGCACAGGACGGACCTTACCAGCAGGTAAAACAAAAATACAAAAAAGATTTAATAACACACATGGATGCAGGCATAAACATACATACTGCATGGTATCAGAACAGGGCCAATATGACATATATGAAGATGATAGCAGTTCAGTTAGATACCACATGTAGTATTGTTTGTGTGTGTGGTATCGACCTCATAACAACTGCAACATGAGCCTCTGACAAATCCACACACGCATCCAAAAGCACACAGTCAGTCACTGGGCACTTGAGTGGCGACAGCACTGGTCGTGTTAACCAGAGGGGATATTCATGGCGCGCCGCAGTAAAAACAATTTACTGTTAATTACAAGGAGAAAAATGTGGCGTAGCACACACTTCCTGCTGGCTATGAATCAAACACACACACAGAGTTACAGAAACACACACACAATCTCTCTCTCTCTTCTCTCTCCTTTAGATTTATAACCATTATGGAAGTAGAATGAATTAGCTGTGTTTAATAACTCGGGCACAAATCTATGGGACTGAGATGAGCACTTATTGATCAACGGATGACATAGACACACACACAAACACAGAATTTGAATCCATGTCTTTATCTGTGACTCTCTGACCGTCTGTTGCTTTCTTACTTTTTCACTCAGTCCATGCGTCACTTCTGTTTCTACCTGCCGTTTTCACTTGAGCACAAAATAGCACATGGCAGCAGAGGAACATGAATCACTCTGCATTCTACATATTGAACACACAAACACACACACACACAAACACTTGACCCTCCAACACACTTTTCCATCTGTTCATTCAGGGTTTCTACTCTTGCTGCTCATTTTATGTTTTTGTTTTGTTTATCCCTTTAGGTAAGTAGACAATGGGCGCTCTGAGTGGTTGTTAAAAAAAAACCCTTTCATCTATAAATACCTGCTCAGGGATTTGAGCATTTGAACGTACTCTAAACAGCTACATCTGTTGACATAGCGAATATTTTCATTTCATACAATTCTCAAAAACTCCCTCCTTGTGTTTATTGTGATGAATGATACTTCATATTGTAATCACTGGACTTTTTAAATGTATTTTTAATGGCTACATCTGTTGACACAGAGACAATGTTTATTTCAAGTGATTCCAAAGACTTCTCTTGACTGTAATACAGTACAATACAATATGGCTTATTGTACCCAGTTGACTTTTTGAATGTATTTTTAACAGCCACATCTGTTGCCACCATTTTGTTTCATCCAACACCAAAGACGTCCCTTGTTTCAACTATAAGAAATGATAATGGCATATGCCGTTTGGCAGATTTCTTCTTTTTTTTTTTTAGCTCAAAATAATTTGCATAGCATGTGCTACTCCGTTGGGTGTTGAGCTTCTGTTGTAGCTCCACATTCACTTTCTCGTTCAGTATCGTCTCGAGCCTTCACAGAAAATATAAGAGTAATTTTTAGAGCCTAATGCAAGCGATTGGAAGGTGCACACCCTCTTAGTGTTACGGTCACAGTTTTATGAAAGAAAGTTCTGAAAAGCTGCTACCTTACATTTTATTTTTATAAATTTTATTGACTATTATTTACAGTATACGTATTTATATGGGATTTTCATACAATTATCAGCTATTATTTACATTTCAATGGTAGTTTCTGTTCTTGCCTGTTTCATTCAGATGTTTAAGTGTCAGAAAACATTATTATAAATGATACTTCAGTATTTTTTACTATTTATATGTGGATTTCCACCCTTACAGACCAATAAAACCCCTTGAAAAAACCCTTTGTGGTCTAAATATTTTTAGCTGATTTTCCAGTCCTGTTTTTCGTCTGTGAGAAGCTATTCATTTCTAAAATAAAATCTAAATCTAAAATAAGCAAAAGTATGTTTATATATAATCTCTTGAATTGTCTCTATCCGACAAATTGTCGCCTCTTTGGCCCCCTATTATTAGTAAAAATCTTACGGTAAACGGTAAACTTCTTCATTATTTGTCAAAGAATCAGTCCAAAAGTTATTTGAATATGGTTAAAATAAAATGGTCGTTAATTTAAGATGGTATTTTACAGAAGTGAACATTGTGACAACTCCTGAATGAAATGATCCTGAGATTAACTGGTACTCCTTGTAAGGTGTACTTGAGCGTGGCACTGATGCACTGATAAATCTACCACACATAAGGCTGGGCCATTAGAGTCAGCTACCATCTGCTAAAAGTGAGTAGGCAGCATCTGTGAAACCACTGGAGTTACACCAAAGCACATGACTGAACATTAGCGCGCACACTGAGACAGACATAACGACACAAGCAAAAAGCTCTCTGTCCATGTGTGCGGATGCATTTGCGATTGTTTCAACGTGTGTGTCTTTCCACAAAGTTATCGATCACGACGTAAAGTGGGTGGCTAATCAGCGACTGATGGTGATGTTTTATGTATCCTACATCCATAAAGGCTTGTTCTACAAGACATACACACAGAGAGACATACACACATACACACTCACACTGTAACACCACTCAACAGAACAGGAACTTTATTGATTTACGCATAATTGGCCTGAGGCCCTTCTTGAAGAGAGAAATATGCATGGCAAGGGATCGCCATGTCAATAAGTGGTGTGCTTGTGTGCGTGGTGTAACTGTACGCTAAGAGCCTGTTAAGACATGTCAGTCGCTGTAAAAACAGAAAACACACACACATGCACAATTGCTCCTGGGAGCTGGCCCATGATTTAGCTGCTTCATTACCATGTCGGCAGCTAAAATTAACCTTTCTGGTGGACTGTTAACCTTGTGTGTGTGTGTGTGTGTGTGTGTGTTAGGGTACACGTGTGTGTTTGAGCACAGGGATGATAAGGCAGGTGGCTTTCGTCAAACTGAATGTGTCATAGTGTCAAGTACATTTCAGTGAATTAACAAGCAGATACAATAAATGAATACATGACACCAGAAGATTACAGGGCATAAAAATCCCACAGAGCACCTGGGAGGAAAGCTCGTGCGATAACATTTTGTTGTATTTTTACCCTAAATCTGTACTCATCTTTCTCCCCTGACACTTTCTCTTTCAGGTACTAGTTTTAACAATTTCAGACCTGTGAGCACAAATCACACCTTTATTACATGAATCTATTAATGCAGCCCAAAATATTTGAAAGTTCTAGTTGTCAGCGCCTTGTCATTGCAGAGCTGTACCTTGATATCAACAATTATTGATGATGCGCACCGACGCAACACAACCGCACATCTACAGGTGGCTGTATACTGCCTGCCGAGAAGTAGGAGGGAATACAGGAGGAATGCATAGGATATTTTCTTTTTTGTTTTTAGTGGCAACAATAGGAACAAGGAAATATGGCCAAATTCTTACAGAAACAGATTACTTATATGAAAACGTGACTACATAATGGGTTGCTTGAATTCAAAACTAATGTGTTATGTTACTTGTTACTACAAAAAAGTAATCTGAGTACTCTAATGCATGATAATGTTCTCATTAACTTCAACCACATGATAGAAATTGAATGTGGAAATAGAAGACAAGCTATGTTTCCTTATAGTTGTCAAAACCAGTCCAGTTTAAGCTTTCTTTGTGTAGTACACACACTTCCTGGGTGTTAACTGATGTCCAGTGCCATCATAAGTGACAATAGCTCTACTAGGTTGAGTAAATCAGTTATAATACCCTTCAATCTCACAGTCAGACCTCACCCAGGGACACATCAGTACACTGAGGTCAGTCCAGTCTGATCAACCCTCAAAACCAGCGGAGCATGCTCCACTTTGCCACTGGATTTCTCTGGCTTGTGTTCAAAACATGTGCAGATACTGAAAGGCTTAGTTGTTCACAAGATACACATCTTCTGCAGATTGTCACGAGTAACTGCTTCCCATCTTAAAGAGCGCTCTGTAATTTTGAAGCAGTCACATTGTTACATTTTCATGTGTGCGTGTGCGTGTGTGTGTGTGTGTGTGTGTGTGTGTGTGTGTGTGTGTGTGTGTGTGTGTGTGTGTGTGGCACAGTCAATGTTCTAAATGTCACCATAGCTCAATTTCAATAGACTGGTAAGCTATCGATTGGCAGTAATTTATGGTTTGATGTGGCAAGATGAGCCGTCTAAGACAAGCTGTCCACTTCCCTTTTAAGAGCTCTATTAGAACTCACACTAAAGACGGTCCGCATGTGTGTCACCGAGAGCTAATTTACTCCTACCACAGACCATTTAGACCATTACTGAAACACACACACATACACACAGCAGCACAACGATGGAATGACACTTAATGCACACACATCTTTCCCATCTCTACACCAGTCCATCACTTGCTATATTTCTCTCTCCATTCTTATATATCTCCTCTCACCATATCAGCCAGTCTCCGGTTGATTTATTTATGATACGTTTTGAAGCAGCGGCTCCAGTCGCTACCGGTATGTTTCAAAAGGACATTTAATTTAACATCTAAAGTGAAAGAAGGAAATTAAATTGACCCTCTGTTAAATGAAATGGGACTTTTGTCCAGTCTAGACACATAGAAGGTATGAGAGGAATGAGCTAAAGACATGTTTCTACTGAAAAACAAAACGTCAAGATCACAGAATCATTTTATTAATGATTACAACCACAACATTAAAATACTTTTGAGTATGTTGAGTAGGTTTGGTTCATTGTTTCTATGAACTCACATTTTAGATATATTTAACAAACAAAACACAGAGTTGTTAAAAGTAAAGAGGCAGATCACAAATCCACATAACTTAAATATCTGATTAAAATATCAGGATTGTTGTTTATTGCATTGAGGTGACAATCAGTCTCATTTTCTTCTTCTCTCTCTCTCTTCAGCTCCAACAGGACTGTCTCCACCTCGGTTACATCCAGTAAATGAAACCACCATTCAGATAGACTGGGACCACCCAGCGCAACTCAATGGACCACACCCAATATATCAGGTCTGTAAGAGTGTCAGCACACATAGATAAAGTCAAGCCTCGTTGTGCTGCTAGCATGGCTGTAGACTTGACATTTGAACCTGAAGTTACAGGTGTATGATTTTCACTGAATTTCAGCATGTGATTTCATATTATTCACAATTAATCACGATTTATGGCTTCAGTTTTGGTTTAAATCAACAATTTGACCACCCTAAAATAAACATTTGAGTGTTATTGCTGTAATAGCTTTTTATTGCTTTATTATCATTACCTCTCCCAAGCTGGTTATGTTTTCACCTGTGGCCGTTTGTTTGTTTGTTGGTTGATTAGATTGTTGGCAGGATTACACAAAAACTACTAAATGGTTTTCAACGAAACCTAAATGGACGAAGCTTTTTCGTACTTTCTTTAACGTTGTGAGATTTATAGAGAGAGATCATTTTGTGGATCTTGAATAATGAATAATGCATTGATCTTGATGAGAGAAATCAGACCTATTTGGGTGGCTGGTATGTATGACTGAGTATAAAAGGGCACTGTTGGGCCTTGGCACAGGTATGTGCTATACTGAGTGCTGTTCTAGTTATTATAATTATATTTTTGTTACATATTAACCCCTTTTTTCCAGGTGGAGAGGACAGATGTCACTTTGTCTGACCCACAAGCGCCTGTTGTCAGAGGAACCAGATTCTCTGGAAACAGTTACTACCAGTTTCCCAGTGATTCGCTTCCTGTCAACACAGACTTCACAGGTAAGAAAGTATGTAGGTGCATGCAGATGTGTGTGTATGTTTCAGAAAATCGACAGCATGTGTCTGTATTGCTATATACTGTATGTACACGCACACATGCCTGAGTTTGTTGGTATGTTTTTGTGTTGTTCAGTCTAGTGACGTTCTTTTAGAATGACTTCCCCAGTCATCTTAAAGGACAATTATCTTTCTGTTTACCAGCATCATTAGAGGGTTGAGCTGCACAGCCAAACATGTTCTGCTTCATCTGAGAACATCACCCAGTCTGACGCTCATAATTAATGACTGCTGATACTAATCAGTGGGATTTGAGCGGGCAAAGCTCTTCGATGCCACTTGAGATTACTTCACTGTCCTGCACAAACCTTGTATCACCAGTTATGTCTTCCTGTGTGGACATAATGTTTAAATTTAGGCCTTAGATAAAAACATTTACAAGCCACGTTAAAACTGTATAACAAAATGACAAAAATGTATTTTCATTCTCTAGTTTCAACTAGTTTTCTAAAACTGATGACACATTCGTGACTTGCAGATCAAAGTTTTCATCTGTAATCCTTATGTGACTGTGATCAGCCATAATTGAGTCAACAAAGCTCTCTGTGTCGGTCACATAATCTTGTTGCATAAAATACCCAAATATGTTTGCCTCCCACAATTTGGGGCTCTATGTACCGTTCATTTTACATCTGAAATGTTAGGCGCTTACAGCCCAAACAGTATGTGAGTGTTCATGTACTGAAGCGAGAGAAGAGAGAGGGTGACCTTTTAGTGGCTTTTGAGATCAGAATGTAGGAAAAGAGAGTTGAGAATCAAAAAGAGGAAAAGAAACAGGTTGATAAAAAATGGAGTGACCACTTTCATTTGTATTTTTAACTTAACTACAACCACTCAGCTTTATTAATGAATTAACAGTTTTTTATACACACAAATGCTTCCTTAACTGACTGGTCATTAAAAAATACATTTTTAACAAAGGCCCGTTTGAAGGTCACAAAGAGATTGAGAGAGAATCAAAGTAGAGAGGCAAGCTGCCCTAAAAGAGAAAAAAATAATCAGTTCAAATCAAATGAATGACCTAGAATGATCCGTTATTAGAATAAGAATATATTTGATTTTGTGGGGGGTAAAAACAAAATTTATTTTTTTTGTCATTCAATATCTGTAGATTTAACTTGTGTGTTCTTATGGATGTGAGTTGTCTGAATGTGCATGACTATATGAATGTGAAGCAGGGTGTGGCTGAAGTAGAGCATGCATACTCAACAAGCCTTTTTTGGATTACAGTTAGATCACAGATCAGATATTGTTATTATGATGTCACACTTGTGACCTCCTCTTTGTCCTCTACAAACTTACTTCCATAAAATAATATGGTTCACAGTTTAAGTTGAATGGTAAAACAATGTCCAGTTGTCTTTATGCAATTCAGTAAAAAAACATTTCTGGTGAAAAGATAACCAATCTCTTTAGCTGTTTTATGTCTTTATTCTTTCCTCATGGTTCCTGGTTCTTATTCACTGCTCTCTCTCGCTGTGTTTTTATCCCACATCAACAAATGATGACTTTTGATCTTACCCATGTCCCTTCAGCACAAAGGTAAATAGATGTCTCTGAATACTGCCAGCAAATAGATGATGATTTTTGCTATCGAGGGGTGCCTCTCATCTCCTCCACTCTCCTCCTTCATAAAGGGTAATGGATCAGACAATCACTTTCAGACCGGATCTATTCTGGACCATGAATGTGTCGGCAGTCCTCAAACCATCGCCCTTTTACAACCATCAATACTAATAGCATCATCTACAGACAATTATTCCCATCGAAGCGCATGGAACAGCGAACAAATCAAAGCCAAATTGGATTATGAATGTAATGCAGTGTAATGCCCCCTCGAGAGTCAATTGATCACAGAGGAGAGACTCGTCAATCGCTGATGCCTGGTGGAAACCTAGTAACTCAGACAATGACAACTGTACATTTTTATAAGTCAAATCTTTCTATAGTCTCTTTAGTTCAGTTTCAAATTACAACACCTCATATTTCATCCAGAAAACATCTAAAAATTTTGACAATGCATTGCTTGGAAATGTTGTTCTTGAGTCTTGAAAAAACTTCATATATGATGTTCCTTTTTTCTCCAATGGCAGCAGTGATGGAAAACGCAGATCATTTTTCTCCATCAACATTATGCACCATTCTGGGAATTTTAATAATATGTTGTTTCCATAAATTGCTCATTCAGGTTCTTTCCTGCAGGCTTTCTCATTTCCTGAAATGTGAATTAAGACCACCTTGTTGAGCACGGCCAATTTTTTTAAATCATAAGATTAAGATGTAGCATGTAAAATCACATGATAGTTGCCCTTTCACCTGTAATTTTATGGCCTCTATACTTAAATTATTTTTGGCTAAATAGGTTGCTTTCCATGGGCAATTATTGTGATAGAAGTGGAGCTTTCCATAAATGATAAGTCTGCTCACTTGTGATTGACGACGCTTCATAATGCTGAATGAATTTAGGGCACTTGAGGTCAATATTTACTACACTGAATCTTACTTTAGATACAACAGGATTATAACCATATGCAATCATGCTGGGATTATGAATACCCTGTAAGTGGTTGTTTCCATAAATGCATGTTAGTCAATTCATCTTATCTGTAATGCCTCTGTATCTTAAGCCCCGCAATATGACTCCCTGCTCTCCACGTTCCTGTCTGAATTAACGACACTGTGCGTCTCAGTTCTGAGTGGAAAACAATATTATTCAATAATCTATTTAAATGGATACTGGTTCAAAACAGATTATGCAGTTCTCTCTCCTCATTTGTAATTGTTCAGTATTTGAGTCTGAAATGGGCTGATTGAAATGAGGATGACGGCCTGCTCATATTTTCACTAATCTGGATGTATTTCTACAACCCACAGCAAATGAAGAGAGATGAAACATCACAAACATAGTTTCGAAAAAAAAGCTGAAAAAAAATGAATGCAGGAACAAATAGACTTGGATAATTTCCAGACACGTCTAATACAGTACACTGTTGCTGCACCACTGCAGCAACTGAGCAGGAAAGAGGGAAATGTTAAATGATACAAATTATTTTTCCTTAATTAATATGATTGATTGCCAGGCATTGACGTTGAGAGGAGAGGGGGAGAAATGTGTGAAGGGAAAGTTTGCACAGACATCATTAGTTTTTCCCCATTTAAAGATTAATCAGAAGAGGCTGGGCTCTTTAATTCTGTCATTTGTATATTTAATGGGCTGCTGCAGAATCTATGGGTGTAATTAGCTAGCTGCCGCGCTCTCATTAATACGCCAGGCTCTGATTAATGCCAGCACAGAGCTAACATGACTGGAGTTATTCAGGTTATGTTGTGTAGATGATTGCACACAACCTCCACTGTTTACTGAGACAGAAAGAGGAGAAACAATACAATAACATATGAAACAATACTACCTAATAAATGAGATTATACTTAAAAATGGCTGAATATTGTGACTAGTTAGTATTGCATAGTGTAGAATATAACATGAATCCTCTTTGTTCACTTAGGCACAGTTAGAGCAGTACATTAAGTTTGAACAATAAACTCAATTTAAAACAGTCCTTTATTATTTTTAATTTACAAAAGCCTCAATTTAAACAACATAATTCTCTGTCTTAACAACTCTGGAATTAATGGTGTGAGTATAATTGGTTTTATGTACTTGTAGGTCATAAAACGTGTTCTTTACAGTACATTAAGTAATATATCACTCGTGAAAAAAACTTCCACATTTTAACACAACAGCACAGGTTAGTTTTATTGATAAAGGTCTCTCAAAGTAATCCTTTTTCATACTCTTCATGTTCTGGCCGGAAAAGAAGCTGGGCTGACACAGGTCGTGAAGTTCATTGTATCATTGATATGGTATATCAAATTTAAAAGTAATTAAATGATTTAGATGTGGTCACTTTTTTACAATCATGAATTTATCAAATGTTTAACATTAGGTTGTGACATGTTTTGTATGTAGAAATGAAGGTCTGCTGTGGAAAAAGTTTGTTTATACTGAGCACGTGTGTACCTGTGAAACTCAGGTGCTTACTGAGCATGTGCATGTATGCTTGCGTGTACTCTGTATGTGTAACAGAGACACCTGTCATGATGTATGCTCAGGTTTGTCTGTTGATGGCTCCAAAGTGGTTGTCATTGTGAAGTAGCACAAGTCCTGTGGGGGAATCTGAAGGAAGTAATGCTGAGCACGAGCAGTATCACTCAGATACTGTACATTTGGACCGAACACTTTGGCTGAACATGTGTTGACAGTCTATCCCTCCCTGTTGCAACAGACTCACACAAACATGCTGCATATTGTATCCAAACACCAACAGTTGTCTATTGTGACCTTAAATGTAACTCTTTTAAAAGTTATTATAACAGCGTGTGCACAAAATGCTCAGTTCTTTCAAAGATCAACAAATATATATATAAAGATACATTAGTAGTCACCTTTACCTATTTCAAATAAGGTCAGAAGTATTTTAAACAATCCTTACCTTATTACTGCTATTTGGAAATGCTGGATTGGACCTCTGAATAATATATTCAAAGAGGAAACTCGCATCCTGGAGTGCTGGGTTCATCATAAGACAGCAGAGAAGAGCACAACGCATTACAGCAAAATTCCAGATATTGCCCAACATTCTTTTATATGAAGATATAATACACCATTTAATGTACCTGACCATTGCACACCGCGGTTTTGTATCGTATAAAATCTACATAAACGTCTGTGCTGATAAGGCAGGAATAATAGTGATGCTACTTTTCCACTGTCAAATCCTATGAGTGTGTGCTAAGGTCCCATCAGCCTGTCTCATGTGTACAGGGATAGTATATGTGTGTGATGGAATATGTATCTCTCATGTCCAGGTCCTCTCAGTTTGATTATATGTTTGTTGTTGTTTACTGACCTTTAGAAAGACAAAAATGCTGTTACAATTAGAGCCCGTCCAATTAATCAGTTTGGACAATATAATCGGCTGGTATTGACATATGGGTATCAGCGCATATGTTATCAGATATGTGCTGAAATGAAAACTTTTTTTTACAGCATGTAATGCAGAAAGATATGCTTGGGGTAACTTATAATTATTAAATTATTAGTTTACTGTTTCAGTGTACTCAAAAAGTTTATTCTTGAAAAGTTCAACTGAAAGTGCTTGAAAAAAAGAGCATGAATGTATATATTCTTTGAATATAATAATATTGGTCGATATATATCGATACTGGACCTTTTTACTCCCAAATATTGGTATCAGCCTCGTCCCCAAAAAAACAGTATCGGTTGGGCTGTAGTTAGAGTTAAGCATCAACAATAAGTAGACCAAATTTAGAATAGACTAAAAATTTCAAACACAACAAATTTAACATTAACTACAGTCACAAGTAACAATGAATAACTGTTGACAGTGTTAAAATGTTGAAAAGAGACGTGCGAAGGAGCAGAGTTGGGAGTGAAAGGGGTAAAGAAAAAAACAGATAAAGATCCAAGGATAGAAAACACATTCAGATGAGGCAATGGGTGGAGAGAGGGAGAATGAAAAGGTCAAGAAAGAGAAGAGGAAGGTTAAAAGCGAATGGAAGAAAGAAAGAAGCTATGAGAGATCAGGAGAGAGTGCCACAGAGAGAAGGTTAAAGGGGGATAATGTAATGTCACGTCTCTGTCATGACTTCACTCATCTCTGTGGTGACAAGGTCATGAATGTAAATGACAGATGCCTGCCTGATGCACAGAATGCAAGTCCAAATGTAAAGAACGTCTTTGTCTCAGCTGTGTACTTCTAACACAGTTATTGTACATTTATTTCCATTTAGACTTGTTATACGTCATTAACCAAAGTAAAACTATTGATTTTGTGCACTATTGATATTCAGTTCATATGTGCACTGTCAAAATGGGACAATTTCACATTTGTTTATATCCAAGGTGCTTTTCACCCCACAACTCTTTCCTGTCATTCTGTCACATGTATACAATGTACACAGTTCATCATCTAAATCACTTGTATCCTAGACTAAATGGAAATGCTAAACATGTGATGTGTTGTGAGCCACATTTTAATATAATGTGATGTTTGGCAAAAGTAAAAAGATTCAGTCTAAGCCCCATTCAGACTGGATTTACTTCTTCAAGAGAGGTGGGGTGATTTTAACATCACCTATGCTGGTCAGTATTTTTAATCCCATCTGGCGCAAATACAATATAAGGATCATTTTCCTCCCCAACCACAGTAATAATTACTGCTGCAATTACCCACTGTTTTTCAGCGATCTCCTAGTCCTCTTGTAATTTAGGTCTTGACGTCCTACTATTTTGAAAAGGATCTCTTGAGTCCTTCTACTTTCTCTCCTTTTGTATCAGCTCAGTGTAAAATTAGACTTTGTGTGAATATTAAGAAGTAAAAAATGTTTTTTGCTAATTTGATAGATGGAAACATGCTAATACCAACATACAGGCCTATTTGGAAACCAATGCAAGAAAAATAAAGACCATCAGCAGAGTAGGAGCTCATCCTATGTGCTGTTTTAATGCCAGCTACAGGTATCTACTGCAACTCTTTTCGGAGCCCTGTTTTTATTGCCTGAATTTGTTGACATTTTGGCAATTTCGCAACTTTAAAAGTATGGCAAATTAGCTCTTAACAGTTAGATATAGATTTTCAATAAGCTAATACTTGATTTGACTTGACTTACATACTGCAGAAAACTTAAAACATTTGTTGATTCTCAGGCAAAAGAAGCGTCTTTTTAGCTATGATTGCTCAGCAGATGTTAATTTACGATCGGAGATAGAGATAACCTGGAGATGTCCCCTATAACTCTCCTGCACTCTTCTGGGGAGGCCTCTCGCTTCACTTATAGCTTCGTCTTGCTGAATGTCCATGTCTGTACCAACCTATGCTGTTATTTCCCAATGGTTAAAATGCTGTCTGGAACAATTAGTTAAATTACAGAGGAGCATGGCAAACATTTCCTTCCCCACCTCTTCCTGTAATGTTGCCTCAAATGCACAATGTGAATACACTGAAATGGCATCGATGCTGTTATAGGATCAGTCACCCAAATACGCACCTCTAACCCATCTACCTGCTGCCAGGGCTGTTGCCAACACTCACTGTGATGCTGCTTGTAGACCTACAGGCTTTATATCAGAAAGGGTTGGCCGGATAAATGGAATCTTTTTTAATGTAAGACATCTGATAGATTTCAGATTATAGGCTAAATAAATAAGATTGACTTGAATTGACAAGTGCAAGTTAGTTGCTATATGTCAACTATTAGCATAACGACATATCCAGATTCAAATAGATCCAGGGTAACAACACTGAAAAAGTATTTCTCATTCAAAATGGTGTGAAAACCGGGAGCTTTGAAATCTGTATTCATCTTGAGCTTGCCATGTAACTGTTTGACTTCTCTCTATGTTAAGTGAATTCACACACTAATTATTTTGCCAACACCGGCTTCAAATGAACCCTGGACTGCCTCCATTCAACTCCTCAGATCTTCCCACACTTCTGTTCCCTTCAGAGACAGACAGAGCTGAGGAAACGCACACGTACAGACACACACATAAAATCACATCCTCTGTGTCGCTGTGTGGATCTAGTAGTGGATTAAGATCCAATCTCTGATCCATAGTAACATGACAAGACAGCACGCTGGATGAATTCTGTGCTTTACTCTGTGTGTGTGTGTGAGAGAGAAAGAGAGTATGTGTGTTAGAGGTCCTGCTGGTCTAAGAACCCACAAGTTTCCCACATTGCTGAAGCTTTGATTCACAGTATGCACAAACAAAATGAGGCACCCCACCATTAAAAAGTCGCAGGACGGCTGTGTTGGAATGACACAGTAGATGCCACCGTTTGGTCAGTTATTTTGCTGCTCAACAATAATTGGGCTTTATCACAGAGATAAAGGAAAACCTTTATGTGAATATATAGATTTTAAACATTTTAATGGTCTCTCGTGATTTATTTAGCAAATCTTTTATAAGTTGCCCGCAAACCTTCATTGAGAAAGTGTTGAAACTTGAAAATACAGGAGGGAAATGTGCTGGAAGCCTGTAATGTTTCTCATAAATCAATTACCAATAGTTTGTTGATTTAGAGGGAAACTTTAATGGGCTTAAAGAATGTTGAGGTCTTTATCTTTCATATGATTTAAAATCGACTATTGTGGCTTTAGGAGATAAAAGCAGGAGATTACAGATGAGAGCTTTTATCTGAGGAATAGGTCTGTCTGCTCAGGCAAGTCTTCTGAAATTCATGTTTTGCCTGAAGTGTCTTAGTGGTAAGATTATCCTAGATGGTTGGCTCTCACTGAAAATGAAGTCATTTTAGAGCTTTGGTGCATTTTGAAAACATTCCTTCTCTTTCTTTTTCTACTTGAAAACAGACAAAGAGGGTATACCTGGCTGCAAAATAGAGTATTGTGCAAGTGGTATTTTTAGGGGTGTACCCTACTCATCTTATGGATTTGAACAAAAGTGTAAAAGTGCCAGAAAGAGGGAGCCAGAAGAGGCCTACCTTATTATATTCAAAGTGATCAGAAAATTAAAGACCATCTTTTTTAGATTAGATGGTAACGATGGGCTTTGTCTGTTATCTGAATGGTCAGATTTAACACTGGGACACTACAGATGTACAGCTAAGTGGCTCCAGCAGAGCTTAAACGGTTCAAGTGCTGTTTCAAGTCTTAAAAGGGACGTATTGCATGGTTCCCCGCTTTGTCAGATTTTAAATGAATTGTTTTAACAACAGTATGTTTAAATTTGACATGTATTGAATGTCTTGTTTAGCCCTTGTTAAATTAATTCCTGAGAACAAATTAAATAAGATTTAACTCTGTCTCCTACTCTGCTTTGTATCAGGTGTCGAGTTGAGTTTCAAGACTCGTTCCCCAGACGGCCTGCTGCTCTGTGCCTTCTCGCCGGGAAGTCAGGAAGAGTTCCTGGCCATTCAGATCAAAAAGGGAATCCCTTACTTTTTGTTTGATCCACAGGTAAGTCAGGTTTATTTCGTACACATTTTAAGAATTTGAGCACAAAGAAGTGTCCTTAGTGGCCATTTAAACAATTTAGTTTTACTAATTCATCAATATTTTTCATCCACATCCCCTATTTGTTTTCATCTCTTACTTTATTATTTCATTCTGCTCACTTTACTTAACTTGCTCACCTTCACCTGTCTTTTTCTCTTTCTTCCTCTGATCCACCTCTGTCTCTGTCTTCCTCTCTTTTTCTACCCATCTCTCTCCCTGTCTCTCTCCCTGTCTCTCTCCCATTTTCTCTCTCACTTGCTCTCATCTAATAAATGTGATCTGTAGCCCCTCATTGGTTTCTGTCAGGGAGACAGGGAGAGGGGAAAAAACTTTGAAAGTGTGTCAACGTTTGAATTGGACTGCAATTAACTCATTCCCTGCAGTCACCACGCGTGAATACCAATTGCAAGCTAATTAAGCTTTGCACCCTTGCGCGCGCGCACACACACACACACACAGCCCTGCTTTCCTTATCCATCCATACAGACACATGTAGAGGGGTTAAAGAGTCAACGACTTCGATGATGAAAGTGATGATGGGAGATGATTACACATACTTCCATGAGGCCACCAACTAATTACACACTCAAACAAACACACACACACGCACAAACTTACACTTTTGTTCCTCATCGCTATAACTATACAATCCTTGTTATCAAAAAGACCTGATCAAAATGTAACCATGGGATGTATCTCTGTGTGCAAGTGGTGTATGTTGACACGCCGTGTCAATGTGTGTGTCTGCGGTTGTGTGTGCTGCTGGATGTAGTGTATGTGTGTCTTCTCCAACTGGGTTGATTCCTTTGTTTAGGCTAGTTTGGGGTAATTAACAGTGGGAGTGGTGTCACGGCTTATTAGTGTTCCCCTAGATACATATAGCTGGGCCCATTACTTCCCCCTATTAGCCTGTTGAGCTAGCCTAATGGGATTACTAGTGCAGGGGGGGTAATTTAGCATGACACAGGAAAGTGATATGCTCATAAATATGTGCTCATGTGCTGCCACACACACACACACGCACACACACACAAAGTACACAGAAGCAGATGAGCACTCAAAAGTGTTTCCTTTCCTTTCACACGTAGAAGATAGAGACCAAAACATTTGAGTTAACTTACTGTCACGAACTGTTTAACACAAATGCCAAAACACACACTCACACACACAGTTTACACTCTATTGATGCAGGTGAGTAGTGTTTCATGGACCACTGGTTGCCTCAGTCTATAGAGGTGTATGTAGCAACTGGTAACTACAGTGTCTGTCACAGGCTGTAATCTTGTAATACAGGTGTAGAACTCATTACAGATTTTAACACTAGCTAGTTAGCTGTCACTGTCTGTTCAATGCATGTACTGGCACACAGCTTTGCTTGTCAGCCACAACAGGGTTAGAGAGATGCAGTGGCTTTCAGATAGTTAACGGTAATCTTGTCAGCAGGACAGGAATATAAAACTGTTAGTACTAGGCTTAATAGATGCCCTGAGACTGACACATACCCATTGGAAATATAATGGCAGCAGGTAGAGGGCTTGAGGTAATCGAAGAATAAGCGCTTACTACAAGTTAAGACAATAGGACACGTTTTAAGGCCTAAATAGCGTTGGACTGACATCAACAGGAAGATTATTCCAGAGGAGGGGGGCACAATAGTGGAAGGCTATGAACCATCTGACTTGCTTTTAGCTGTGGGGACAGACAGGAACCCTGTATTCACAGGCACATCAACTGTGTATCATCAGCGTAGTAGTAAAAATGAATTTCATGCCTACGTATAATTTGGCCAAGAGGTGAAATATATATATAGAGAAAATGTGAGGGCCTATATCCCTGAGGAGTTTTTGAAAAGCTGGTGGTTGAAAATGCCACTGTGACGTGGACAGAAGGTCAACACCATTATAGCCAACATTTTTTATTTATCTACACTGCTGAGGATCTGGATTAAGTTTGCAATATGTTGTAGTGAAATGACTGTGGCAAAAATGGGAAACAGAAAAAATGTGAAAGGCACGAGATGCTTCAGTTGAGACAGTGAGACATGAGGACACAGAATTGGAAACAACAATCCGGATGTCATCTGTTGTAGGAGTAAGAAACAACTTAATACTGTGTATTCAAGAAATTGGGCATTCTCACACAACAATTGACGCACACCTCAGTCAAGTGCTGTACAACATTGCAGGCTTAAGGGACCAACACTGTCATCACAGGTTTCTGCCCACCAGTTCTAAAGGCCTTGCTAAAGAGCACCTCAGTTGTAGCTTCAGGAAGAGTTGAGTGTTAGTTGCTTCCCCTGCCTGCATCTCTCAGGTGAGGGATTCAAACGGTGTGTGTGTGCATGTGTGTGCAAAAGAGAGAGGGAAGGAGAGAGAGAGACAGAGAGAGAGAGAGAGAGAGAGAGCGCTGGAGAGACTCCTCCCATGTTGTCTTGTTAAGTAGAGCTGTCTAGAGATGGTAGTAAAGATGTCAGAGGCTGATATACTCTGGCATTCATACATTTATTGATCTCATCATTAAATCTTCATCACTGTGTGTGTGTCTGTGTGTGGATATACTGTATGTTGTTTGTGAGAGTGTGCACGTACCCGTTACTCTTGTTTTACTACATTACTCTTTGCCTACTTGCTAAAAGCTGATCACAACAATGATGTCATACTTAATAGGTAGCAAAAAGCCCTGTAACAACACTTTGATGATTATATGTGCATGTTCGTGTCCTCTTGAGGCTGGTGTGTGTGCGATGTGTGTCATCGATCCTTAATGTCTAACCTTGTTCGCACAACAGAGGGATAAAGAAGCGATAATTTAAAATGTAACAAAGTGAGCATGTTTGATTGGGCTATGATTTGAAAAGTGGTCTCTTTTGAGCCAGAGGTCACAGAATTACCTAAGCGATTACTGTATGAAACGTAGTTGTGAGACCTGGTCAGAGTTAGAAAACAAGCATCAGTCAACTTGATGCATGAAACACCTTTAATGTATATTTGTTTTCATTCTTGCCTGTATTATATGTATGTTTGTGTGTGTAGGGCTCAGCGGTGGCTGTGAGTGTGCAGGGTGATGGAGGGCGCCGCTACAATGATGGACAATGGCACAGCATCATAGCTACGAGGCGAGGGGCCGTGGGAACAATCGTTGTGAACAATCAATACAGAGGTAACTCTTCTCATATTCATACTGACCACTATGTGCATCTGCTTGAGTGTGGGAGTGTGTTAAAATGCGAATGTGTTTATGCTCGTTCATATATGCGTGGATGCGCACATGCAGTGGGAGACTTACAAGTACTGTATGTGTGTATATGTGTGCTTCTATGTATGTAAATCCCCGAGCTCTGTATGGAGGTATTAGTCAGGTTAATCCCAGCCACTCTGTGTCTGACGAGAAAAATACTGCTTCACACACAGAAACACTCAGTTGTTAACAAATGCGTTATTAATTTTTTTTCTGTACAGAACATAACCCTTTGCTTATTTAGTCTCACTCTTCTACTTTCTCGCTCTCCCTTTGGTTGCTTTTACCCACTGTGTACCGCTCCGTCTTATATCTTCCATCCCTTTATTCAAATGTGTCCCTTTTTCTTTTACCTGAATGCTCTGGTTTCATATTTACTCTCACCAATACATAATTCCACACTTTGTTTTTTTGCCCCACCGTCACCAGGAAGTGCATCAGCTTCCAGTGGCAGCACCATTATAGGTGAGAACACAGGAGTTTTCATTGGAGGGCTGCCTGAAGACTTTACTTTGCTAAGAGAGGATTCAGGTAAGTTCATCATCACCCCTTTTAATTTTGAAAATGTGTTTTTCAAAATTTTTGACATCTGAATTTGGGTTGACTCTTTTTAATTTATTCTCAATGGAGGAAATTATATTTTGCTAGAATTCTCTTGAGGCAGCTAGTGCTACATCCCTGGATTACACAGGAGTCCTCTATCTTCCTCAAGTAATTTAGGTACAGATATAAACATTTTAAAGTCTCCTTGTTGAGGTCCCGCCTCACTACAACCAGACCAACTTACTGCCTTTATAAAATGTATCATCATTCTCATATTCAGGCACTGATCGTTGGTAACTTCTAGTCATTGTTATAGCATGTAGTGAAAACCTTTTTGAGTTATGGAACATGTCCTTGTGTGTCTTACCAGGTGAGGCCCGGTTAGTGCAACAGGGTTTCTCTGGTTGTCTCAGAGACGTTAGTTTTAAGATGACTGACGGCCCCTCAGAGGAATGGAAATCTCTGGACTGGACAACAGCCACAAAGAAGTTGGCAGTTTATGAAAGCTGGGAGGGATGCCCTGTTCAAACTGAAGATGGAGCCCATTTTCTGGGTCATGGTAGGACCTTATCCATTGTTGTGTATAATATAAAAGGTTACGTGGAATAATAATGTACATTGTAGCACAATCCTCATACTGTGATATCTCAACATAACATGCAATAGGGTATTAGCATTGCAGAGAAAATCTTCTTTCATGAGCAAGCTGTTTTCAGACACAACTTTAAGTGAATGTTTAGCATCCGTGATACACTGGCAGCACTATATCTTAATAAGCTGCTTGCTGCTGATGTTGGTGATAATGAGGTTGTTGTTTCATGTTGATAAATATGATGATGATAAGTTAATTGGTCTCTGTGTGAAAGATCAGGTTCATCAGTGTACATTTCCTCCATTATTGCTTTGTAAAGGGCCTACTCATCCAATCCTCTATTTGTCACTTTTGAATATTTGTGACAAAAATGTTTTAAACTTAAACATGTCGCACATTTTAATCATGATTCAAAATTTATATTTGCAAAATAAAGGGTGCAAACCATATTTACATATTCCCGACGCAGTGAAAGAAGTTGCTTCCTTTCTGTAGCCCTTAGCCTCTTATATTGTCATTTCCTCCTTGTTTTAGGTTACTTGGAGATGGACAGAGATGTATTCAGTGGAGGACGGGACTTTGAAATTTCTATGGATTTCCGAACGGACCAGCTCAATGCACTTTTGCTCTTCACATACAATACACAAACTGACGACTACATGCTGGTATGGCGCACAAACCCACCATAAATTATTGTTTAAATGCTGTGAATACTCAACTAAAACACAAGAAATACTTGACAAAGCCTTAACTTGTGATATTTTGTTTATTGGTGTGTATTTTTAGGTGGAACTGGAAGGCGGTCTCCTGTCCTTCATTCTTGCCTCTGAAGGTCATGTGACTGAACTAAGCATGTGGGTGGGGCTAAGCTACTGTGATGGAGACTGGAAACTGTTTTCATTGGCAAAACGTGGCTCGCTTATCTCTGCTGCAGTCAATGATTGGGCAGAGGAGACAAGGGGAGGAGCAGCGAGGCTAAGAGTCGATTCTCCGTTATTCTTGGGGGGCGTGCCCACGGAGCTCATACATCCTGCTCTGGACAGCAGAAGTCACAAACACGGTGAGATATACTGTATATACAGACAAAGTATAAGTTCATTCAGACAATCACAAGTGCAGGTGTTTGACCTAGAAGACCTAGAAGGGGTTTAATATTAAATATAATGGTGGCCTCATTATCCTAAGGAGTTAAGGGAATTAGTTTATAATGTATGAGCGTTAACCATGTAAATATCAGAGTTGGGGACGATGGTGCTTACTTTAACTATTTAAAATGTAAAATGGAGACATGCATTTAACAAAGTTTTCAGAAAGATGTACTCTTCTCACATTCTCCTCCCCTTTCTTCTCTGTTCTCCTCCTCTTTTTCTCCCCTTCCCTTTTTGCTTTTCCTCTCCTTCTTCTTCTCTCCTCCTCTTCTCCTTTGCTCTTTCACAGGCCTAGGAGGTTGCATAAGGGGTCTTACCATACGAAGTGATGAAACAAACCTGCCTCTCAGTCAAAGTGTTAATCTCTTTGTTGCCTCCCGCCGTTCTGTTAGAGTCTACTTAGATGGCTGTCCCACCAGTGAAAGTCGGTACAACTGCAGAGGAAACGATTCAGTGTTGGTGTATAGTGGGAGAAGGACACGAGCCACAGATTATAGTCTACAGCCTTTCACTGGTAACGATGCACAGGATAAGTACATATACATAACTACACAAACACAGAGCCAAGACTTTTTTAAAAACAAAATTTGTGACAGACCGCCATCAGATGTCAAACGAACAATAACAAAGAGCGTGGCGTTGACACTCCTGTCTTTGTCGCAACAGACAATTAAAAAAACAGCATTCAATCAAAGGAGCACTCAAGTAAATTTGCAATCAGCAATCAAGCTTATTACTAAAGGGCAATTACAAATAACAGTTATAAAAGAATAGTATTTAATAGTAGGAAGAATTCTGTTCGGGAGGTTCCTTGTTCACCACCTCGTATCCAAAATATCTAGGTTGCAACATAAGAACAAGTCCAGGGATTGTTTTTTTTCTTTGCAGATGAGTTTGTATTCTCACACAGTCAATAAACTGTACATTAGAGTGCTCTGATTCAAGCTTATACTGGGGACATGACTATGCTCCAACATTGACTAACACAGGGTGCATACTAACAATTAACCCTGTCTGTTCAAAATAAGATAGATAAAAATCTAATTTTGGAGAGGAGGAACTGGGTGTGGTTGTAGATGAGGAAGAGTTGGACTAAGTAGATGTCATGTCAGTTATATGGGTACACTTTGGCTTATTTCAATAATAAGAGCAACACTGTGGGAAGACAGAGTCTTGTGGACCGGTGTTTTTAATAAGATAATTGTGTCTAAATGTATCTGTTGTAAATCTGACAGTCTTTATTGATTTTAGGTGATACAGACAAGATGTGATCTATCTTTTTGTAGATATTTTTCAAATATATTTTCTCTTCATGTAACCCCTGTCCCATGTGCGTCCCACAATCCCTCCTCCTATGTGCAAAAACACACACACACCTTTCAAGAGTACTTGTACAGGTTTGTGGCCTTGGCTACAGGAGGCTGGGCAACCGGACCTTGGCAGAGGGGACGCAGCCTGAGCAAAGGTAACATGTCTGTCATCTCTCCGGCAGCAGCTGTTGTGTGTTTCTTTGTATTGTAAGTCAAATATGTTTCCAGTCATACACACAAACGCAATTGTACAAGTGCATTGGAGTACACAAGCACAGTACACGTTGTCTTTTAAAAAGTTACTAACAAAATGTTTCATTTTGCCCTGATGAGCTGAAACTGAAACATTTTTTACTCTGGTGCATTTTGGTATGTTGGAGCAGGAGTAGATATTCCCCTCCAGTTGACTTTATTCTTTAGTGTTCTCTTTGTCCTTAAGAGATTTTGGATGTAAAACCATGACTATGTTGTACATTATGTGAGACTTCGCCAACGGCAGTGATATTACATGTGCCTGACGGTATGAGAGATTGATAAGGCCTCTATAAAGGGCATCCCAGTAAAAGGCTGTTAACCTAGAATGGCCTGTGTGGTCCCTTGTGTAATATAAAGCTGCTCGTTAGTAGTGAACGATACACTGGCAGGTCTCAGTATACCATGCTATGACCAGAGAGAGGAATGAAAGAGAGAGAGGAAGTGCTAAAAACATTAAGAACTGAGGGGGAAACGAGGTGGATGGAGAACAAGGAATGTGAAGAGAGGAGGGAGGAGGTAGAAGGAGCCACAGAAAAGGAGGCAAGAAGAGGATGGACAGCAAGGAGAGAAGGGTTGGTTGGACATGCGGAAAGATGCAATGTAAGTAGGTAATGAAAAGAGAGAGAAAAGAATAAGATAAAACTTAAAAAGCTGAAGTGGAGAGGGAAAAAGAAGAGTTTGCACTGACAGCCAGTCTCCTCTTGGGCCAAGTCCAGGATAAGTGAGGGAGGGGACAGATGCAAAGATGGATAGAAATATGGATGGAGAGAGAAAATGAAGTTGTTTGTGAGGCAGTAAGATAGACAGAGAGGAAGAGAGGGAGGGTGGAAAGGAGCCGGACCATCCTGATCTACTGTGGGTGTCGAAGAGAGAAAGAAGGGGAGTGCTATGGAGAAAGGAGGGAGGCTGATTGCTGTGAAATATAGCCCAGAATGAATGGCTGGCTGTATTAAATCAGTGCTGAAAAAGTTACTACTCTCATAAATACTATTTATGCTAATGGTGAGGTATGATTTACTGGGCCTATTAAAACACAGAGAGATGGGGGATGCTTTTTCTTTAACCTCATGTGCTCCTGAACTGTTGTTTTCCTTTTTTTCTTTTATACTTTCCTTTTATTTGCTTTTGTGTGGTATCTTTTTTTTTACATGTCTTTCCTGATGTAATTTCTTGGTAATTTCTAATTGCTTAGTTGATCCACACAGTATTTTTCTCTTCATTCTTCTCTCATTTTGACTTATTTTGCCCCCTTCTCTCTCCAGTACCGAGGTCTGTACCACCTCCCACCTCAGTGCAGAGCCTGAACGGCTTCAGTGCCAAGGTGAGCTGGTTGCCACCCACTGGCGACATCAGAGGCCTGATTGACAGATATGAGTTGATGGCCTACGATAGAGACCAGCCAGATGTACCACCTGTCAAAGCCGTGTACCTGGCTAATGGAAATTTCACAGGTAAAGGTTTGATAGGACATTAATTGGATATATACCTTCAGCTGAGATAGATTTTGTTCAGTAGGATCCAGGCAAACATCACAGACAAACACCACAGGTAGCATCATGCGAAACATGTAGCACTGTTTAACTTACTATAGCTGGTTGCGGGCCACTGTCTCGTGAGACCCGTAAGGACATTTTGGCCCTCAGTGAAAACACATTCACACTGCCTTTTTCACTCACTTTACTTCTGTCTCTCATACAAACACACATACACACACACTGTCCCAGGCAACCCTGTTAATGTCTCCTTGGCAAGTCCCCAGCTTCAGGAGACTGTCTCCATTTGGAACAAGACACTCAGGACTACCCCAATGATGTCATACCCTGGCATAGCTCCTTTCTTCTCTCTCTCTTTCTGTTGCTCACTTTTCGATCTTCCCTCGCTTCATCTTTTATGATGATGATGATGTCCGCGTCCGCTGCTGCTATTCGTCCCTCCTCTCATCCACTCTGCCATGTCTCCAGGCAAATATGAAGATGAGCTCTCTGTCTCCGTCTTTCTCAGTGTCTCTCTCGCCGCTGCCCATTCCCTCCCTCTCTCTTTGCCAGACATTAAGTCCACCGTGATAAGGCTTCTTGTTAATTTATGATGGCCTCGACACCTGACTGCGGAATTACACCAACGGCTAAAAAACACAGAAAGCAAATGAGGGTGTAATGGCAGCGGAGTGGGGCCCTGGCCCCTAATTGAATTAAAAGACATGGGTAACAGAGAGAGAGAGGAAGAAAGAGAGAGAGAGAGAAAAAAAAGAGAGACAGGGTGACTGGACACAGAGGGTGAGGAGAGTTGGAGGGGGTGGAAGAGATGAGAGGGGATGTAAAAGAATGACTTAGAAAATACGGAGAGGAGTGGAAAGGGCAGAGACGGCTAGGACAAAAAACATCAGAGAGAGACGACTGAAGCTTTACAATTAGAACAGACTCTCGTTGTTTGCCAAACGCAGAAAGTTTGCTTAGCAACAGCGGCACATAGAAACAAGTAAAGCATTTAAATTGCAGAAGAATGCTGATACATACTCCAGTGACAACGGGTTCGCACTAGAAGGAGACAGTAAAAGGCGTGATGCAGGGTTGGCACAAAGGACCATTAAAGGATAGGTTCACATTTTTTAAACTTCATCTTAAAGTAGTACTCGCATGCCTATATGAATATTACAAAAATGATTTATACGATCGAGCTGAAGCTAATATGAGGCTTCAGCAGTCTGAGATAGCAAAATTAAGTGAGTATCTTCCAAAGTTAGTCTTTTTTCACAAAAGTCCCTTTGTCTTTGCTCTCTGCTTCACCCCCTCTCTCCTCCTCCCCTCCAGGTGTGCTGCCAGGTCTCACTCCATCCACTCGATACATTATCACTGTAAGTGCCTGTAGTCCTGTCGGCTGCACTGAGAGTCTTCATAATGACAATGGTGATGATAATGATATGAGATCGAGCCTCAGAACCCCCGAGGAAGGTAAGGCTGTAAGGCAGAAACACACATATTTACACATACATGCAGCCACGCAGCCATGAACGGGACTCCTGTATTTCTCTATCCCTCACCGGTAGCCTTGATTTATGACTGTTTCTGCATCTGGACACACACAGACACACTTCTAAACACACCCAGGCACTTTATCCTGTCTGCTCAGTGATGAAGACTTTTAGTGCTCAAGAAGAGAGAAGAAGAAAGGCGAGAGAAAAAAAGAGGGACAAGTCCGCATGAAATAAACAGCAGTTGCGAAGGGAGAAGGAGAAGTAAGATGGCTGGATAGGGCAAGACACGAAATGTTAAAAGATTGGAGCACATTGTAACTGAGTGAAAGGCAGATAGTACAGAGCAACATTTCTCTTATATGGGAGGTCATGGAGGTAAGATTACATGTATAAGAGGAGGAAGAGGAAAGCAGAAGAGGAAAAGAGAGATTTTTCTTCATATGTTAGTCGCTACATTAATCTGTGTTGGACTAACTGGCCTTGTTGGGGAGATAATGTGACGGCAGGGGTCAGTGCAGAGACAGCAAAAATCAATCTGAAGTAAAAGAAAAAAAACAGATTACTGTATTGATTCTCACTGAGCACGGAGTTAAGACACTGAACCATGTTACAGAGACTGGAGACAGAACTTATTTATAACTCTGTTTTGCCAAAGTCCATTTTTCAAACACACAAAACCTCATATAGACACATTTTACACACTTTTCTGTGAGCACAGGGACATTTTTTTCAACTTCTTCAATGGGTCAGGGAACAGAAAATTGTCTTTTTCCTCTCCAGTCACTGCAGTGTTTTGAACAGTAATCTAAAACTATGTTGTATCTACAGTAGTGTCATTACATTTCTTTTAATATGTAGAGCATTTTAAATCTGTGACAGCTGATGTTAGAGAATGATAAGATGTATAACATCATCACTCACTTTGTTAACTTCATTGTTTAGTTTAATGCCTTCATTAAAGTAATATTATATCATTTAGAGCCACTGCACCACAAAGCAGTAGTAATGGATTTTTTCCTGATTCAATATATAGATCATTCTATATATTTAGAAATGTTAAACAAAAAGTTGGATAAAAAGGGATAAACTGATATATCACTTGCTTTCATTTACCTTTACCAAACAGTATATTTGTGGTAATATACTTCTTAAAAACAAATATTTTTATTTTCCCTCATTTTCAGCTCCAGATGTTGTCTCTCCTCCAGCTGCAGTCTCATCCCCCTCAGCTCTTTATATTACCTGGGAACCTCCAGCAAGGTAATAACACGATGTGTCAATCCAGAACACTTTTTCTGTTGGTCATTGTTATGTTGTTTATGTGCAAGTTGCAACTCCCTACATATGTAAGTAAATCCTCTGCACTTAAAGCCCATAAATGTCTTTTCTGACCTGTGTCCTACTTCAAGAGAGTATGAAAGAAAGCAGATGTGAAGACATGTATTTTAGTAAACTGAATCATACACCAAACCAACATATTATATAAAAAAGACAGTTGTATCTGCTTTCGTTCAGAGTACAGATTTTTCACCTTGAATTAATATGCTCTGTGTGAACACAACTGAGAGTTTAACATCAAAATGGTGTATATTAAATATAGCATAGTAATATTAACCTCATTTAACTTTTTTTGTTCCAATGATAGGCCCAATGGAGGCATTACAGAGTACCTCCTCTATCACAACAACCAAATGGTCTACAGGGGGAAAGACAGACAACACAACATCACTGGTAAGAAGGAGAGTGTGTGTGTTTGTGTGTGTGTGTGTGTGTGTGTGTGTGTGTGTGTGTGTGTGTGTGTGTGTGTGTGTGTGTGTGTGTGTGTGTTTGTGTGTGTGTGTGTGTGTGTGTGTGTGTGTGTGTGTGTGTGTGTGTGTGTTGCAGCATAGCTGTGACTGGAGGGAAGGGGCCTCGGTGTAAAGAGAAGGGGAAGAGTGAAGAAAAGCAAAATGGAGTGGGGGATTAGCATTTGAAAGAGGAAAGAGCATCTCAGTCCTTACCAAGGGAATAGCACTTTGAAAATGAACGCTAAATACACACGCACACACACACACATGAAAATGAAGCAGCGGAGAAACAAAGAACACTAAACGTTAGCGCACATGCATACACACACTTTGCTTTCAAAGCTTTCACTAAAGAGACTTAAAGAAGGTACGAAACACATGTCACACCGCTGAGACTAGAGTGCTGCACCGGGACACAAATAGATACACACACACACACACACACTGAGACAGACAAACACACACAAATGCACATACAAGACACACTGTCATTGGAACATGTGCACACATACAGTATGCAGTCATGTACATACACTCACATACACAGGAGACTCATCCTATATGGCATTTTATATGAGCAGAATAGATTATCACTCATTTTGATTTTACGTACACACACACACGCACACACACACACACACACACACACACATACACACATACACATTCCCTTAGCAAAACATCACACTGCCCAACACCGCGCGTGTGTGTGTCTTTGTAAGTTAATGAATGCATGAGAGCACATATCATCCATGCTGGGTTAATAATGCCGAGTGTCTGATGTTCACAGTGATTGGAGGGATTATGGACGTAGTAATTATACAGTATGTGCAAGAATAGATCGTGTTACAGAGGGCGAGATTGCAACAGTGAGACAGATGGAGAATAGTTTTGAGGCAAAGATAGAGACTGAAAGAGAAACAACGATTATAACACAGCTGAAGGGAGAGAGGGGGTGCACAGAGGAATTTTTCAGGGGTCTGGGGTTAAAGAGGGTTAAGTCCCCTCACAATAACAAGTCATGGGAGAAACCTTTATGATGTAATTCAAGGTTTTCATTATGTGGACTGGATTGAGTATTGAACCATCATTGTGTTTGTGCTTACACTTATTTCTCTGTCTCCTGCTGTATGTTTGTGTTTGTGTGTGTGTATGTGTGTGTGTGTTTCAGGTCTTGGTGTGTATTCCACTCACGTTCTTGTACTGAGTGCATGCACTTCAGTGGGCTGCACCAACAGTTCACTAGTTACTATGCTGACCTCTCAGCTTCCTCCTGGGCCTCTACAAGCACCAACTCTCACTCTGCTTGACTCGCGGACTGTTCTGGTGGAGTAAGTGTGCACACGTCTCACACACACACACACAGCAGGGCTAAAAAAGCTGCATGACACATCTGATGGCCCTGTATTAGAGAAAGTTTACTAATGCCATTCAATTGATTGATTTTCTGGAATTTTGTGTGTGCGTGTGTGTGTGTGTCAATTGTAAGGATCTGACAGGAATACAGTGTGGGAATAACAGTACTTCAGGGTATATTCTAGCTTTTCATTTGTCTTTTAAATGAAGCATCTGTGTGAAATGAAAAGAAAAGAGAAAGAAGGAGGGCGAGGCAGAGTCAGTGACCTTCTGCAGCTGTGTTTACCATGCAGAATACTCTTCTGCACTTGACCTTTGACTTTCTAGAGGGAAAGGGACTGAGGATGATAGATCTCTGCAATTTTCCATCATCTTCATGTGCGATTGTTCCTGGTTTGTGTGCTTGTGTGTGTATGTATAAAAGTCAATCCGCGTGAAAGCCATTAGTGTCCTGACTGTCACTTACAGTGGGACTCACCGCAGCGGGGCGCAGTGCCACTCATACGAACACACACGCATAAACACAGGCATATCGTCACGCGCATAAATAATAAATTAAGGGTGAGTGAGTTGATGGAGCTGGAAGCACACATTGGTGAGTGTGTGTGGTTCAGATTTGATGATCTTGGTAATGCTTTGACATAGACATGACCATATCTGCCTGAATGTACTGTATGAGTGGCTTACTGACAAAGCGGCATCGAACTGTCTCATTTATGAGTACTTTTCCTTCTCTTAAATTTGTTCAATTAATAATGCCGCATATCTGATTCACAAAATGCGCTCAGGCTTCTGATCTCTTATTGTTTACCTTGTTTTCATTTACAGTTTACACAGCATTCAAACTTTTTTGGAATCAGGATTGTACCTCTTTGAATAGGTTATAATTTGTATTTACCCAGAAGCAGTTGTGTTTCTGTGGAGCCACAAAAGATTATTATTATAATATTATTGTTATCAGTGTACCAGTGGTTCTGAACACATACAACAAATTTTCCTCTTAGAAATCAAAAGAAAATATATCATTCCGTTCAAGAATGAGGCCTGTAATGCCATACAACCGTACTACAAACCATACAAGCGTAATGTGTTTATCTGTAGTCTATTGACAGCTGATGGCATGAAAAACAAATCACTTAGGTGTAATACATCATCCACAAGAATACTGCTGTCTGCAGAACAGGGATATGTATCATACCCTGAGCCTTATTCAGCTATATATTCACCAGGTGTGGGAAGGCTGCGTATTGCCTTGTTAGCACATTAGTAATAGGCTGAGGTTGAGAGATCATACTTGGTCAATACCTCTCTATTGTGTCTGTGAGAAAAGCTGAGAAAAACAGAGAGAGAGAGACAACTGTGAAGAAATGTGAAGATCAAAGAGAGGAAGATAATTTGGGAGTTTTGAGAAATGTTTTTTTTTTAAAGTGAGTGTGTGTAAGGGAGAGGATGAGGGTGAGAGGCTGTGCGAAAGGTTTAGGGAGGCTTCAAGATGCCAACAAAACAATATCAGCAGTTTTATTCCCTGACCTCACCTTACACTGCCATGCACTGACACATTCACTCACACACAAGCAGACAAAGCTGCAAAAAATACCCACAATGTCAGACACCAAAAACTTAGAAATTCTGATGGGACACATGATGAGGATTTAGATAATATGCACCATACCTAACTCAACTAAAACAGTCCTATTTGTTTACTTTTTCTCTGACTTTTTTCATCTTCATTACTTTTAAATGAACCTACTGCATGTTAGGTGCGTGTTTTTCAATTTATTTAATTTTCATGCTGAGAAAGCACACCTCTGTTTCACACTAACTTCACACAACACACTTTTAAAACCAGTGGTTTTCTAAAACCATTACCGCAGTGAATTATGATACAGATTATTACAACTCCCCTTTGATTTAGTTTTTCAAAAGTGGACATACATCACACTGCCAATCGACAGCATATAAATCTTATAATAAATGTGATAGATTAGCCTCAGTGGCTAATTGTGTGCTAACACACACTCATCAGTCATTCAAAAACTGGCTTTTAATGGGAGGAACCAAGAAGGGAATCCATCACTTTTTAAAATGGCCTCCCTGTGCTGCCATGCCAGGAGGGTTGTGTTCCTCTCAGGGATTTGTAAGAATTGCAGAACTATTTATAAAAAAATGTTTGAGTGGTCCTTTATGTAAGCATTATTTGCTTGCTGTGTTAGTCTAAAAATTGTAGCTGACACTTTTGTATAAAGTGCAAAGTGTATCATGGTCTAAAATGTAAATCACTGGTGCATCCTTGATTTAAAACAGCATTGTTAAAAACACTGTATTTTGCCAGGTTAGGATGAACTGAAGTGGGCAACCCTTCATTTTATCATGACTTTTTAATAAAAACATTGTTTTATTATAGCTTGAATATCTCTTCTACAATGCCAACTTGCACGAATCACATTAAGCTCCTTATAAAAATTCTTTAAAAAATTAAAAGAAGTTTAGCATTAATAAAGCAGCCAAAAAATATAATTCTTACAGTTATCTGAAGCTAACCATAGTTCACTCTCTTTCACATTTTTTAATGATAGTCGACATGTTTCTATGTATAAAGACTGTCTCTTCTTCTCCCTCTCTCTCTCTCCGTTGGGGATGACCTTCCTGTTCTAAATATAGAAAAGGAGACACCTCTATCTTACAAAGGAAACTGCGTGTACAGTATACGTGTGTGTGTCATGAGTAAGAAACCTCAGCTGTCGGCATTGTGTTTCCATCCACTGTCAGGTGGAAACACAATGAGGGAGGCACACGTGCACACACACACTCACACAAACACAAACAGGACAAAAGCACCGCCAAGGAAGCCCACAGATACTCTCTCAGAAACTTGCTTTAATCTTTCAGTCATAATGGTGCTGAAGTATAATGAAAAGCATTTGCAATGTAACGTCAATATATAAAGACAGTTTTAGAAATAATAAGTAACATCTTAATATACACTATTTTTAACAGTAGCTGTCTGTGTTCAAAAAGTTATTTTGAATTACCAATTATAATAAATGTAATAAATAATATTTACATGTCTATTGCAATATTGCTGTGATAACAAAATACACAATTATACGTTATCTTCACACTGGCATCGTGCATCACAATGCAGAAATACGTCAACCAGAGTAGTGGTGTGGCTCTTGATCTTATGAAATGAATCTTAGAAAATGAGATATTAAAAGTAATTGTCTGGTCCTTGAAATCTGAATTTAAGTGCAGTTTTATACTGAATGCATTTTGATTGTTCTCTCCCTCTTCAGGTGGTCACGTCCCTCGCAGGTCAATGGCGCTTTAGAGTTCTACTCCATCTACCTGTCACGTGACGGTGCGGCGCCTGTGTTAGCCTATAACAGCACAGAACTTTTTGAAGACCACACACTCCGCAACCTAACCCCTGGAACATCTTACACCATCACACTCGCTGTGAGTCCCTTACTCTCTTATCTTTTTTATTTGCATCTTCACATTCATCCACACATTAATGACTTGGTGTGTGTATGTGTTCATGGCAAGGCCTGCACAGGAGGTGGGTGTACCTTAAGCCCTCCCAGCCAGGCGCAAACTGAGGAGAGCACCCCTGAGAGTGTTCCTGCACCGCTGGTCACCCCTTTGTCCCCACATGCACTCAACGTCAGCTGGACTCCTCCTGACACTCCAAATGGTGAGAAGACACACAGAGACAGATACATAGCCAAAAACATCCTAATGACATAACAACACATTTATCAACAGTGACATTTAGAATAATGTCAAATTTGAGCTAAATGCACACAAACACAAGTTCTTGATGATCCATATGACACTGACTTTTAAAATAATTGTTTTTATTGGAAACTAGTGACATAAAGAGGAGAAACATGATGAGGATAACAGCATGTGACATGAGTTGAACTGTGGAACTGAAATGAAGGTGTCAGTATCGTCCATAACCCGGTTTATCTCAGATTCGAAGGCCATTGCGCAGGTATCCCATGCATATAATGATGAAACAGGAGAACATTTTGCATTGTGCAAAAGAATTCAGATGAGTGCGCAAAAGATAGAGATAAAACAGTTGAAGAGAAGGAAAACAGGAAGGGAAACGAAAAAGGACTCAGGGAGAAAGGGGAAAGAGACAAAGACGGGGGAGAGAACCCACAATTTGAGACAGACTAACGGAGAGCGGGAGCGAGAGGGCAGTGCTTTACCAAGCTCCTTTAAGTGGATGAAAAGTGCTCCCTTTTGACTGAACAGAGAACTGCAGGCTGGAAGCACATAGACTCACAGTGACTGCCTTTCCCTCTCACTGTGCTCTGTTCTTACCTTCATCTAATTTACTTACAGCCAATTAAAATCCATTGCACAGAGCTGGACCAAGATGTATTTCATGTATAGTGGATGGGAATTTGAAATCCAGTTTCTGGTTGGGAACCGTTAAGATTAAAACAAAAAAAGTTAATTGCGCATAACTGTTTTCTGTGGGCAGATGTCTTAGAGGAAAGAAATTCAAAGTTGAAACTGAACAGTGCAGTTTTGGAATTGTCTGAATTAAAAAAATTTCAGTGTTAAACTTCACAATATACCAGAGTGTTTCAATGTGAAAGAGCAAGGAGCGATGCATCATCAATCATCAATGCTATTTGATATGCTGATTGTACATTAACATTCGTAAAACTTTTAAATATTGCAAATGTCCGTAGTGCCAAATGGTAAAAAGCAACTGCTTGCTCTGGGCCAGGTCTTGCCCTCACATCAGAATCCAGAATTTTAACCTATTTTTGAATATATATCACTAACCCAGTCAACAGTGTGCAATTACGTACCTTTACCAATAATATTAATACAAATGAAAACCACAAAGCAGAACAAAATATATGTTAAATCAAAGCAGGAATAGCACGTTTTTTTAGAACCTCCCTCAAAAGGAAATGAAACATGGGGCACCCCCATATCTTAGGGGTTAAAAAGTCCACCATGAACTGCAACCTTTCCAGTTCAAGTCAAGCTGTGGACCACTGTTGCATCTCTGTCTCCCTCGTTTCCTGTCATCACTTCACTGTCTGTAATAAAAAATATTTTAGGAAATGAAACAATAATATAAAATTTGAATACTCTCTGTATAAAGTATCATTGCTTAGCACATACGCTACATCAAGCAATCAGATGTCCTTGTGTCATACTAAAGTTCATCATATGATATACTGAAAATATTTGGGGTTTTTTTTTACATCTAAAACACTAACATGAATTATCAAGGACTATCTTAACCAAATGAATTGAGTGAGTAAAACCATCAGAGGATTTCCGACCCCGTTTCACAGTCTCTAACATACAATGCACTGCCACATATTATCAAATGTTACTGCCATGCTCGTTAAAGTATGTGTAATTCTATAATGCGTGTGTGTGTGTAATGTGAATCGTGTGTGTTTTACGCTTAATGCCACATGAGTGCATTTCGCACCATAAACCCTGTGATGTGTGTGCATATTAGCCTGGATAAATTACTTAAAGCTTTTCTCATCTGATGACAGAAATTTATAACAAGGAGACACTTAATCATGATTACCCGATTATCTCGTGCTTAAAAAGCTTTAATTTTTTGCTTAAAAGGGGAGAAGAGCTCAGCGCCTTATTTTTTCTTTTTTTTTTTCATTTACTCTTTTTTGTTTCATAAATGGATGGCAACAATGACGATGATGATGGTGATGGCTTCCAGAGAAGTGAGATTCTGTGTCTCTCTCTCCTCCCCTTCTCCCCAATTCCACAGGGATTTGTGGGGGATAATCCTCTCGGGGATTAGGTCGGGGCAACACGCAGACAAAGAGGGGAAATAAGCCTGTTATGCATTCGCTGCTTCATTTCCCAACCTGTCTTTATTACAACCTATACTGATACGGGCTTATTCACACACACAAGCACACGGAGATGTCCGCACTCATATACACACACACACACATACTCTCACACGCATGTGATTGGCCACATTAAGGGCTTCCCAGATGTAGTTGGCGTCCGTGGGGTTTTTGTGTCTTCATTTCCCTGATAGGTGTGTATATCTGTATTGAGCAATAATAAAACCCACACATGATTAAAGCAGAATAGGCTCTTACTTCTTAGCACTGATCTTTTGAGCCCCCTGTATGCATTTTTATTAAGGAAAAGCACATTTGGCACCGTACTGTTTCATTTTTTTATTAGGTGGATGTAATGCAATGTAATTATTGTGCGTGTGTGTGTGTGTGCGTTCACCTATTTGCACCCACACCTGTGTGTGTATGCATGTTCGCTCTCGTACAGCTGTCCTTCTGAGGGCCTTTATCCTCATAATGCCTATGGTTACATTTGTCGTTTCAGTGCTGTTTCCATCATTGGATCACACTAGGACACACTGACTGGCAGGTCTGGTGCCCCTAAGTCAGTTTTCATTTGCATTGTAATCCAATGACCCAGACTGCATCCCAACATAGCAAAGCTCACTCTGTGATTTTATTCCTCATAGTCTGGCCAGAGTCCCACTATGTTTTAGTGACCAACGCAGTGTTTGAATAGCATCAGGAAAAAAAACATGTGGACATCTTGGCAAACAAATTCTAAAATTGAAGTCAAAGAAAATGGAAACAATCTTTCATATCAAGAAACAGAGAGATTTGTTGTAGAGATTTGGTGTGATATTCTTTAGTCGTCTGGAAATGTCTTGTTTTGTAGAACTTAACATACAGAAAATTGTGTTTTTATAGTTTAGCATTAGAGTCAGAGCTATGGTGTGTTTGTGTCTGGACGGGGGTGGTTTCAGGCTAGGGAATGATTAGTTATTTTTAAATGCAAGGAAAATTAAGTGCTGAGATACTTATGTACAGTAACGCTCACGTCTTTCTTATTTTTCTTCTGTATCTCATGCATGTCCTAATCAAATGTGTTCTTTTGATAGGCATTATAACCAGCTATGGCCTGTGGCTGGATGGAGTCCTCATTTTAAACTCCAGTTCCTCCCGGAGGTACTTTGTGGTGGAGGGACTCTCTCCATGGAGCCGACACATACTCAGGCTGCAGGCTTGCACAGCACGGGGCTGTGGCAAGGGACCAATGGTCAGTGAATTACTGACTAGTAAACACATTAATTCATTTATGAGGTACAACAATAAACTGAAGGATCCTTTTTGAGATCTTTAGAAGACCTTAGTGGTGTTGCAGTGTTGGTAATACTAAAACATGTTTGTCCTTGAAATTTCTGACAAAACTGTTTTTTGTTTACTTCTGAGCTTACTCCTCTGGCTGTTATTGCACAGTATTTATTCCACAGGAACTGTAGTTGCTGCTACTGAAAAACATAAAACTCTGCTTCTGCAATATACCACATTTTTATCTAAACCTTCCCAACACTTAGTATTTAGAGCAGCAAAAGTGTAAAAGCTTAATTATATTCTCTATTGTGTGAAACCTCTCACATCAGTTGGCCAAACAAAACAGCTAAAACAACAGAACTGATTGAAACCAACAATTACAAAGTCTATGTGGGTTGTGTGTGCATGTGTGTGTCTGTGTGTGCAGTTGTGTCACCGGGCGTCACAAAGGTGATCGATTCGCTCGGCTCAATAACGAGGGTTGGCGTGGCGACAGTGACATTTGGTAGGAAATGCCACTCCACGCTCAATGATGTCTCTGACGACAGGCCATATTTTGGGGCATTTTTCCAATACAGACGCCATGTTTAGTCAAACACCAGGAGAAACAGCTGACACAGCAGAACAGGAGGAGAGGAAGGTGGGAAAGGGAGGGGTAAGAACAGGATGAACAGGAGAAGAGGAGGAAATGACAGGATGGATGGGAAAAGGAGAAGAAAGGAGGGAGTTTAGGGATAAAAGAGTGAAATGATGAGGATGGAGTAAATGGTCAGAGCAAAGTGAGAGATGAGGTGGAAAGTGAGGATGTGAAGGGCAGCAGAGGAGAGAATAACAGGAGAGTGAGACAGGAGGAAATGAGACAGAAGAAGAAGAGAGCAGGGTAATGGTGGACAGAAGGAGAAGAGTGAGTGGATTGAGAGAAAAGATGAGGAGTATGTGTCAGGAGAGAGAGAGAGGAAAGATAAAATAAAGCATGTAGAAAACTGGCGGCCAGATGTGTAGTGCGGTTTCATGGTATTTAATGTATTATATTTAACACCTTAATTAATCCAGTCAGTGAAATATATCTGTGACCCTTATCAAATGGGGACAGTTTTTATTATATGTTTTTTATATTTCAAAATGATAGCAGTTGGATGGATGAGTGTGAGTAGAATTACAGCAAAAGAGTAAAATACTGTGTACATGTAAGCGCACATGCTACATTTCCGTTCTTCTGTGCAAAAAGTGCGATTATGTGTTTTAAATATTTTCTTTAAATCAGGTGGAGATACGTACATCAGAGATGGCTCCAGAAGGCCCTATACTGCTGGAACTGACCAATCAGAGCTCTCGATCACTCCGAGCCCGCTGGACAGCCCCACCTAGACCAAATGGGAACCTCAGCTACACAATGTACTACAAAAGCAAAGGTAACACAAACAGCCCTGCTCTGTCTCTCTCTGTCTCTCTCTCTCCCATTACTGATCATTAAAACTGAACATACACACATAGCAGCACATCTACATAATAACACATGTTTAGAGTACCATGTCCTGCCTTAATTTAACTGCACTCATCACACCGTTGCTCACCAAGCAGACAAAGGTGTGGATTATGCCCTAAAGATAGCCTCAACTGCCACCTAAACCTTGGCTTTATTTTCTGTGAGGCTGTACATTATATACATGGCTGTTGACCAGATCTTTACTCAAACCAAAAACTATGCAAGAAAGGCGTGTCTTGACATTTTGCTTGTTGCTAGACTCTAATGCTCTCAGGTCAGACTGTTCTGAAGGGGAAAAGGCCACGAAAGACTAAAAGCGGAAAGTAGAGGCTTCTCCTCTATAGGTCTCATTCCTGCTAGGTCAGTGCTGTCGGAGCACTAAGAAAGGGTGTTATCTTTTACGAGTCCATCAAAAACCAGTAGCAGAAGCTATAGTTTGTTATAAATTTAACAGACTGAAGGTGCTGTCACAGCATCACATAAGGGTGTTTTAAGGCCATATCGTCCAGGCCCAAAAAATTCATCTTTTTTCAGTCTTCACTTATGACCCACTAAAAGCATGTGGTGGTGTCTATATCTACAGAGACCCTTCACTCTGCCTATATTTCTTATTTTCTTACTATTTTGCTGTGTTTGGGGTGCTTCTGGACATGTAGCCCCAAGCCAATAACAGGACGCAAGGTGTGAGGTCGGGACTCTTTTAAATTGTAGTGACCAAGTCTCATTGCTGTCTCCATCCCTTTCCTCTGCTCTCAGCCTGTCATACAGAGCTTCAGGTCTGTGTGTCTGTTTGACTGAGGGCGGGAGTGAGCTACACACACACGGGCAGAGCAGAAAAGCAAACAGCAGACAGTATGAAGTGTGTTTTCACACAAAATCCGGAGGGTTGTGCGGAGGTGTAGGCATTTGTATTTGTGATTTGAACATAACCTAATGAAACAAACAATCAAAAATAACGTTTTTATTTATATTTGTTCTCACCATCGTCACTCGCTTACTCACTCGACCACTGCTGCACTCTCTCAAGACAAAAAACTCAACTCAACACACTCCTCACCAATGATGCCAACTTAAACTGAAAGTCAGGCATGAAATGGGAGCATGTCAGAAGAAGTAATCAAACCAGAGTGTAAAAGAGATGAGATTTTTTTTTATATAGCCATTGACTAAAGAGAGGAGATCATGTAGGAGTCCAGAGCAAAACAGAGCAAGATGGAAGCAAGAACAAAGACACGCAGTGGTAAACAAAAATATACAGAGAAAGGGGAGATGAGAAGCTCATATTTCCATCGATGTATTAGAAAAGATTGCAGGTAAAACAAATAAGATATGAAGAACAACAAAACAGCGGTTGATATCAACAAAATAGAAAAGGAGAACTGGACATGGAAAGAAAAGGGCAAAGAAGAAAATTGAACAAGATGAGAACAGGAGCAGAACACACACACATCTTTTAACTAACACATATTCACCAAGTGCTCTCTCTCTCTGTCTAACACACACACACACACACACACACACACAGAGTCAGGGACTTTGATCTGCAGCTCACAGAGGAACAGACAGATTAAAATGAGTAGAGAGAAGGATAGAAGAGGTGTGGAAGAAAGAGAGAGATGGTGTTTCGCTCTAGTTACCCACAACCTCTTGTTTCTTTGATACACATTGCCTTCATCAGTTCACACAGAGCTGATATACGTTTGTGTGTGTGTGCGTGTGTGTGTGTGTGTGTGTGTGTGTGTGTGTGTGTTAGTGTGGGTGTGCATGTGGATCTAAATATATTGGATAGGCTTACATGGTGTAATTTTCTGATCCTTTATCTTTGACTATCCTTGCATAACCTCAATGTGGAGATCTCTCTTTTTTCATCACTCTCATTTAATCTCTGTCAGTATTCTTCTCTCTTGAACTCTCACTTATTCTCCTCTGTTCTCCCTTAGCTGTTGTATGTATCTTTAATGAATCTCTTTTCTGCAATCACACTGATGACTCTAATAAATAAATGTGCCATAAAAGCAATCTTTGCAAGACATTACCATCTTCCTCCTCACTAGATACAGAACATACACAGAGCTTGGCCTAACACCTTACATGTCTCTTTGTGTCTCTCTCTTTCTCTTAGATGGAGATGGTGTATTGGATGGAAGTACAGCAGTAGGCAGCTGGTTGTCTGTGACTGACCTGCAGCCTTACACCAACTACAGGTTCTGGATCAGAGCTTGTAACACACAGGGTTGCGTTGAGAGTTTGCCACAGGATGTTACTACGGCCCCAGCAGGTAAAAACACCCCTCGAAAAATGTCAAATATCTATTGTACAGGCGATATGACAGGACATCTTTCTCAAGCTAGTTGATCAATGGCCTTGCCAGATCACAAAGAGCTTATAATAAAAATATGGATGGTGAATGAGTGAATGTGAATAGATTATGTACTAAAGCATTATTGCAATTTGTATGTTTTTGAGCTGTGAATTGGGGTTGAAACAACATTGCAAACATTGTGAATTTTGAAGTATTATATTAGAAATGGTTGACAGAAACAGCTAAATTTGAAGAGAAAGTGTTATATTTGCTTGATGTGGGTTTTGCCTTCTTCCTAAAGAGTTATTTCGCTTCATGGGAAATGCCAGCACCTTTCCAAATAAGTTCTGATGTCGCGATTTAGGGAGGAGGAGAGAAGGAGTAGAATAGAGTAGAAGCTGCATCCGCAGATTCAAACAGTCTCCTTATTTCTCCTCAGTGATCTCATGTAACCTTCCTAACATTAATACATGAAACAAACAGATATGTCATAACATTTCCATCATGTTTTCAGCCTTGTTTTTTCACCATTTGAGTTTCGTCTGATGTCTTTTAGTCACGTCATTTTTTTGCACCCTGTCCTTTTGCGAGAGTAAAATGGTTTTCCAACTGGAGAATTGGCGCCACCTACTGCTTATCTAGATTAGCCAACGTCTAACAATCATGTAGCGGTAGTGGCTGAAAACAAGCATTTATTCGCATAATGTGTTGACAGTTTCTTGAAATTTAGTTTAAATTTGCGGCACATTTGGATAGAAGGCCAGCAGATAAGAAATACAGCATGGAAACAACCAGCAGGATACAGCCCTTTGTGATAATACTCGCAAAGAAACTCTCTTACTGATGTGTCACTGAATGATTAAAGCATGAGAGCTGTATCGCCAGTGATGGGAGTTTACTTCCTTACAGAATAACCGAGTATGACGGTATGGTTATAGCCTCCTTTGTAATAAGGCCCTTGTTTCCTCCACTAAATTGTGTCTGTTCTGATTTAAGTGACTATAATTGTAGTTTTGTTTCTCACTTTAAACACAAGGCCAAGGAGCATTGTAACATTTTTATTTCATTACTCTGATTTTAATTGCTACTCCTGTGAACTGGAAAGGCTCATTTTTATAGCTTGCTATGCAAAAAAAAAAAGAAAGAAAGAAAAAAAGAAAACAATTATTCAATGAGTAGCTGTGACAAACACAGACACACACACATCATTGACTTTAGTTAATGGTCTGAACACATATTTCTGATTTACACAGTGTTTGTGTGTGTTGTGTGTGTGTTTGTAACAGTAGAATAGAGGCTGATTGTGAATACTGATAAATGTCAAAGCTGATCAGAGCAGTGTGGTGATAATGGTAACCAGGCAGCAACACACACACACAAAGACAGACACACATTTGTCTACTTTAGCTAATGTTAACAAAACTGTTGAATAATCTACGCATGCACACACCACACCCATGTCTCAGTCAGAGAACAACAAAAGATCGACTTCGGAAAGTTCTACTGTTCAAGTTCAAAACAAAGGCATAAGAAAGTATAAATTTTAAATACCAGACGTTTCCTCTCTTTCTATCTCTCTTTCTACCTCTGTGCCTCTGGCATCTCTTTAGACTTCTTTAAGGCAAACTGTCTTGATGCGTCCTTGTTCTATGAAAGAACAGAGAGGAGATCGTGGAGCAAGAGACAGAAGAGCCGAGGAGGAGGAGAGCAGAGAGAGAGAAGTGAACATAAAAGTGCATAGTTTAAAACGATTAGTGACACCTCTGATATTGTACCTGCTAACACACCATGAAAGAGACACAGGCTCACCAACAGTGTGTGTCTCTGTGATGTATGTGTTTTGTGTGTGTGCGCGTGCACACACACTCTGAGGGAATGACCAGTTTGCTGATCAACACGAGGGTCTTCTTTATTAATAGGTAGAAACTAGGGGTGGGCATCAAAATGATTATATTAATTACAATGAAATTATGGATTCATCCTTTTGATTCAATAATGTATTTTATCATTTTTCCTGTAGAAATATATATAAAAGGAACATCCTAAGCTATACAAAATTAAAAGAGGAATTAACATTCATTAAGCTTGCAGCAGTGGTAAGCACTGGCGCCTCACAGCACGAAGGTCTGGATATCAGTAAATACGGAATGTTGGCAACACTTAAAGCTTCACCTTGCTTTAACATTCTTTTGTTATTCTTTTATCTATTTATTGTTTTTTGTTTTTTGTTTCTGTGTTTTCAGTTGTCCAAACTATTCTCCTTTCAAACAGATTGATAAGAAATAAGTCAGTCAGTAACTCTTTCGCTGTTCTCTCTTGCAAAAGGAGAGAGAACGGAGAGAGAAAGAAAGAGAGACAGTTTGGACACAAGGGTGGTGACAAATCTCAAGTGGGCGCAGGTGGACCTTTAACAAAAATGCATGTTTTAAAGTGTGAATTTATTTTTATTTACTAGCATAACGAATGTTGATTAGATTGAAAATTAATGTTGGTGAACCACCACTAATATTATTCTGAACCAGTTTTCAAAGAGCATTTTGAAGCTTTTTTCACATGCTGTGTGTGTGTGTGTGTGTGTGTGTGTGTGTGTGTGTGTGTGTGTGTGTGTGTGTGTGTGTGTGTGGGTGCGTGTGTTAGTGTGTGTCAGTGTGTGTAATAGCCAGCCTTTAGGATAAGATGTCTTCAGCAATCAGTCGTGTTGTAGTGGAAAGAGAGCAGTGTGTTTGATTGAAGGGTCACTTTATACATCGAAGGGCCTGCTCTTATTTCACATAGTCAACACTACAGTCACTCTCATTTTCTCCTTCTATTTGTTGTCCTTATCGCTCTCTTACTCTGTCTTTCCTCACATCTTGTCCACGTCCGTTAAGAGCACGGCTATCATACCGAATCAAGATGTTTTTACTGATTTTCCAAACACTAGCACTATGCTATCATGCTCAGCTGGGAGAGAGGGGCACTGTTGAGAGATCGGGGTCATAACGCTTTGTGTATGCATGTGGGTGTGAAAGACAGAGAGATGTTGTAGTGGTTGTCTATCAGTAAATCTGGCAGCTCTTTGTGGCACACTGAACCTCCTTTACAAGGAATATTTTTCTTTTGCCGTTATGTTTTCCTCGGTTTTGTTCCACCTTCTCTCTCTTCACCTCTGTCTCCTTTTTCCTCAATCATCTCTACTATTTGTACTCTAAGCAGAGTCATTCCCAGATGGAGGGCAGGTGTCATTCTTTTAGAATGAAGATGATCATTGAGATAAATACATTTATGAAATTGACATATCTTTTGTAGTCTATTTGTTTCTTTTTTGGCCTGTTCTTTGTTTTACTTCTCATTCCATCCCTCTATCCCTTTTCTCCACCTCTACCCTTCCTTCAGCTCCTGTTCTCACCATCTTCTCCCTCTCTCTTCACAGCCCCAGATGGGTTGTCACCTCCGATGCTGGCCCATGCAACTAGTGCCAGTCTGAATGTATCTTGGTCTGCCCCTGCCCATTCCAACGCACCAGGCCCACTCCGTTACAGCCTGCAAATGAGGACATCCCCACAGAGGCCAGTGATAAGGTGAGAGAGCACTTGAAATGTTCAGACACAGTAGACAAACTAGTGGACAAGTTTGCACACAGTCATCCACGGCACATGTACAGTAAGTGGACTGAGACAGAGACGTGTGATGATAAACAGCAATAAGAGAATGACAGAAACACACACCGCTCTCAGATACATGTCACATATATATGCACCTAAAAAATGTGTACACACACATATGCATACACATATACATATAAAGGGGTTACATTATACAGCACAGCTGAATATGTCACATCAATATGACAGACCATCAGAAACACAGAGAGGAAATGAGCTGGAGAGACGGGGGGTAGAGTCAAAAAGACAAAAAAAAAAAATCAAAGAGCAGTGCAGAGCGAGAGAGAGAGGTAGAGAAAATGTGATAGAATAAAAAGAGAGAGAGGGTGTGCATCTGATATGTATTCATTACATGCTTCCTGACAACAAATTGCAATTTAATCCAAGAAGAGGAGGCTCTCATTCTGTGGTAATAAATAAATGACTAGCTACATGTATTATATATCAGACAGCCATGCCCTCCTCCTCCTCTGCTATGGAAATCTCATTGTTCCCTGATTTATTCATTCATTCATCCCTTCTATCCATCTGATGCTAAATGGTCAACGGTCCCTCATTTATGACAATATTCTTTTACTTTGTCCTAGATTCCTTTGTATGATTGTATGATATGGGATCATGTATGACAAGGGGATATGATCAAAACCTATGAAAATATTGCATATATTGCCAAGACAGTCACTGTTTAGTGACCATATTAAACTCTCTTGACACTTTGTTAACATTGCAGTTGATATTAAATTTTACAACATATTGTTTCCTTGAATTGAGATAAACATCTTAGGAGACATGACTTTTCCACTTGCAAAAAAACTGAAATATAGGCTAACCACGTTCACACAAATGTTTAGTACGGAACGGTTCCAACCAAATAACATTTTCCAACTGAACACGAAAAACTACTTTGGTTGTTTAGATCTGTGTCACCTTAATTTCCTCTTTAACATTTCTACACAATTTGACCAGGAGGGGGTAAATGTGCTAAAAATGAATATTCAGGTTATCTGCAAAAAGTGCAGGTCTAATGTGTCTTCAAATGTGGTGTAACAAGAACATGCAATTAAAATGTCTGGCAAGCGAATGTGAATCTGACTGTGGTCATCACTATGTAGCATGTAGACGTTACATCAGCTGACCACAGGAACTGCTAATGCAGAAAACACTCTCTGGGGAGCTGTCCAGTGCTGAATATCTGTGCTCAGGCATTAAAGAGCAAAACAAGCTACGGTTTCAAAAGAGACAAGATTTAGGCTAAGGTAGAAGTGAATGGGTTTCTAAATGTTAAAGGCTAAGTTCACCCAAAAATGAATTGGCAACTAAACGTAATTCAAGTCTCTTGAAGCCACAACGTCCCAAATTGATTTAAGAAGCCATTATTTACATCCTAAGCATGTGGTTGAGCTCGTGCAGCCACTTCAGGCAGGGTGCATTGAGCTTTGCAGCTACAGTGAAGATTTTGGCTTCAAAAAGGCTTCAAATAATGTCTTGTCAAAATGGTCATTTTTGGGTCAACTTATCCTTTTGATTTAAATTTGTGCTGTGACAAATGGCATCCATAGCAACAGTTCATGTAAGTTTCGCTAATGATGAGTGACGAGAGGTGACAAATATGTTCAAATTTTTATCATTTTTTGTGTACAGCACAGCAATCTTTGATCCAAATGTGTTTCAGTAAATGTATTTATGTTTAATAACTCCTAGGCTTATGGAGAACGCAACGGACACCTTCTCCTACCACGTAGAGGGCCTGTCGCCGTACACACAGTATGTGTTCAGAGTGGTGGTTTCACACACACATGGGCAGACAGTCGGCCCCTGGGCAACCCTGCTCACCGCAGAGGACAGTAAGTACAAGTATTTATACACACTGTTGCACATATAAAATTTAACATACTTGTTACTCACAGATGCATCCATTTACACACTGACAATGCATACAGCAAAAGAGAAAAGCCACTGATAAATAACCATAAAAAAGACATAAATGACTCCATTGGTGATCATAAAGAAACTTGTTGTTGGGTCAGATAAACACTGCTGTTCTATAGGCTACCTGTTGGCAGCGGCTGTTGGCATCGTTTTTTTCCTTCTGAATTGTGCTGCCTGGGTGCTTGTGTCAGCAGTCCGGCAGAGTTTTGCGAGTGACTGGCTGGCAGGTGGCTGGCAGCAGCTGGTTGTTAGTTGGCCTCTGCCGTCAGTTGGCCGTCAGTGCTGCTGAGTCAAAGTTAAACTCAAAGAGTCGGACAGATCTCCTGTTTTTCGGTGATGATCTAAACAATGGCCTCACACATTAAACATATGGCCTGCGGTGTGAAAACAGAGCTCCTGCCCAGTTTTCTTTAATTCTCTAAAAGTCTCTCAGGTTTTATGTTATAAAGGTGGATTCACTTCTCGCTGTTGGTGGAGGTGTTCAGTTTTGAAGGGAGAAAGAGACAGAACATAGTAAAATAAGGTCTTGGAAAAATAGATGCTAGCAAGACAGAGTGAAAACACTGACAGAGTGAGATTTGCATACTGTAAGGTGTGTGTCTGTGTGTGAGTGACCTAGCCAGTGTCATTGTGGGCTAATTGCTGTAATAGAATCATATTAGCCACTGGAACAGCCTCCTCAGTGCAAAGTTATAAATTAATTAGTACCACGCTATTATCACATACATTATCATTAAGCAGCTGAGATTTGCATACACTGGATACATGCGCATGTACGCACACAGAAATGTGTATGTACACATGTATGTGTACACAAGTGCCGTCACACACACTAATGCAGGCGCACACACATACAGACACACACAATTGCAGACATTTAGGATGCATTAAATTATGGCCCTATGCTCTTTTCATCGCTATTCAGATTTTAATTCCCTGTAGCGCCACACACAAACACACACACACACACGCACAGACACAAACTCAGAGTGAGTTTTTGTCTCAAGTTTTTCCAGGTACTGTATTTGTGTTTATGTGTACACTTATATGTTTTACATGTGAGAGTGAAAATGTGTGTGAAATACCTCTGTTTGTGTGTGTGTGTGTGAACTGTAATAGATGTGTGTCCATTCGGTCACACTGTGCCCCATCATTCAAACCTCCATCCCTCTCTTTCCCTCTCTCCACCTCTCTCAGGCCCTTCATGCACACACGCGCACACACACACACTGAGAACATGTGTCATACACACACACCTGCTCGTCCTCCTTATCAATCACACCACCTCCGCGAGCTCACAAGGAGTAACACACAGTCGTGAAGTTTCATGCAGACAGAGTCTTCGCTGAAAGCACAAACACACAGGCCGACACTGTGGCAGTGTGACTACAGGTGTACAAACAGCTTCTTTTAATCGACCTATATCTGTGTCATGAGCCTGTATATAAAATAATTATATTTTGTCTGTTTGTCTTTTTGTGTGTGTTTCACTAATTAAGTGTCACACCTTACAATTGAGTCTTACATCCTTGCAAAGACACACGGTACATACTATTGTTGCAGCATAGAGCATGCATAGAAAATCTTTTTTAACATAATAATAGAATACATGACAAGTATGGAAGCTTTAAATATGAAGGGATTTAAACCCGTGATGGGAGAAAGCCAAGTGCGGCACGATTGGATTTTTCTAACATTGATGTGTAATTTGTCACCATAAACCCATCCTCTCGTCATCTTGGCAGTGACGGGGGAGGCTGCATTCCCCTCCTAATCTCCTCTCCCACACACTTCAAAAAATGACAACCTTAGCAAGCACTTTTACATTTCATTCAGTATGATTTCGTTGATAGTAAGTGATGTCATTTTTGTTGTCGTAGTTGAGTTCACTTCATACATCTGGCAAGTACATATACCTTTCATTAGTTTTATCCATTTCTTTTCTATTTTAATCTCTCCTTTCTTCAAACATTTTTCACACTGTTTTCTCTTTCTCCTTTCGTCATACCTCTTCGTTTCTGACTCTTTGTCCGACTGTATCTTTCTTTTCGTGTTGTCGTGTTTGAGCTCACCAGGGTTTCACCTTTTCTATTTGACAGACTAGCCCTTAGGTATTTACGAGTGAGAGAGAGAGAAGGGGGGAGAGAGAGAGAAAAGAATAGAGGAAAAAAGAAGATAAGAAATGGAGGAAAAAGGTGCGGAAAGAAAAAGGTAAAATGAGGAATTGAGGGAATAAGGAGGAAGAGAAGAAAAGAGAGGGCTAATGACAGAACAGAGAAAGAGAGAGACCCAAGCTTCCTCCTTTCCTTTTTATCATTCCATTAAAGTTTTATATCCATCTTTTTAATGTAATTTGGTCCCTATGAATTCCTGCCGCTGCAGAACAGACAGACGGCTCCTGTGAACATAAACTCTAGCCGTGTTGGACAGCTCCCTTTCCTCTGTCTACTCCCATGTTCACACTAGCTAAGTGATCTAAGAGAGTCTGTCTGTGTGTGTGTGTGTGTGTGTGTGTGTGTGTGTGTGTGTGTGTGTGTGTGTGTGTGTGTGTGTGTGTGTGTGTGTGAGAGAGAGAGAGAGAGAGAGAGAGAGAAAGAGGAGATGTGTGTGTATATGTGTGTGTTATAGAGAGTATGAATAAAGCACCATTTTGACAAAATGATCTTAGCCAAGCAGTCTTACTGTGTGTACGTGTGTATGTGTGTGTGTGCGTGCGTGCGTGCGTGTGTGTGTGTTTTACCAAATTAAACTTAATGCAGAAAGTGAAAGAGAAGAAGTGTGGAGGAGAAAAATGTGACAGAAATGAGGTCAGAGATAATGACAGAACACAAAGAATTCATGTTATTTAATGAATGAGTGAACGCATTAATAAAATAACACTCTACCTTATTTCCCAGTATTCAATTCAGTTAACTGTCCCAAGGAGATGTTGAATTAATATGAGCATAATCCCATTGTTATTTTGCATATCAAGACTAGAATATTTCATGCACACTATTATACAATCTTTAATTGTATTAAGATGTTGCTTTTTGATATATTATATTTAAAACAAGGAGTTTTTAACTGGTTATGAAACTGTCTCAGTTTAATAGTGACACATATATATGACCTACATAAGCAAGATATTTCTTTTCATAGTAATTTTTGGCCTAGTCCACTTGTACACAGGTATTTTTGGAAACAGGGTTTGAAAGAAAACGATCTCTGTCCAGATGAGCACTGTTTCAGAAATAACTTTCATCCATAATAATGCACCTGAAAATACATATCTCATGTACGTGTTGTATTACAACATTCGATGATGGGTTTGCTATGGAGCTATATCTGAACAACCGAATCTGTAAGCTGTGAATTACACATGACCTAGTTATATGAACAGTAATGTTATTAAAACAAAGTTAACTTTGCTTTACCATCATCATGTTATAGTACACACATAGTCACAAAAGATACATTATGTTGTGTTTTTTCCACTCACTGGTAAAACAAATGCACAAGATCTTTATAACAGGAGGCAATGGCGCTCGTACCACTCTTGTCCAAAGTTCCTTGTAGCTGCTTTACGTACATGTACACTGTCAGAAACCAGCGGGACAATATGTCTGTTCTCTGACTGAAAACTGTCATTTCTCAGCAGTAACATGTTGAATGATATTATTTTTTAAGAATTTCTTTAGTAGCCAGTTCCCACAGATTTGAATAATTTGAGACACCAACATATTTTCACATTATATTTTAAAAGCCATTTGTTACTTTGGAACTTTTTTGCTCTCTTTCTGTAGTACATCGATACATCAGAAGGTTACAAAGAATTAATAAAATCACTCTAAATAGTCGGTGTCTGAAAGGATATTTTGAATGATTGACACATGAGGTAGCGTGATGGCCGGAGTTACTTAAAGGCTAATGTACATCTCATATACTCATGATGTTATGGATACAAATCAAGCTCATGACCTTGGTTGTGCATCATCCTCTTTGTCGCTGCCTTATTCAGTGTCTCTTAAAGCAGCAATGACATTAAATAATCTGCAGAAAAGGTAAAGATATGAAATGCAATGTAAATTCTCGCCGTATTGCTTGTCACGTTTTGACACCATGTCGTAAGCATCTTGATTACAGTAAAGCTCAGCGTTTGTCCTCATTATGACTCCTCGGAGCCTCGAATCACCTTCAAAAGCCCAGTCACCCACATACACACATGCCCACAAACACACACATTCATGCACACAGGACCCTGCACAAGGCTAAAAATAATACCCTTCCTCTCCTCTTCACATGGATACACACAGATGTACACACTTAAATCTACACGGGCCCTTACCAACACACACATACACACAAACATGCACAAGAAGCGGCGTAACATGTATGTATCCACCAGTACACATGCATACACACATGCACAAACACATACACTCCTTCCTCCCTCCCCCTCTCCCAGCCCTTGTCAGTTGATTGTGTTATTACTATGCTAACCAAATCCTTATAAATGTGATTTAAGGCTTGGCGGCCCCGCACTCCTGTCTTAGCCTTCTGCTACTGTGTTTTACTGGAGAGAGGAGGAGTAAGGGTGGGAGGTGTGGAGGGAGGGATGGAGCGAGAGGGGAAAGAAGGAGGGAAGGAAGAGGTGGTAGAGGCAGGGGGGAGAGAAAACACAGGGGTGAGAGGGAGACGAGGGAAAAGAAGAGCAGTTGGGAAAGGGAGGATGAGGGATGGAGTTGAGGGAGAAGGAGAGCAAGGGGGAAAGAGAGATAAGGAGTCAGGAAACCAGAGAGAGAGGGGTTGCTATGCATTCCCTCAACACTCGTTCCCCTCTATCCAGAGAGCAGTAAAGCGTCAGTAAAATAAAAAAAAGGGAAAAAGCATCACCTGCATCTTAAATGAAAATTTCAATTGAAAAACTTAACAGCCCTTCAAATTGCAGAATTTTACACGCGCCAGTAAAGCCTAAATAACACTCAACACTTAGAGGGAGAGGGGGAGGGGGGAGGAGAGGGAATGAGGGAGGAATAGGGGTGACAACGGGGGTTATTTTGGGGTGGTTGACGGAGGGTTAGATCAAGGTGACTGGATTGTGTTTTGTGGTAAAATTATTTACAATTGAGGAATTTCTATCTGCGATCCGTCCGTCTTCCTCTCTGTGCATCTCTCAGAGGTCTTTTGTTGGAACAGAGAAACATGTAGATCAGACAGTAAGGCAGACAATAATAAAGTTAAATGGACAGAGGGATGCAAAATGTCTAATTAGACAAACTGGTAGAGACACATCCCAACCCAAATGAACGAGAGAGGCATGCAGACAGGCCGGCAGATATGCACATAGTCAGACAGGGAGACGGGCTCTTTGGTTATTCGTGGGGTTCAGTGGACCTTTGGTGGTAATTGAATCAGTGTGAGTGCTGAGTAGAGCTAGCATAAAAACCTGTTAACCCAAAAGGTCAACTCTCTGCATTGTTTATTTAGCAGGGAGACCGGAGAGAGAGAGCGAGAGGGAGCGAAAAAGGGGGCAGAGAGACTGAGACACAAAGCACGAGTAACGGAGAGAGACAGAGGAGAATGAGAGAGAGAGATGGTGGGGGAGAGGAAGGATGGGGTCAGAGAGAGGAAAGAAGAAAGAGACAGACAGACAGAAGGAGAGATGTTGTCAGTGGGAACATTTGGGATCTGTAAAATCAGCCAAGCTTTACATCATCGTTTTTATACTGTTGTTTATTTGTGTTTGAAAGTGTGTGAGTGTGAGTGTGTGTGTGTGACTGAATGGATGGCTACTATCTTGGTGTATATTTTTAGCTTTACCTGTGATGTGCGTCTGTGTGTGTGTGTGTGACTATACATTATATTTGTGTGTGTGTGTGTTTTATAAAACTTTCTGAAAAATTTTAACTCTTAAAAAGTGTCAGCCTGTTTATTGATAGAATAGTTCTGGGTGTATGTTGAACATTGCAGCCAAATCAGGCTGTTGGAGACATAGGAGGAATATAGAAAAGCTTAATATCCAAATTAAGTATGAGGCAACAGATTTGAATTGTGTTAAGATATTTTAAACTTTTAGGAGAACTGGGGTACCCTGAGCCAAACACTGAATGTCAGTTGACGTCTCAGTCTGTGTGAAGTAAGGCTGATCAGTAGATAGTCTGCAAAATACACACATCCTCACACAACTGCTGTCTTATGTGCACGCATGCTGACATACACATATACATGCTTACACACTTTATCTCTTATACAGTCACGCACGCATCTTTTCAACCGCTCATCTTCTTTCACCCTCTCCCTCTCTCCCTCTCTCTCCCTCTCTCTCTCTGTCTCTCTCTTACACACACATACACACACACACACCGCCATCTGGGAAAGCCGTTAGCGGTTAGCGGTAGCACTTAGCGACGCAGCACGCTCCCTCAGTCCGCTCAGTCACCTTGATCTGCTTGCCCTTCACACAGCACCATTACTGCTATACTGCATCACTGTGGGTGTGGGCTTGTGAGTGTGTGTGTGTGTGTTGGGAAGAGTGTGTGTCTATGTATATGGACATGCATCTGTGTGTGTCCATTATAGAGCAGTACAGTGGGATGTAAATGCCGGGGGAGGAGGGGGGAGGGGGCATTACCTTCAAATGAGCTACCGTGGAGTGAAATATCCCTCTGACTAGTCTTGTGCAGGTTCTTATCCGTGCATGGACATGTGCAAATTATGTGACTGTGTGTGTGTGTGTGCCAGTGGCCTTCAAATGTGCATCTCTGTCTGCATACTTCTAATACTTGTGAGGATAATTTTGCCTCCTGTACTTAAGAATTTAAGGCACTCTCAGGTATTGGGAATGGCAGTGAACATGAATACACAGTAGACCTAAATGAGAAGTCTACGAGCTCTCTGAGACCACAGCTGTCGTTCTACAAAACGATGTGTTGTGGTGAATTTGCAATTAATTTGGTATCCTGACCCGAAGCTTAGTAAATGTAAGTTTTCCTGCAAGTTTTTAATATAAACTTATTTCATCAAACATATGCCAAACTTATATATATATATTTTTATTATACCCCGATTTTACACCTGATTGGAATTGCAAAATCAGGGGACATTTGAATGGTTTGCATGCATGTCATGTATTTATGCTTGTGTACAGCAAAGCCAGTGTGAAGTTGAGTTAATGACGGGATGTAACTAAGTACATGTAATCAAGTGCAGTACTCAAGTACAATTTTTAGGTCCTGATACTTTGCTTGAGTATTTCCATTTTCTGCTAAGTCATATTTCCTCTCCACTACATTTTGGAGGCAAATATTGTACTTTCTACTCCACTGCATGTACTGGATAACTTAAGTTACTAGTTACTTTGCAAATTACATGCTGGATCAGAGACATTTTTTGTTTTGATTTAATTTATTGGAAATCGGATAAGAAAAAATCTCACTCACTCCAATTATCAGAAAAATGTTGTAACAGATAATCAGTCGTCTCATAGTATACAGTTTATACATACATGGAAATATTTGTATAATGTACTTTAACTTGTACTTGTGATACTGAAGTACATTTATTGCCAGAAAATTACTTTTGATACTTAAGTACAAGAACGTTTAATATCAGATACTTTAAGACTATTACTCAAGTACTCAAGTATTCAAATGGGGAACTTCAACTTATTCTTTTGCTTTACTCAATATCTTAACTTTTACTCAATAATGACTTTTGGGGGATTTTAACAACACTGCCTCCAAGCTTAAGACAGTTTGGGAAGCCGTAGAAGAACTGGCAGTGTATCCCAAAATGCGAGCCACTGCCTCAAGTGGCTCCTTAAAGGATTAGGGCAGTGCATGGTGTATGTGGTGTTGAGCAAGAGAGAGAGAGAGTGATGGTGGCTGCTCTCAGAGCAGACAGGTGTTAATGATCGGAGCAGAGGGAAAGTTTAGCAGTGAAGTACAGTACAGGTTACAGTTTGACAATGTATAAACTCTGCAGCCACTCAATACCAAATAGATCTTATATTAAAGTGACCATGAACACTATCCATGCTAATATCAGTGCTATTGCTGTCCATGATAATAATGTTGATCTTGCTAAACGACAGTCTGGTTGGGATGGTAATGGATTTAGTTAGGCTATTAACCACATCTCCATTCTTCGTTTTAGAAAGAACGCCAACCGTAAGACACAAAGGAAACAATGGCTGGAGTGGGGCTTTAACTCCCTGCTGAAAGATGCACAGACTCACGGTCAAACAGTTACAAGTACTGCATAAATCCATAAATACAATCTCGGATTGCTCTGGGGGAGAAACAGAGAGAGAAGTTTCCATGTTAATCCCTTGGATAGAGATGGCAAAATCACTTTTTGTTCTTCTGATGTCATTCTTGATGTTACTTGTCAAATAATTCTTCAGAACAAAGCCCCCTCCACTGTTTTCTCTCACTCTTTTTTATGATCACACACAAAGAGTATATTGTATATCCTCGTCCTTTTATTTATTTATTTCTATTTACCCACAGGCCCAGGACCAGTGGACGCTCCAGCTGTATCAAGGCTCCATCCTCGAAGTGTTACAATAACCTGGGATCCTCCCTCCGAACCAAATGGTGTTATCACCAATTTTACCCTTTTTCTTTGTCTCAGTTCAGCGTGCAGCACCCTCAACTACAGCTTAGGTCATAATCTAAGCCTACTTCCTCAGACTGAGGGTGCATATCTCAACTCAGGTCATAACCCCAGACCAACACCCAGTCTTACCACCACAGGCTCCAGCTACATCTCTATGTCTGCTTTCAAGACAAGCAGTAATAACAGCGTGAGGCCTGGTACCACAGATGACAACCAGTCCACTCATGGAAGAAATACAAGCCAAGGCCCCAGTTCCATCTCATTGCCTGCTCTTTTTCTGTCAAACCCATATAATGCAACCAGCTCTAATACTGAACAAGAATCCTTCCTAGGCCCCGTCTCTGGGCTCTTTAGTGCAGCTTCAGATTCAAGCACATCCCCTCTCTCAGTCACTGTTCCAGGAAACACCACTAGCTACACTTTCCTCGACCTACTGCCGTACCAGACCTACAACCTCCAGGTACAATGTGATATATATGATGATTAACTGACTGCAGAAATCTGATAGACACTCGTATACCATTGTGATTTGATGAAACTGTTTTCCAACATCTAGGTGGAGGCATGCACCCGTGTGGGTTGTTCAGTGTCTGGGATGTCTCCGAGCTTTCGTACCCTCCCAGCTCCCCCTGAAGGGGTTCCTGCACCTCACCTTTACTCCGACACCCCCACGTCTGTCCTCTTGTCCTGGGGTGCACCGGAGTTGAGCAATGGACCACTGGAGCGGTGAGAGATGATCACGTACATACACTTTAATTCTTCTGTGACACTCCTATTAGTAGTTAATTTCTGTTCGTATCTTGTGCTGGGTGTAGATGGCTAATTGAGCGCAGAGTTGCTGGGACAAAACAAGTCTCCACGGTGGGCCATCTCCTACCAGACCCTCCCCCTCTTTCCTTCCTGGACTCCTCATCAGCTCTCAGTCCCTGGACTAGCTACCAGTATCGACTTGTGCTCCATAATCAGGCTGGCAACACCACAGGTAAGGCCATAATGATGGTCCTAAATTATATTAAATTCAATTTGGCCAACATGTGTGTATGTTGCATTTTACAGTGTGTAATGCAAGCTTTTTACCAATTCACCAATTTGTGTCAAACTTAAAGATGAATGCCTCCTCCCTTAGTAGGATCTTTAACCACATATTGTTGCCTACTTGCAGGACCTTGGGTCAATATCACCACCAGACCCTCTCGGCCAGCTGGTCTCAGTCCACCAAGGGTGAAGGTCTTGGGGCCGGAGTCACTTCAGGTATGGGTGCCTTGTTTATATGACTTCTACTCACAGGTTCATTAAATACCTCTTGGATCTGCCATGAGAGAGAGTTAGTCATGCTACTGCTCACGGTAAAATACAATATGTCCTTACAATACGTTGGACTGGTCAAAGGTTTCACATCTCAAGATGAGTTTTTAGAAATTAAAAAGTTCCTGTAAATGAAAAATGCACAAAAATCAACTGGACTTCACTAAGAATCTCTGCAGTCACTCACAGTAGAAAAGACAAAGCAATGTCACACTGATTCCTCTGTCTCTGCGTCTTGGGATTTAATGAGAAAGAAAAACATTCAACTCAAGGTCCCCTTCAGAAAATGGGAGGGGCTGTGACCCTGTCTAACGCAGCTTCCTTCCTGTCGGCCATTTTGAAGGAGGGGCCAGAGTTAAGTTCCACAACTGGCTAATCCCACATCAAGGCCTTTCAATGAAAGCCACTGAAACAATATTGTATGCATGCACACACACAGTCACACACACACACACATGCACTCACACCCCTGCACTAATGCTAACTGCAGAAAAATGCTAATGCCTGTCATCATTTCAGAACCGCCCCTGTCATCTCTGCAGCAGCGCAGCTTTAGGGGTCACAGGTCCGAGAAGGAAAGTGTTCCTTCCTGGTTGTTGCTAATTGGACAGACAGGCAGGCAGCTTCCTGGTTACCAATTGACCTTGACAACACAGACCAGATTTTCCGTCACTCCCTTCTTTCTCTAAATGATTTATTTTTTCACTTCACTTCTTGCTCTCTTCCATTATTTCATTTTTCTTTTCTTTTCATGTCGTGACACTCATAGTCAAGGTTTTCAAAGCACAGCCAAAGTCTACTTCTGAATGTCTACTTTTCTGATATAAGGATGGCACAAACAATGTCCTTTTAGCTCAGACTGTGAGTGGAAGAGTTTGTGATGTGAGTGCGATGCAGTGAGGAATGAAGAGCATCACATTGATTGTTGTAATGCAGGCTTTGTATTGAACTATGGTCAAAACAGATCTATGCAATAAAGCAAAATGAGATCATAGGAGTTGGGTACAAAAAATAAAATGTTTGAGACCGCAACCACTCTGTGCATCACCATTTACTGCAAGTTTCTGCTTCTTTGTTAGTGTCTGATTCACAGCCACAGGTCATTAGTTTATCATTCTAACACTCACTGTCTCTAATATATAGTTAGGCTTTTGCTGGTAGTTAGTTATTTATGCTGAAGGCATATTGATAAACTGTGGTGATTTAAACCCTTAATTTGATTTTGGTCATCTCCAGATCTGTGATCAAAACCACAATCATTTCACTTTGTAACCAAAAATCAAGAAAAAACTCAAAAGAGTTTGTTTTGCAGGATGACAATCTAAATGTACCTAAATATGTAAGTGGTAACGTTGATGCATGTAGGAACAAAATGTAGAATTGTACTGTCAGCTGCAGAGGTTGGCAGTCTCTCAGTGCCTTTGAGCTTTTCTTTTCTGATTATAATAGCATAGATGCACAAAGACACACACACATACACCGTGTCTTTACACACACCCCTATTCTCTCTCACTACTGACTTTATCATCTGTCTCTCTCTCTCTCACTCATATATACATAAACACACACACACACACACACACACACACACGTACTGTACTGGCCTTAGCCCCAGTGCTCTGTGTCAGCCCAGGGTCTCTGCTGTCTTCACCATCTCCAGATTACATCAGGCTATTCAATCTGTAAATGACTTCCACCACAAAGCACACCCAACACGCACTTTGGGAAATTAGCTACCTAACTCAACATGACCCTGCCCATATGTGGTTGTGTGTGTGTGTGGCTCAGAGTGTGCGTGTGTATGTGTGTCCTGTATCACCTCACAGTGTCACTTGTTAAATGAATATCAAGGTTGCTTGAGGAATAATTATTCTTGACGTTCATTCATAATACTCTCATCAACACTGACCACTTAATCACCTAAACTCATAAGTCTCAACAAGCTGTGAACTGATCAGTTATTGTACATGACAGATTGTGTCTGTAAGTGTGTTTGAGCGCACACTACATGAACACAGGCGTGCATGTACGTATGTGTATCCACAATTGTTAAATTTATGTAACTACGTGTTTGTATGTGGATGTATGAACAAAACGTTTGTTGTATATACTTAACATTTGTGATTCAAACATTGAGCAATATGTATGTGTTTGTGTTTGTGTGTGTGTGTGTGTGTGTGTGTGTGTGTGTGTGTGTGTGTGTGTGTGTGTGTGTGTGTGTGTGTGCGCGCGCACGTGTAAGTGTATCACCATTTGCGTGTGTGCCAGTTACCTTCATCTTCACTCTGAAATGCTGACAGACTGAACCGTTTCCAAATCAGATGCAGTGCTCAACGACAGCAAGCTTTTGTTTTTGCATGCAGCAATTCCATTACCAGCCGTTTTCATTATTTTAGCATGGTGTTTGTGCATGTGCGCGCGTTTGTGTGTGTGTGTGTCTCTGTGTGTACCCTGTTTTAAATTTGATGAAAGGAATCTTCTGCTCAAGTCAAAGTCAGGTTATCTTTGCACACAAGAGAGTTGAACACACACGCACACACACACACAGAGTGACCATTCTAACGCTGTACATCCACATACCCACGTGACAATGTATGCACCCACGGATACTACCTGCATCATAGCCCTGGTATCACTCAACTGACCACACATGGAATAACACTCTGATATGTGTCTGCATTAGCACACACTGCAAGCTCTGCACATGCACATGCACACACACGTACATACACACAAGTGCGCACTACGCCATGACTTCCTGTAGTTCATCCATCTAAAAGCTTTCTGCTGTCCTCAGCATGCCGAGAACGTTCAGAACGCACAGCCAACCAATGAGATGACTTTTCAGGGATAATGACAGGACAGTTATAAAGGATCAAGTGAACTCGGCCTTTACTTTTCTCTGAATACTGTATTTTAAATGAACAACCCTGAACTTAAATCTAGCAACATTATGTTTCAGGTCACATGGTCTCCTCCTCTTATTCCTAATGGAGAGATCCACGGCTATGAGATCCGCCTCCCAGAACCCTGCGTCTTCCATGACAGTGGCAATGCTTCTGAGCTGAACATCACGTTAACGGACCTCATCCCCTACACAAATTACAGTATCACCGTGTTGGCGTGCTCCATGGGTGGTGGACATGTTGGTGGATGTACAGAAAGCCTGCCCACTCCAGCTACTACATTAACCTCAAGCCCTGAAGGCCTCGAACCACTGTCCATAGTGGCAGTCAGTGAGTCTTTCCTGGCAGTTTCCTGGCAGCCGCCGAGCAGGCCCGCTGGACCTAACATCAGGTAACATTGGATTTGTGTGATAGTTTATGAGTCTGGGCTTAGGTGGCTTTCCGCATTATATTTAATGTTCATTGAATGGATACAAAGATAAATCGTCACAGACAAATTCTCTTGTTCGTCTTTCTCATTAACATTGCATTTAACTTGCTTTTGACCAATAGTTACACAAATGCAAAAATAATGTGAAGTGTTTGAATTGACAAGAGTTAAGGAAGAAAAGTGTGCAGTGTGAACTGTGAAGAGTCACACAGGAGCCTTACTGTTATCAATGTTACTTTCCCAGTGATGGCGTCTTGTAAAACATTAATAATGTTCTTCAAAACTGTATTCGATCAACGGGCCTAGTAAAAATTGATCTTTAGATTGACTTGTCCACAACAGCAATCTCAATGTGTTTCAGTCAACATTCCCACTGTGGATCAGTCATTCATAACTGCTTTCAAAATGTACAAAATCAAACAAATTGCTTCTGTTTCTGATGGTTGAAGTTAGTTATGTAAAATTATGTGCAAGTAAATAAACATCCAACACTAATTTAAAGAGCTAATATTTGTGGACCCCAATCTGTGTAACCATCAACATTTAACATAATCTGACTCCACTATGTGTTTTTATTCATTTGCTGTGGCCTGAAGTTAGAAACAAGGCAGCCAAGACTCTAAAACAACAGCTTGTTTTTATTCAGAAACATCCTGGAGACGTTCAATTGTTGCTGAAAAACGTACGCAAACCAGCAGACACGTTAACAAGCTGCTAACATGAGCGCCCTGATAATGAGCTAAGTGCTGTGCATTTTTTAATCAGTGTTTTCTCAGTCCTAATGCACATTCTGGTCCGTTTTGTTCTGTCCTGTTCTACTCTGTAGGAGATTAGGCCTAAAATAAAGGTCCATTTTCCTGGCAGGCGATTAAAATGCATGAGCCCATCTCTCTGTTCTGCTCTGCTCAGCTCTGTGTGTTTGTCTAAGTGGGTTGGTTAAAAGGCGGCATTAAGCCCTTCTCTTCTGATTACAGCAGAAATTAGCATCACTGTGGGGAGAGGAAAACACAAACCCTGCAGAAAAAAAAAAACAACAGAGGGAGGGGCGTCAGGAGGGAGGGGTGAGATATAGCGAATGCAAAAGAGAAGAGATGATGAAAAACGGCAGAAGAGGACGAAATGAGCGATAAGGAGAAGAGTCAGTTGAAAATTGTGTGTGTGGTTGTTTGTCTTTATGCATTCATGTGTATGCAGGCATGTTTCCAATCCTACTTCCAATAATGGTGCATTTGTGAACACGTGTTGTGTGTTAATGCATTCCTAAACATCCAACCATGTGTGTGTTTTCTTTTATTCAAATTTCCCCTTCAGATACAAGTTGCTCAGACGTAAAACCCACCAGCCCCTGGCCATGGCCACGGTCCCCACGGTAACAGCCGTGTCCCCTCCCCCCTCTGAAGATCTCCATCGCTGGCTCCATGTTTACTCCGGCACCAAATTGTTCTACCAAGATAAAGGCCTAAGCAGGTGAGATTACTGAAATGAGCTCTAGAGCAAACGCCGGCGCCGCAGCAAACCGTGTGTGCAGAGCCGATCGGCGAGCTGCCGCTGATGCCGATCTTTTAATACCGCTCAAAGATACATTAAGCAAATATCCCAAAGAATTAAATTGTTTTTCACACAGCGTCCCCTAATCTCAGTTTGGCACTTGGTGGAAGCAAAATTTTTTTTTCCCCTCTGTGCTTGCTAAACGGCTCTGGGTGTTCGGGTTTGTGTTTCTACTGTGCTTTATTCAAGTAATAAATTGACAAACTTTTGAACGTGTCAGCACTTTTCACTTTGCAGATTTTTTTAATGTATTTATTAGAAGTCAGCATATTATCAGAACAAACATGAACAAATAAAGACAGACATGACTGAAATCATGACCCCCCCCTTATTCTGCTTAGAGTTCATCACCATCGTATCTGTTATTTCTCTTAATTCCATCAATGGACGATTGATTTAAGTTTTAAATTGGTACTTGAACAACATTTACATTTCATAACTGAATGATTGAAAGAAGAAATTCCTCTTTTTACAGCCTTTTATTCAGACTCTTGGAGATATTTCCCAGTAACCTTATTACATAAGAGGTTATTACAACAATATTGTCTTTCTACAGATTCACCCGTTACCAGTACCAGTTAGTGGTATATAATGACGTGGGCTACTCTTCTGGAGAAATTGTAACTGCAGTGACCATGGCGGGGGTTCCCCACCACCCTCCATCTCTGTCTGCCCACGCCATCAATCACACTGCTGTACAGGTCAACTGGACACAACCCTGTAAGATTACACTCTCTCTTAATCACACACACACACAGTCTATCCGGCAAAGGTCTTCCATGGCCTTTTACTCGATGAAGATTGTTCTGTGACTTGACAATTTACCGAAAGGGAAAATAGAGACTCAAAGTCATGTTTTTTTCAGCTGCTCCCTCACTCTTTTCCCCCGCTCTTTGTGTCTTTCTCAGCTCTGCAAGACCTTCAGGGAGGGGTGGAATCATACTTTCTGACAATAGAGTCTCCTCAGTCAAGTCAAATGTTGGCTTTCCCTCCTGAGATCATCTCCACAGTGATAGGCGACCTTTGGCCCAGTACTACATATATTGTGTCATTACACGTGTCCAACGGAGCACATAATACAACTAAGGCATTAGTTAACGTCACCACAGAGGATGGAGGTACGTGTATATCTGTTTTATTTTTGGCCAACAGATAATCTTATTAATTGTTTAAAATGTGTCATCCTACTTATATATACAGTATGCGTGAGGGTATTAATTGTGCATATACTGTATATTAGTGTGTCATGTACAGTGCGTAAGTTCAATACATCCACCAGAGGTGTCTGTGTTAACGTGCGCTGCTCTGCAACTCTGGCCCTTCACAGGAGATGTTAAACACCTCATGTAGTGAGGCATGAAATCAATACAAAGTGTGTGTGAGGCAGATTTAAGGTGTTGTAAAATGCTTGTTGGCACCACACGCAAACTGCACACACAGCCATACACACAAACAACACAGCAAACATGGCTGTTCCGATGTCTCATGTAGGCTATAGTTACTGCACTTTGCACGTTATAATACGTTACTTAATATTTAATAAAAAGTTAACTTAGATATTCTATAAATTAATGGGAAGAGTATATTTAGTAAAATAAGTTAAATCTGTCGCTTTTGTTGAAATTCCACCAAAATATGCAGTGATATAATTATGATACACCTTTTTCAGAGAGCCTCATCCGTTCTCACGGCTTAAGCTGTCTCTGCATAATCTGGTAATATTTGTAAAATGAACAGCTGAGACTTTTTTATCAGGGTGTAAAATCTGGAGCTTTGAGAGAGTGTATTAAGTAGAATATGAGCAAAGTACATCAGTTCTCAGATCCACTGGTATTTCCCTTTTCAGGCAGGGTCAGCTTTTACTATCTTTAGCTATGAATTTCACAGGCTATCCAACTCAGTCATCAAGACTTCTCTCCATTTCCCTCTTCAACTCTCAGACCAGTCTCTCAGCATTTAAGGGTTATCTTTCAAATCACTCTATGTAATCATATGTCAGAGGCCACTCACTCTGTCTGTTGTTTTCTTCCCGTCTCCATTGCCCGCTCAGTCCCTCTTTCTGGCCATTTCTCTGTCTCTTTTCCCTCTCTTTTCAGTATAATCATATGTCAGAGGCCTCTCTCTTTCTCTCTAATCTGAGCAGTATAATAAAAAGTGCATTAAAAACATTAGAAAATCATTAGGTGCTAAAGGCAAAGCACGGCTCGTTTAACTGAGAGGGCTCTGGAGGTAATTTCATTATTTTACAGCCGTAAGAGTGCACACACACACACACACACACACACACACACACACCAAATATATTTTAACTAATTCAGCTCAACCCTACCAACCATCCTAACATGGCCTTCAATCTATAGGGCAATGCTAACATCAGGACTAATTGGCAAGAAAAATGTGTGTGCGTGTCTGTGTGTGTGTGTGTGTGTGTGTGTGTGTGTGTGTGTGTGTGTGTGTGTGTGTGTGTGTGTGGGTGGGTGCGTGTGTGTGTCTGTGTGTATATGAGTGAAAGAGGCTCAGTGTGCAGTATTGCGTTGATAATAACATCCTGCAGTAAATGAAATGTAGAGCAGTAGGTTGGGTTTAGGTAAGTGCATTGGCAGCAAATGAATTGGGTTAACTTCTCTTAGCTGAGTGCATTTTCACTTAGAATAATAGATGGAGTCAGTATGATTACCTGTCTCACACACCATCTCACCCTCTTCCTCTGTGTTTGGGTCTCCTTCTTACCTTTTTTTTTTACTCTCAAATTGATCTCCATTGTCAGTACCTCGTGCCAAGAAAAGGTTACACTGTTAAATTAATATTCTATCTCCTTCCCCCCACTCTTTGACTTTTGCTTAGTACCTTCTTCTTCATTCACTCCATCCTTCTGCCTCTGGAGTTATAACTTTTCTCCTACAGGTTCCCATGTTATATTAATCACCACTGGAGTTTTGCTTTATTTACAATGTGCCTTTTTGACAGTGAAAGAGAGAGAGAGAATATAGTAACACAACACAGAAGAGGTAGAAGCTGTCTCAGAGAAAGATTCACTATTCCTATTATTATGACACTACAAAGAAAATGTAATAAAGAATCAATTTATTGTTCTTAGTGAAAATGCACTCAGCTAAGAGAAGTTAAGCCAGTTCATTTGCTGCCAATGTACTTATCTAAACCCAGCCCGCTGCTCTACATTTCATTTACCGCTAGATAGCATTATCAACGCCATACTGCACACACGGCGGACACACAGGTGGTCTCCCTCCCTCACTAACGCACAGCCACACAGTCGTCCTGCCTTACATGCACATCAACACACAGTCTGTGTTTTCTCTCTATGTCATATTCTCTGTCTCTATCCCACTTTTTTGCTCATATTCACACTCTCAAGCATACAGTACACTGCTCGAATAAGGGATGGTTAGTCTGATGATGTTCAAAAAGATGCCCAGAATGAGAATGTTTGTAATTTCTTTTTTACTAGTGTGAAAATGTGCCTCAGAAAACACAAATCCCATCTTTTGAAGCTCTGTTCTTACACGACTACAACAGTCGAGGGAGATCATAAGTAAAAGCTTCCATTTTATGTTGAGGGCACTGGTTTTATACCACAACTTAAACATGAATGTTTAAAGATAAAGATATCTTTAAGCTGTAACAAAAACATCTGTTGTAATTTAGGAAATAAACAGTTTTGGGTCACTGTGCTCGTCCTCAGTGCCAGACGGGATGTCCGCTCCAGAGGTGGTTCCAGTTAACAGCAGCACAGTACGTGTGCTCTGGCTCCCTCCTCTACGGCCCAATGGAGCAGTTACTGGTTACTACATCTACGTTAATGACCGTCTTCATGGCAGCGTGGACAACAGCTCAGGGTCCTACCTGCTGGGGGACCTGCTGCCTTTTACTGTCTACAACGTACAGGTACACACACAAACACAAACAGACATGCACACTCAAAGACACAAACATGCGCATCATGTTTTTTGTCTGCTGTGTGTTTGTGTGTTTCAGGTGGAGGTGTGTACTGTGTATGCATGTGTGCGGAGTAATGTTACTCAGACAACTACTGTGGAGGACCTGCCTGCTGGTCTGGCCCCACCACATGCACAAGTGATCAGTCCCAGGTAATAAACAAAATTCCATATGACTATGTAATGTAGTGAGATTATTTGAAGTTGCTTTTTAATAGCTTCCAAAACTAATAAAATACGAACGTAAACTGACATTTTATTTGCAGTCAGTTAAATTTAATGACATTTAAAATCACTGCTTCCCACGTTTGACCTAAATCACAACCTTGCAAGTCTTACAGTTGCAAAGGAAGTGGTGATTTGCGGCATATTTTCTGTCCGGGAGACTGTGGAAGTTGTAACTCTGTGTGTTACTACACAGGTCTTCCCCCTGCCAAAGATGTCAGAGATAAAAAAAGAGGAAAATCAATAGTGAGAAGTGTATAAAGATACACACACCCTGACACTGTAACTCAACTTTGTCAGGCATTAACCATGCATGAATGCATGCATGTGTGTGCAAAGTTTATGTGTGTCTCCCACTAGTGTGAAAGGAGTGTGAAGGAGATCATACTGTACACCCATCTATCTCTCTCTCTTTCTATGTCTCTCTCTGTCCCCTCTCTCTGTCAGGGTGGTGAGGTTGGATTGGTCCCGTCCAGGAAGACCCAGTGGGATCATGCTGGGCTATGAGGTCTTAAGACGGACCCTGAGGTCATGTGCTGTTGGGTCAACAGGGGTCACATCATCCGTGGGGGAAGAGTCAGCAGGCGGTGTAAGGTTCAGATGTTCATACCTGCAGTGTCCTGCCAGTCATGGTGTGTGTGGGACGTCCTGCTTCAATCTTGATATTCAGGTGATTATTTTTTTGATCGTTCGGTACGTATTCTGTTTGTTCTGTATGATGGGTGGTGTAATACTTCTCCCCTCTTCTTCTCAGCTCCTCTTTCATTGAATCTCTCTTCTGCTTTAATCCCACCTCCACTACATTAAACACACACTCTATTAAAACCTGCACTGTACAACAACAACAATGTGTAAAACAAGATACAAGTCCAGGGTCTTTACTTTGGCTGCTCATCTGAAGTGCTGTAGACATTGTTTCTGTGTACTCCCTCAGGATATTAGTCACAAAAACACACACACAGAGAAACATAGAGAGCCGCAGACGAATAAACATTCCTACATTTCCTCTTCCAAGCACACACTATGTTTGTGGGATGCATGGTCTTTCTCTCATTGATTAATTTTTCTAAGCAGATTAACTTGTCATCAGCATTCACTTCCATTCTCGTGTCATTGAATGCCAGCCAAGTTGGCACTGTGATACCGGCACCATACATTTACCCCCACAGCAGCCAATGACACATATTGAATAACAACATTTAAACCAACACCTACAAATACACACATACACTGCCTCTTAAATATTGCACGTAGGCATGCTTAGATGGAGCACACACAAACCCACACTAACTGGAAAAAAAATCCCCCATAGTACAAACATGTACTCAGTGTACACTCAATGTACATAAACATCCATACATTGTATGTACAACACTAGCAGTCTGCTTTGATGTTTAATAAAACAGTATTTGTCACGTCCTAAATGAAATCATATGATATTAGTATTCCTATTATTATGCTCAGAGTTTTATGTTCAAACTCTGATGTTGCCATAAAGCCACAAACAAACTGTCTTTCATAACTGTCTCTGATCTGTAATTAAAAAAAAACATTATCAAAAAAGTAATAAGCACACTGGCTGCTTTATGTAAAAGTTGACAAAACACAGATGGTATTGTTTAATAACAAATAATAATTTTTAACTTAACTTAAGAAAGTCATTTCTGCATCCAGGATAGAAATCAGGATACACCACTGTACCTTGTTTCCACTAGTGTCACTGTCAATGTCCAAAAGTTAGAGATTTAACAGGATGGAAGGGATGCAGATAATAATGCATCTAGGTATTTTAGTTGTGGTGTATATGAAGAAACCCCTTCAACTATATGTTTAGGGTGTGTAGCCCTGCATAGGATGTTTCCCCTTCATGGCAGATAGTCCCATACTTTTAATGCAAACATGTGCCTCTGTCTCTGTCTGGCATTTGTTTACATACTCTCACACGTGGGTGCAACTGTATTTCAACCAGGTTTGCTGCAGTGGAATGGTCCACACAAAGAAACCGCACCATCATTGCTGTGAGGGCAGTTACCTGCGTTTGAATAATTCCTCCAGTCTGGCGTGCTGCAATGGCAAACTGCTCCCAGCTCTCCCCGACCACCAGTGCTGTGGCGGATACTATGTTCATGTAAAAAACAGTGAGTCATAGATCACTTCTTATGTTTACACTTACATATAGTTTTCTCTTTTCTGCTTGACTGAAGTCTACCCTTTCTTATGTTGTTCAAGTGTTTCGTCTGTCCTTGTCTTTGTAGATGAAAACTGCTGTCCCGACCACTCGAGGGGCCGAGTCTCAGTGGGGCTTGGTGACAGCTGCTGTGGGGGGGTTCCTTACTCCACGAGAGGTGGCCAGCTCTGCTGTAGTGGGAGCCTCCATGATGGCTATGGGGTCCAGTGCTGTGGAGGCCACATAGTTGATGATACCCTGGTGTGCTGCGGTGATGCTGAGAGGGGGGAAGTGCACACATATATCCCAGGTGAGAGAAAGAAACACAAAAACATAAACTGTGATATGATTAGATAAGAGGGACACAATGAAAAGACTCTCCACTGAATTAAGTTTTTTGCCCAAAATTAAAGCACACTGGGTGAATATTTGTGGGCTGCCGAGCTTTCTGGATAAGTTACTCTGACCAGGAATTTGTCAGAGTTTCCTGGTGACGTCTGTGTGTTATGGAGGGAAAAGATGGAAAATGATAGGAGAAGAGAGTAAAGCAAAGAGGGCTGAGGTAGACACATGGTGCAGGAACGTGGGGTCGTTTCCCTTTCCTCCTCTCCCGCCGTGTCCCAAAGCACCCGGATACCATGGCACAGATGGGACCGTACGTGTGTGTGCGTATGAGAGTGTATGTGTGTGTCATTAGACATCTTTGTCATGGCAGATGATGATGAAACACACTCGGGATGGCACCGTTGAGGGCACTGCCAAGCACACAGCAGGACAAATACACACTCATTCTCACTCCTTCGCACAAACACATACACACAGACACACTTTCACACGTATAGACATATTACCTGCAACTACACATACACACAAACACACACACAGAGTCAACAGGGTGCCCTCGGCAGGGTTCGCTCAGTGTTGAGTGCCAGAGACAGACACGTGGACTCTATTCATCACACATAAACAATGGCCCCATATGGACAGGCCTATAGTACTCCATTAGCCTATCTGCAAACACACACACACACACACACACACACACACACACACACACACAAGATCCTTACATGCACATAAATACATGCATGCTAACAAAAAAGTTAACAGAAAAACAATACTTTTATTCTAAATATTTTTTATTTCATGACTGTTATTTGTTACGCTCACTGATTATAAAATCAGATTTTCTTCTGTTTAATTGACATTTTGTCTTCACAATAAATTGTCAGCAATACTGTCTCTCAAACACTGATCTTAAGTGCAGAACACTGCTTGTTAATTTGTTTTGATGAGTATTCTTCTCCATCACATTGTTCCTTGTTATGTCTCATCTGTTTCCTTTTCTTCTCCTCCACTAAATCCTCTTTCTCTCCCAACTGAGCAGGCTGTATGGTCATCCTTCATATGATGTGGCCTCCCAAGGAGTGCATATGCTCCCCACTTCCTCTTCCTTTCCATCTCCCTTCTTTTATTTATCTCACATCACATCTTTTCCTTTGTCATGTTCTTTGTTACTTTTTCCTCAACTTGTTCCCCTTCTTCCCCTGGCCTCTTGCTACTCCTCCTCTCTCCTCCTTCTACCACCTTTTCTTCCTCCTGTACTCCTCACCCCACTCTTCCCCCCTCCCTTCCTTTATGTGCCCCCTTCCCTTCCACTCATCAGTCATTAGCGTTAGCTTCCCTATTGAGAACATATGGTATGATGGATCGTAGGGCTAGCGGCGCTAGCAAGGCTAAGGGCCATTTGCCGGGTGCACTGCGCTGTCGGGGTGCCCTGGGGCCGGCTATGCAACCTCGACCCCACACGTCTGTTTCAAGACACTCACACTCACACACACACACACCATGCACACAGCAACACCTATTATAGGATAGGCTACTTAACCTTGGCACCACTCACTCTCATTGCTGCCTCTCACCATGTCCAGAGTTTTGTATTTTTAGTGATATAGTGAGAGACAGATATGTGAAAGAAAGAAAGAAAGAAAGAAAGAAAGAAAAATTTGAAGAAAATAAGATTATTCAGAATAAATAATGGTGTAACTTCAAATAAGTAAAAAAAAGACTGCAAAAAAAACGATAAAGGAAAACATGTGAGAGAAAGAAATAGAGAGGAAACTTCAAATAAAGTGCAATCAGAAGTAATAAACCATAGTATTAAATATAATTAAAAAATTGTAAAATATTTATCAAGTAAAGGAAACTGAAAAAAGAGAAAGACGGGAAAGTGAGTGAGAGAAAAAACCAGGAGAGAACAGAAGAGTGGTGGAGAGCTAGATGGAGCAGATTAAAGGAGGAGTGAAGGGTATCCCATTGTGCCCAGCTGATAGACTAGGTTAGGCTGATGTGATTATGGGGTCCCTGAAGTGCGATCTATCACACATTACCGTCCACACTGTCAACAACCATACACACACACTGCAGGGGAACAGCAATGCCAGGAGACAGCCGTCTGGCAACAGATACACGTACCGGCTTGCATGCACATGTGCACACGTAGAAATACACAAACACACACTCACTCACAAGAAAACATGCATGTGTATACACACAGAATTGCATTAACATATACACTCATCTAAAATATGCAACACACACAACCCTTGTGTTGATGGCCGGACTGTTTGAAACAGAAACTCAGTGAATTTGAGGTGAAATAGAATCAGGTTCAGCAACATCACCTCTCACAACCTGTGCAAGACAAACACAAGAAACAAATACAAAGATGAGACAGTGGACAGTGTTTTTCTTTCTTTGGGTTTAACTTTATTTAAAAAAACTTGAGAAAAGACTTGTAATTGTTTCTCCCTCTTTATAGTGTAAGTTGGTGTCATTCATGCCCATCCAACACCCACACATCTATGTACCCACTCACCCTGCACTCCCTGCTATGTTTTAATTTTTGAGTGTGTTGTGTTGTGTTTGTGATTACTTCTTTTTTTTGCTGTCTTATTTTTTTCCTTGAGTGGTTAGTGTCACTCTGATTTTTCCTTATAGTGCAAATGTGTACCAGAATTGTATGAATAGTCTATTGTTTAGCTTTAGAAACATAATTAGCGTTTCCAAATTTTATTTGAATTTAGAGTTGCTATGAGTTGGATTTGTGACTTCTAAGTTGGGCATCCCACACCAATAGCATGAAAAACAACACCACATCAGAAGACAACAATGCAGAAATCTACTTTGACCGGATATCTCTATTCTTTTGCTCCAGTTCTGGAATCTGATTTCATGGTTATAGTGCTCCTCCTCAAGCACATCTCATGTAATGGCTTGTGCTTCACTCAGGTGCACAGGTGCTATTTTAAGGCTTCAAGTCTATTGTCAATTGTGTATCAGTTCCTGCCTCCATGTGTCTTTATTCAAACTTACCTGGTCAAGTAACACTAACATACCATCTTAAATGGCAGGCCTAGCTCCTATTCTTGCCAGTTTTAGTCTTTGGTGTATTATTGAGATGGTCTGTAATCCTTTTCTCAGCATTCCCTCGATGTTATACAGTAACACAAAGTCTCAGTGCTAAAACCCTCCCTTCCAAATCTGCCAGTTTGTTTAAACAGCTTTCATTTCACTTTCCAGTAGATTAAATACTGTTTGTTTTTGGACAAAGCTGCCTTGATTTTCTTGCAGCCTTTCCTCCTGTGTTGCAGGTTCAAGACCAACTTCTAAGCTCTTCATTTGCTCCTCTTTTCTCCTCTCTCTCTGAGTTTGTATGTAAGATGTTTAGCTAAGACTTAGGTGAGATTAGATGGTGTTTAAAGGAACGTGTGTGGTGTCTTTGGCCTCCCGTTGCTCCCTTACTCTCCCTAAGTCCCCTGCCTCACTGTGCGCGCTCCACTAATCATTTCCCCTTCACACTTTTTCTTTACAGTGTACAGTTCTTTAACTCCTCCATCTGCCCTTCAACCCCACTTTTCCCATCTCTCACTGTTGGTGCGACCACAAATGCCCTCCCCACCTCACTTTTTAAGTGAATCTTAAAAATGTATGCATTTCTTTAACTCCTTCCCCTTCTCCCTCCCTCTGTCCCAGCCCAGCAGGCCCCATCCAAACGTTCAAGGACAAATCTGAATATCCCTTTTCACCGTTTAAGTGTTAAAAGCCTGGCGGTGCCGGGGTGTTATCTTAACGCGCCTTGCCGTGCCATCATCAGAGCGCGTGATGAAAATGGCTGTGATGATGCTAAAAGAAAAAAAGAGGAGGGGGAGAAAAAGTAATAATCAAATATGTTTTTCAAGGGCACAGTGACCATTTGCTGGAGGGAAATTATCCCAGTAGTTAAGCTAGCTCACTCCGAGCCTGGCGGAGTTGTGAGAGTGGATGTGCGCGTGTGTGAGTGTGTGCAAGTGTGCAAGGTTTATTACTTCAACTTGATGCAAGTGTGCTTCACTTTCTGCATGTGACGGCCTGTTACATACGTGTCTGAAGGTGAAGGTGTATTTTTTACATGTTTCTTCATGCAGAGAGACACACATCCCTCACATGTCCTTTCATTGTTTCTGCCAAGATTCTCATCAGTTTCTGAGTGTGAATGTCTATCTCTTTTTGTGTGTGTGTGTGTGTGTGTGTGTGTGTGTGTGTGTGTGTGTGTGTGTGTGTGTGTGTGTGTTTATCATTGCCAAAAGCCCCTCATCAATGATGGGTAGCAAATGGCCAACAGTAGTGCATTCCAAACAGCAGCGTCTGGCTGCTTTAGAAGATCGAGTGCTCTCTGAACACAGGAAGACATTTCTCTCTCTGTTAATGTATTTATGATGATGGCTTTTCTATTAGGTTTGCTTTAATGACTGGCAAGAATAAAACCAGAGGCTGTCAGGAGCACAGCAATGAGGACAGTCTGCTGTGGCGTCTGTGTGTGTGCTTTATTTGCCTTTGTGTTACTCTTGATGTTGTTAATGTAACACATTGTGGATATATTAAGAGTAAACATTTAATGTAATGTATTTTAGATAGTGTCAGAAACACTAACAGACTCTCTGTTGAACCAGTTCATTTGGCTCATAGCTTTCCAAACTTAACTTAGTGTTTGATGGAGCTGAAATGTACACTGTATTTGTGCCGACACAAAATTGCAAAGAGTGAGCCAAAATATTGAAATCAGTGATTTGTGCAAATTTTCCTCTTTGAATTCTGTCAATTTGTTGTTGACAAGAAAAACTGAATGACCTGATGCCTCCTTCTGTCACAATTGCCTCGACTTGCCTCACGTTTTCTGCAAAAAGTTGCACTTGAAACACAGGAAGTTCTCCCCACTGGAGATTTACCCAAGGCTTGGACGCATTTATACATCCTTATATGAGCGAGAGGGTCATTGTGTGGTTAGCTAGAACGTCTCTGGCTAGAACGAGTTGGTAGAGGCAGAATAGAGTGAAATGCATGTAAGGTGACCTTTAAGGTAAATGAATCTGCTTTGGAGTCTCCATGTCAGTGTGCTGTTGAACATGTTTTCCTCATTTAATAATGTTCGTAATGTTGTTGGATAAAAATGTTTATGTGTCTGTAATTGGTAAAAAGGGTTATCTATAGTCATGCTTTCCAGCCATCCTAAACTATTTGTATCTGGCTCAGTACATAGATAAGTGAAATGTTGTTTGTGTACAAACAAAATACACATACTACAAAATACAATATGTTATGTTCTTTATTATGCAGTAGCAACATCTTCTAATTGTTTTTCTCCTGTTTAATCTCTTTGTCAAACACTTCTTCGTTCTTCATCTCAGTCTCTCTCTCTCTCGTGTCGCTCTCTCACTGACACTTTAAACACACACGTGAACAGCTGCTTGCTGTGTCTCAGTTTTTAGTGAATCCCTGTAGAGTGGTGAAAATATAACTGCCACCAAAGCATTTACCTAAGCTCAGCACACACACACACACACACAGGCGCACACACACACTTAAACGCACAACTCAAGACACACACAAAGATGCACGTACACAAAAGTACACACAATGTCACACACATGCCCAGCTGGTAATGTTGTTGAGATAAAAAAAAAAAAAAGACGTCAGAAAGACAAGAGGACAACCAGTCAGCTGGGAAAAGAGTAGGTGTGTATGTGTGTGTGTCTTTGATTATGTGTGTGCTTGCTGGCCCAACATCCACATGTGTGTGTCCACAGGGGAACACTGTGCACTGTGTGAGAAAGTCAATCCACTGTGATTTCATCTCTCGACATGACATATAGTCTGGCCCCTCTGGAGCACAAAGTGCGCGCGTGCACCCAAACACAAACACACACACTCTTTCCTGTAGTGTGCGTGTGTACTAGAGCCTACCTGTACTGGATTTTTGAGGATGATACTATTTATAAAGAGTTCGATGAGAGCTGATGTTTTTTTTTTTTCATTTTTTCTTTACACGTAACAACAAACATTTTAAAGTTGTGACCAAGATAATAAGCTGGACTTCATTGAAAATTGTTAGTGGACAAGCCTGAATCTTGAAGATAAAATACATCTTTTATTATCCTTCATTTGCAGCTACCTTTGTACTTGCATTACATTACATCTCAAAGGCATCCCAGAAAGTTAAAACCCTGAGAAATCTGTAATTTTATTCAAGGTAACAGTGCGTTTTTTTGTGTTTGATTTTTTTTTTTTTGGTCGCCTGTCACTGTAACTTCAGGCACAGTCAGAGAGTGAGGAAGAAATGTGACTAAACATAACTTGATTAAAACTTTAATTAGACATGTTCCGATACCATTTTTTCCTTCCTGATACGGATTCTGATACCTTGGCTTTGGGTATGGGCCGATACCGAGTACCGATCCGATACCAGTGCGTGTTACAAAAAGAAAAGAAGAAGAAGAAGATCTTTCTTTCTTTTAGCAGCTGTGTATATACTACTAACCCTGTATGGATGTGATATGATTGCTCTCATTATTGTATTGCCTGGCTCGGGTAAAACCTTGCAGAGAATGATTGCCATACAACAGTCTTTTATTATCTATTTTGACAGTCAGTCATAACCGAAAAAGAACAAATAAAGAAACCTGGGAATAAATAACAATTCCTTTAAAAACTAAAAAAAAACTTCCTCACGGACCTCGTTTGCTTGCAGCACCACACTGTGAAGGGCAAATGTTGACAGCGATACTGTGTCCACCCAGTGTGCAGACTCAGCAAAGACATAGGCCACACGTCGGAGGTCCAAATGTCAGTAGTAAAGCTGATTGCCTGCACGTCTTTCAGCCTACATGAAATGTATTCCCTCACTGTCTCATAAAGTTTGGGAAGAGCAGTTTCGTCGTGCTCTTTCGTGTCATGTGTCTTCAGATGCTTTATACTGTAAGTTTGCTGGTGGTGAAATAAGCAACACTCAAAATTACAGCCTTGCACACTGAACATGTCGCTGTTTTACTGGTGGGGTTATCCCAAAATATTGCCAAATAGCTGACATGTTGCTAGCTCTGTCTTGACTCAAGTGAAATCAACTTCTTCTGCAAACAGTAGTTGCCAGGGGCAGCGCAGCACAACTTCCTGTGTTGGCTTTTAAAGCAGCGAAGAAGAATTGGATTTCTGGGGTGTCATGTTAAGCAGAGCTAACAGAGCTGACTGGGAGGTAGCAGGGTCCCGTTTCTAAATTACATGGTATCAGATCGTTGCATAGACTCACGTACTCGCCGATACCTGCATTTTCGGCAGTAGTGACGGCCTTATCGGATACTGGTATCAGAACAACTCTAACATTAATATGTACCTCATCCATGAACATTTCTGACTGACTCACATCAGATAGATTTTCATAGGCAATGGTGGCTGTTTAATGGTAGAGACAACAACTCCCATGATCCCAAGCTGCTTCACAACATCATCAAACTGGTCTTTTGTTTTCATTGTTTTAATTGAGAAGCCCCAAGAGAAAGAAATTACATACTGTGCATTTAAACACAAGTGGGAAAAAAGCATTTTCAAACTTAGTGTTTATGTTGTGCAATTTTTTGTAACTTGTTGGCCACTTTATATGCAAATGCAAAACTAAAATCATCCAGTACATCAGCTCATTTGTTCTTGGTCCTTTCTGTGCGTGTGTGCACATGTGTGTGCCACTAGGCTGCTTTACTGTGCATGTGTATATGCTGGTTTGCACGCACACAGTCTGTGTATGTGTGCACTTGATCTGCACTTTGTGCCGAACCCCTTGTAATATATGCAGGTATTTAAAAGTGTTTGGTTTGTTTAAAGTTGTGGAGGGGTTTTGGTCTCCTAGAGAGCTCGGATAACCCTAATCCACAACACACATTTTTATCAGTAGTTCATTGGCAGGGCTAAATATTGACTTATCATTAAGTGGAATGACTGAAACCCTAATAATAATTCACGTTGTCTAAGCACCTTGTGTTGACGCAGCGCTCCCGACGCTATTAACGAATGTATGCAAATCCAACGTAAATCTGAAGATTAGGGCTGAAGCATTCTGCAATGCAAGAGAGAAAACAAGAGGTGTGTGATAAAATGGTGTCAGCACATGCACACACACACACGCAGCTTATACAGAAAACAGGAGGTGTGTGTTTCTAAACGTTAACACGAATGTACAAGCATGTCACACTCATACACAGATAACGCTTACAAAGACAGGGATTGGATTTCTGCTGAATGGGTGATAATACAATAGTGAAGTTTAGCTGCAGAACAGTAAACAAACGATGTAGACGTATGAACTGAGTGGATGCAGAGAGAGAGCTGGAAAGAGCCATAGTGGAGTGAACAGCAGGAAGATGTGAGGATGATGAGAAAAATGAGAGGAGCAAGTAGAGTCACCGTGAAGGGAAATGTAGGAAGGATGAAGAGTTTGATATAAAAAAAAAGTAAATAAAAAGGAATTGAAATAAAACATTGAGGGGAGATAAAAAGTAAGAGAATGTTGGACCAAGTACCAAGCTAGATAGAAGACTTAGACGGTGATGGAGATTGGGAGATATAGGTGGAATATAGAGGAATGATTAGAGAAGTCCTGATCCTGAGCTCAAATGTGATAAATTTGGCATTTCTGAGAGTCATAAAAAGCATCGGAGAGAAGAGATGTGCAGAGAGTACCAACACAACCATGTTGGACACTGCATGGAAACACAGTTGGGCTGCTAGAAAGTGAATGAAGGGGAGGCAAATGAGTAAGTAGTCGTGGAGGGCCCGGTGTCCGGATGGAGGGGAGGAGTAGAGGTGAGGATGCCGAGAGGACGAGGGATGAGTGGAGAGGAGCTATTTTGGAAAAGTGTTGAGCTGTTTATTTGCGCGTCATTGAAGCTGAAGTAAGGCGCTGGGGGAATTGGCCACCAAGCCCCCGCTCTGCAACAGCTGCCGCTGCTAAGTGAGTTACTAGCCGTCAGACTGCCTTTATGTCACACAATCACACGCACATACACATGCATTTTCCTGTCACATGTTGTCTATGATGGATGCGGTGAGGATATAATGCACTGCAACAGCGCAGGAGAAAATATGTGGGGTTCTCCGCTTTTGGCCTTTAAGTGAAGTGATTGCTTAAATTAACAGCATTTCACAAAGAGTGAGCGCTGATTAGGTTGTTAAACAATAAGTTATTTATCACTCCACAACTAGCTGCAGCCCCATTAAAGGGCGAGGCCATGATACAAAGCAATGACTTAGTGTTTAATGTCTGCTGTCAAATAAAATGGGCAACACAGCTGGGGGTAGATAGTGCCACAGATCAGCATGTCATCAACTGTTAGGATAAATTTGCTAAATAGCTCATGAAAGTTAGATTATTTTAACTCTAAACTAAATAATCACAGAAGACGGAGGGGTCCTTATGATATTTCAGTCTGATTCCAAATGAGAAGCTTTTACTTTTGCGCTCTCTCATTAAAATACGATTTGTCCTTTTTCCATCAGCACAGTTATGGTATTTTAGTTGAGCTGTGCCGTGCCATGCCATGCTCATTTGTATTTCCAGGGCATCCTCACAGCAGGGGGTTACTTTGCTGACTCAGTATCATAGCAGGACAATATTATTGCCTTAATCCATTGCAAGGCCAGAGCTTGACAGTCCCCGCCCTCAACTAAGCTAAGACGTCAGAGTAACTAGATTGGCTCAACCAGCGTTATTAGGAGGGCCACTGGAGAGGACGCGCCATGTTTACTCTGTGTCTGACCTACCCATAATAAATGCACATAAGCGTCAGTGTTTCCTGAGCTTCTCTCCGATGTTGTGGTATTACATTTGCATAATGTGTGTACAATAAATGGGAACAAGTTTATTTAGTTGGTATAGCACTTGATGGGGAGGCACCCCAGTGACTTAGGGGTTAATGAATCTCAACGTCTTGGGTGCAAATCTAGGCTTTGTTCTCACACTACTGTACGTCATAAGGTCCACTCTGTGTAATACCACTTTCAAAATTAGCTTATACATTGTTTTTTTCTAAAATAGGCGATTAACTCCTTTCCCATTGCCAGTAGAGAAGTTTGCCGGTTTGTTTGTTTGTTTTTTTGCAAAAGCAGTATTGAGGCCAGGACAATATTATGGCGTGACCTTTTTTTTTATCTTTTACTTCATTCTCCCTTTCAAACTAAACGCAGGCTTAATGATGTACAATATACTTGCTGCTTCAACAAAGACACCAGCAACTTTAACTCCAACATGTGTCATAGCATCATGCTGGAACCATGTTTCCATCACTGCCCATCAGAGCTGGAGCCGATAAACAACTGTGACTACTGCAGAGCCATTTGACCTGGGAATGAATGTCGATTGTACCCTTTCCCATTGGAGACAAAAGCCAGATGAAAGTGGCTTTTCCGGATTCTGTAGACCAAAACATTATTTCCCCTTCAAGAATGATTCTTAGGGCACCACAACAGTTTTTTAATTCGTCAATCATTCTCAGGCTCTTTGGATTTAAAATATGAAGAGCTGCAGAATGCATGGTTGAAATTTGATATTCAGCTGCAAAACATTTACAGGGAAATGGAGTGATAGCATGTATTTTAAATGTCACCTTGCTGCTGAAGGTGAAGTGGTGGCAGAAAGACATCACCTATCACTGTCAGAGATGGCAGCTCTCAGAAAAAACACACTTCCTCTCCCCCCCTGCACTCTTTCCGACGGCATAGGCTGAATATTACTGCTGAAGAAATGAATACAGGAGAGGAAAAGAGGCATGCAGGGGAGGAGAAGAGGGAGGGAAGAGGATAGGAGGAAGTATATAAGAGTTGATAAGAGAAGATGCACATTAATATTCAAAGCAGCCTAAATACTGTTTATGTGCAGATGGGAAAAGAGGGATTGAAGAGAGGAGGAAAATGGAGTTTTGGAAGAGTAGAGGAGAGACAGTGCAGTAGAGTACAGCGAGGAGAGACAGGAGGAAAGACAGAAATGGTATGAAGGTGTTAAAGGAGGAATGGCGGTATAAGAGAATGAGTATCATTAGAGGATGCCCTGCTTACAGTAGATATGGAGAAGCAGAGGAGGACAAGAAGAGGTGATGAGGAAAACAATAGAAAGGCCAATATTCTTTGTACCAGAGGGACACACACAGGAAATCTAGATACTACTGTTAAGAACAGAAGTAAAACCACAGCATGAAAATATTTAAGATGATGCCAGCCCACAGAGGCTATGTGAGTAATGCCACTGTCCTTGGCAATTCATAAAGAAATTAAGAATGCAGTTAAATCAACCATTATAATTCTGAGCATATTCTTGAATAATATGGGTAACACCTAAATTTGCAGCAAAATGTGATTTCAGAAACTTAAAACTGATTCATTAGAGACTTATAACAAAAACTTGTTGGTGTTATTCTGTGTATACAGAGTAGAAGGTGTCCCATAAAATGAAATTTGCTGTTACAGTTAGTTTTAAAATGAAAACGTATATAAAACACTAATATGATGTATATTTCTTTTGTTCGTAGGTTTCGTCTGCTGTGGTCAGGAGTATATAAACTCTTCAACCTCTCTTTGCTGTGTGGGCAATGACGGATATCCCTTAATGCAGCCTGCTGGCAATGCCACAGTGACATTGCAATGCTGTGGGTCAAAAGTCATACGTCAGGATGAGGAATGCTGCAACGGGATTGGCTATGATCCCCGACGACACGTGTGTGCTGACCGGCCCACACCCGGCCTGTTAATACAGGTGTGTTTGTATGTGAGAGAGTGTGTGAGACGTGTACATCAGCATGTGTGTCTGTGTTTACTTAATGAATGTCTATACCATGTTGTGTTTACTAAGACATGTACCATGAATGAGGAAATCTGAAACACACTTTTCTGTGAATGAAGTTATAAACTGTCATTTTGTTTCTGTATGTTAAGTTAAAAATTGTTTCTGTAGCTTTCTGGCACTTTGCCATCGTCATGTCTGCTGGATGTTTTAAAAGCAGGGCATTTTCTAGCAGTCTGTTCATCGGCAGCCACATTTCTAATATTCCTAACACACATTTGCAGCTTGTTTATGATCAGTCTGGTAACAGATATTTTAAGGCTATTTCTTGCATTTTTTTTTTTAGCATATAATTCCAGCATAGTTCATTTTAATAGAGGGAACACCATAGCACTCCTTCTCATTCTTCGCAGACTTTAGAGGAAAAGTGTCATAAATAAACAAAATATAAAGAAAACTTTATACACCATATGCACAGAAAGACAAAGTCAATGATGACAACTTCCTTTCAGTCTCTCTCTCATACTCACACTCATTGTCGTTGGGGACAGGGCCTTCTTCCATCTATCAACTAGGGTCATGTGACATTTGTGTGTTCCTAAGTCAGCATGAGACAGGCACATACACACACACACACACACGGACAAAGAGTAGGAATGCTCATTAGCCTTAATGATGTCATTAAGGACCATGCATACCACACACAAACACGTGCATTGTGAATGTATATGAGAGACGCTTCAGAGTATATATGATTTTCACTAACAACATATAAGACAACAGTAAACTTCTATTAGATAAGAAACAAATCACAAAGAGAAAAAGATTTTAGACCTTATAGTATCCCTTTTTCTCTCGTCTCTTACTATTTATCTGCTATTCCCCTCCACTCTCTCACTCTTTATCCGTCTCTCCCTCGTTTCTCTCTGCAGCACCAGTGTTTGCAGGGCGCTGTGTGTCCCATATCTGCAGCATCCACAGCTTACTGTGGCGCCTGTGACCTCGATCCATCTATGACCGCCTGCACATGGGTGCTGTCTGCGCACACACACCCTGACACACCGTACACAACATACTCACCTTCCCTCAACACCACACATGAAACTCTCACTACGGGCCTCTCTACACGAACAAACAGAAGTGAGAACACTTACAAAATGGCAGACACATACAGTTACACACACACTGAGAACCTGCAATTCGAGGGAAGCCTGTGTCCGTCGCATGAGGAGGTGGTGTACAGCGGGGATGCCAACAGATACACCTATACAGGTATGAGTGCGTTCAGTGGAAAAACAGACTGGTATTTAGAAGAATAACTCAACTAGTGCTCTTCCATAGTAATTAGTTTCTTTTAAGCATTTCTGTATTCTTTTCTTGATTTGTTTGCTGAGTTTCTTTGGTGACAAGCTTTTTTTACCAAGGGGACAATAACTGCATTTCTTGTAAATGTTTTACCATCTCTTAGAAGCAAATGTACCTGTTTAATGATCTATCTTTAAAAAAACAAATTGGTATCCTTCAATGTCACCAAGTGCTGATTGACCAATCATGTTTTTCAGCCTCCTTTTACCATCACTGCTCTTCACTGTATGCTTCAAAGTAGACTTATGAGCATTTCCAAACTAAAATTTTACTTTCTTGCAAGTCAATTAGTGTTCTGAATAGTTCAGCAGATTAAACACCTGCATCTTCCCTTGTTATGAGGTCTAACATGCTCTTGTAGTCAAAATAATATCACAGTTCTGATGTCTAACGTCAGTAGCATTACCTTTCAGCTCAATTCAAGTTTACTTTTAACAGATTTCAATCTCATAATCTTTTCTCTTGTGTCAGCGTGCCTCTGTATACCTTAATTATTCGAGTTTTAAACATTTTGATCATTCATATAGTATTTGCATCCCTGCTCCCAAACTGTGACTATGCTGGAAATTAGGACGCTCTCTCTTTCGTCCTCCGAGCCATTAGTATGAAGAAGAGCTAATGCAGAATAACGCCATCTGTGAAACACGCTGCTCATAGAAATTTTAAGCCTGCAGAAACCAATTCTGCATTTACTCTAAATGTGTCAGCCGCTGCAATCAGCGGGCTTCAGAGACAGATGCCCTTCCACACACTCACACAAACACACAGACACACACACCAAGGCAGCTGTTGCGGTGCACATAGATAGCTGTAACGTGGTGACGCTCTCCGTGCTGTACACTTGTGTGTCATTAAAACTTAGAGATGGGCGTTTAAATGCCATTTCAACATTCTCTACTATTTATCAGCCCAAAGGGAGTTGGAGTATGTGTGTGTGTGTGTGTGTGTGTGTGTGTGTGTGTGTGTGTGTGTGTGTCGGTGTTTGTGGGCGTGTGTGTCCGGATTTTCAGTCTGTCCACACATTATTTATCTGGGTAGTTACGTCTGTTTAATCAAGACTAATTGTGGTTGTGGATGTGATGTGTGTGTATGGATGGTTGTGCACTAATAATTACATGTGTTTCGTGTGTGTTAGTGTCCAGTTAGTTGCTATTTAAGTGTGCCTCTGTAGTGAATGTGGTTCTGTGTATGGGTTTCTTTTGCTTTGTGTGCGTGTGTGTGTGTGTGTGTGTGTGTGTGTGTGTGTGTGTGTGTGTGTGTGTGTGTGTGTGGGGCATGGGGCGGTTAGGATAAGAGTTTCTAGGCAATGCTGTGACACCATCTGGGCAGAGGCACATAAAGCTGTCGCCACCCACCATATACCAGATGTTTCTCATGCACACATACGCACACACACACACACAGTCACACACGCAGGGTATCATGCTATACTTCTCTGGGGAAAAAATGTAAGGTAGCTCACACACAGATAGCTCCACATGTGCAAAAAGTTGCTATAAATATATACTGTATTGTCCACACCCAGTTGACATCTATACTCCATTTTTTAGGCACGAGTCGATGCACACACATTGATAGTTTTTTTTACATGTATGTCACTGTGTGTTTTGTCTGATTTAGTTTTCAGAGTAGTAAAGACGAGAGTCCCAGACTGGCGGTTAAAACGTGTTCTCATTTACAACAGCAGTCCCTTAACACTCCTAAAAACAATGCACATGTGTGTGTGAGTGTGTGCAGGTGCATCTGTATGTACTGTATATATGCTCCTGTATGTACACCGCACCAGAAGGGTTGTCACAGCCTGTTTCCCAGCATGCTTCAGTCACTTTAGCATTTAAAACTATGCACCTTATGTCACAAAACGATATAACTACAAAATAAAACAGGAAATCAACAAACCAAAAAACCCAAAGCATGACAACAAATGTTGCAGTGATGGTAAATAATGAATTCACCAATGCGTTGGCAATCTTACTAACATTTGTTCATTATTTTCTTGCACCCATCCTCAATTGATATCTCCTTTGCTCCTTTTCTTCTGTCACTCCTGCCTTCCTTACTCTCTACTAGACTCAGACCTGGAGCCCTTCACCACTTACGAGTACAGAGTGAGGGGCTGGAACAGCTTTGGACGAGGCTCCAGTCATGTAACGACAGCAACCACCAGTGAGGACAAACCATGGGGGGTGGCGCCGCCCCGTTGGAGCCGCTTAGGTGAAAGAGATGACATCATCCAGCTGCAGTGGCAACCACCCGCCAGGCCTAATGGTTTGTATCACTAAATGGCCCTTTCTCTGTAGATGTTGTTCAAGATGTCCTAAACAGTACAGTATCTTATCTTAATATTGACACGCACCTTTTCTACTTGACTAGGTGACATCACCCACTATGTTATACTGCGGGATGGACAAGAGCGTTACCGAGGGGATGAAAACAGTTTCACTGATGTGGGTGGGATCAGGCCTTTCCAGGAATACAGTTACCAGCTGAGGGTCTGTAACCGGGCTGGTTGTACTGACAGCACACAGGTAAGACATTCATTTGTCTTTGTGTCAGTTTGTCTCGTTAAAGTTACATTTTCTATGTTGTATCATTGTGTTCAGTATCTCATTAGTAGCTTATGCTCACCTGTCGCGATATAAAAGACATATGTAACATGACAAATATAATGAGTCTGCATCAGTATTAAAGTTACTGAAGTTTAAAGGAGTCTGACGTTCAGGGTTTGCTGCAAGTTTGCAAATGCATTGAACAGGGCTAGCATGCCTATTCTTAAAGCATGAAGTAGTAGTAGATAATTACTCACTGGAACTGATGAACAACACTTGTGATGCTCCATTGACATGTTGTAGTTATTGTTCAAAAATACATTAAAATATCACTGACTGCACCTTCATTTGCAAAGGAAATATCTGTTCTCACAGTTTCCAAAACTGTACTCTGTTGTAGCACCCCATTTGATAAAGACATTATCCCCCTGTATGATTATCTAATGGCTGCTCTAAAGATGGACTGAGCTTCACTGAACTAAGCACCACTTTACGCTGTAGTTCAGTTCACTCCTTTAATTTAGGATGAAGACTTAAAGTTGTGTTGGTGTGTGTGCATGTGTGTGTGACACAGAGAGAGAGAAATCAGAGAGAACATTGTTTGAGAGAAAATTCTTATGTTTGTGTATTTCTCACCCTCTTCTGCCCCATGATGTACCTAATTAATACATTTGCACTAATAGTTGACAGTGTGCTAGAGCTGCTTTTGCTACTCAGACTCATCTCTTATTCTCCTACGCACCTGTGTGAAAAGTGTGTGCAAAGATCACAGTTCCTGTTTTGTTCTGTCAAGGAGAAATTGCCTGTAAATGCAACCCCCTGCTTCACATTGGATAAATCACAACAACCACCTTGCAGCGTTGGTCCTCTGCAGTTGGCCGCTCATCTGGTCCATTGTTTGGCCGGTGGCCTTTCAGCAAAAGGACCTTTTACCCTCTTGTAAAACCCTCCTCAGATACTGATTTCTGAACATTGTTTACATCGATATTCAGGTGCTCAGTTGTTCTGCAAGTGATATTTAAAAAAAATCCAAACTTGTGTCTGACCTTTGTTGTTAAGAAATGACTGTGTGGGATGTTTCCGCACTGTGTGAACTCTATACTGTTCCCATGTCGGAACAAGTTTTTATTTAGCCGTGTTTCCGCTCCCTCCCTGTATGCGAGGCTCTGGATTTGCTGAGTCTACCTGATATTTTGTGATAGCGTCCATAATAGCTTCACACAGAACTCCCCCTGCTATCTCTCTGGCTGTAGCCGAGCTGATATCACCACAACAATTAATTTCTCCGGCTTAGGGGTGATGAAAGCTCACGTTGAAAACTGTCTTTCTGGCTTTTTTTTTTAAAGCTAATTTAACATCTCATTATTTTGATGAGCACATTCTTACGTAAAGACGAAGTATGTAGATGTGTCACTGGAGGGAGGGAGGTGGAGGTACAGTTGGTTGAACTGGTTGTGAAGGGTTGATAGGTAAATAGGTGATGGATGGATTACTGAATATATTAAATGGATGCTAGAAATAATGATGGCATTGATGAAATAGGAATGGATTGATGTAAGACACGGATAAAGGAGGAAGTAGCAGTAAATAGTTGGAGAGATGAAGATAGAGAGAAAAAGAATGTGTCAACATTTGCCACATTTATCTGGATGGTTTGTGTTTTAAGCACACATTTTGATACCATGTGCTGATTTGTGAATATTATTGCCATTTGTCAGACTTGCTTTGTCAATGACATTTGTCTGTCTGTCTCCCATACCCTTAACGTCAATGCATATGAGGGGGTATACCCATGATAAGGCTGTCACTTGTTAGTAGCCAGTAGTCTGTGATTATGTTAACATTAATGTTCTAACTTTTTAGCAGCAAGAATAACCAGATCCATTCAAAGGGTGCAGCCCAGGTCAAGTGGGTGAACCCTGAGGGAACAGTCATATAGTCTTACAGCCATGCCTGTGGAGCACAGAGACATGCAATAATCACCTGACGCCGGCAACTTCTTCATTATTGAGGGATGGTTAAGAATTTGAACATGACTATTGGTGAGACTGAGAATTAACTGATAAATCCCCTTTCTCCCTGTTTATTATAAGTCAACATACCAGCAATATAATTACCGCAGAGAACTCAGTCTCGCCACTCCAGCTGTCCGGCAGTGCTGCACTCAAAACGTAGCAGGTGGGTGTTGACGGACGAGGGAGCATGGACCCCAGGCATGTGGTCTTTGCCCACAAAAGCTTTCAGGTCGGTGTCAGTATAAATATCTAAAATGTGCATTTTATATCATAAAGGATAAAGAATAAAGGATGATGCACATGATGCGCCAGCTTGACCTCACATAGCAAAAACATTTCTCCTCCAAGATCAACCCGGCTGGAAACTTGCACTCTTCTGGAAACTACATGACCAACAGGAGAACTCTGTATACATGCACACACCCTCCTAAAGCCCTACGCAGTTACACTACAAACTCAATCTCTGTCTTCCATGTTCTCTCTGTCTGCCCGCCTCTCTCACACACACACATACATATGTTCACACAAATCAGCACACACACTCCCAGCAGAAGGTGGAAAGGGAGTGAGTTGGATTAGTTTGTACACCGGTGAAAATTGGCCAAACAGTCCCAATTATGGGATAACTTGGGCTAACCTAATACACCACCGCAATTACCTGGCATCAGCCCCCTCACACACACACATAAACACACAGGCACAGACAAACCAACACAGGCACACACAATGCACACCTGCTGTGACAACAGAAGGTGCTGATCTAATACGGTTGGTCACTTAGAGAGGGAGGAAGAGCGATTGGTCCTCCTCTGTCTCTGAATCCTTCTGTCCTGTTCTCTCTGCTCTCCGTCTCCTGTCATTCCCCTGATCTTAACGCCACACTCTTCGTTTCTTTCTTAACCTCTCTCATCCTCACTCCTTCCCACTGTCCGAACACCAGTTTCTCTTCTACAACAGCTGTCATCTGGTGCCCAGCACCCCCGCCACTTCTCTCCTTTTCTATACGTCTCTCACAATCCCATTTCTCCCCGTCCCAACAAGTTTCCATTCCTACAGTATGTATACAGAAATAGAGAATATTAAAGTGAGGCATCCTTTCATGTGAGCAGCTTTTTAAGTTGTCCACAGAAGTTTATTATATTTAGTGCACACTCACATACAGTCGGTGGTTACATGGCTTTTGTATTTTCTTTACATTTGAGCAAAATCTTGACAGACATCTGAGTTAACGGCACACTGAAGCACTCACTGATGGATACTCCACTTTCCCTGCATCTTCCTTATCTTCTTCTTCTTCTCCGCCTCCTTTGCTATTTCCTCTCTTCCGCCTCGTTGTGTTTGCGTGTGTATACCTGCACGCACCTGTGTGTGTGTCTATGTGTGTGCACGTGCGCGTGTGTCTCCTTAGTTGTAGTAGCAGTGTTCTAATTGCATAGCACTGTGTGGGACAGGTGGGGGAAGTGCTAGTGACAGTCTATTAAGGCAGGATATCCCTGTTGCCATTAGCAGCAGATTGCCCTGTGATTCTGTGGTCTCCACATTCACCCAGCGTTCACAGGGGCCCACAGATACTACACTAGGAATTTACAATAGGATGGTCACTCACAACACTGTACTAAAAAGCAATAACTGTGGATTGCTTACTGATTTGTAATGTTTTCTCTTTTTGATTACCCATTATGGTGATGTTGATTGGAACCCGCACATCTGATCATAATCAAAGTGCTTATTGCTGGTTGTATTGCAGTCGCAGCTTTCAGTTGTTTTCTTTGCTATGCAGAAATGCTAAAGTGATCTAGTACGTCAATCAAGGCAGGTCATCCATGTTGTCATCACAATGGGCGACACAGGAGCATTCTGGAGAGAATTATCAGTTGTCAGTTGTTATTTCTTAGAGATTATTATGCTTAAAAAGGTGCTTGCGTTGGGTAATTTCTTGTTACTGTTTTCCTGCACTGATGTAATTTTAGCCCATATGGTTGATTGTAAAGTTGTAAAATATCCTGCCGTCCTCTTTGTCAGTGTGTGATAACCACATTTGAGGGGTTATCTGCAAAAATGTGTGTACATCAGCCGATATACTGATATAGAATGTTTTACTCCCTAATATGAGTATTGGCATGAGTATCAGTTGTACCTTACTGTTAATCATGGCAAACATATCCGTCAGGTATTGACACTATTTACGTTTGATTTTGATCATCTGATTTTATCTGACGTAGGATTGCAACTAAAAATTATTTTCATTATCGATTTGATCTGCCCATTATTTTCTGGATAAATTAATTAATCGTTCAGTCAATAAAATGTGAAAAAAATATGTGAAAAAAATAATTCTTCAAATTTTTTGTCCAACAAACAGTGTAAAAAGCCAAAGACTCTTCATTTACTATCATAAATGACAAAGAAAAGCAGCAAGTCCTTACATTTAAGAGGCTGGAAGTAGAAAATGTCTGACAATTTTGCTTGAAAAAATACTGCAATGACTTGTGGATTATCAAAATAGCCGGCAATTAATCCACTAATTGTTGCAACTCATCAACCTCCAGGTCAGCTAGTTCAGGGAATAAAACGTGTGTACATTCTATAGTCTGCAGACTGTACATATAGTTAGACGTGTTAAAATATGGTAATATCATTATGGTGCTACCTGTATCTACAGAATTGTTTTTTCTGTACAGTAATGCTGATTGTTTGATAGTTGTTGTTGTTTAGTCTTTATTTGTTCCCTTTTTTCGTCAGTATTTGGCCGGAGGTTGGAACATACAGAAGTGCTGCAGTCCAGATTTTCAACCTCTTTCTGTTTTATTTTTGTGGAAATAAATTAAATCACCAGCAAATGTTTTCCTCTGTTGTCATGGTCTTTATTGCCTCAGAAGAAGAAGCCCTGAATTTGGATGCATTTTTTTATTGGGTTGTGATCGTGTTAATTACATTCATAAATGATCACAGCAGAAATCCATCTGTTATCCACATTTTTCACATTCTGTAAAATATCATACATGTGTTGTGTTTTATATTTCTTACGTGTGCGTGTGTTTTCATCTGTATCTGTGTGTGTACATGTGTGTTTAGGTGGTGGCAGTGACAGTCCAGGGCGTCCCAGAGGGCGTGCAGCCTCCAGTGGTAACAGCTTCAAGCCCCTCCTCCCTTCACGTGAGCTGGTCTGAACCAACTCGTCCAAGTGGAGTCATACAGCGGTACCACCTGAACCTTACAGGTGTCGGAACCATATTTACACACAACGATGGGCCCAGAAATTATACTGTGACTGGTGAGTTTCTCAGATTATCCAATGCCTCACTTTTCCTTCGATGTTTTACCGTTTCTGTCTCTCATTTTACTTTTTCTCTTCCTCCTGTAGCCTCCTAGTTTCTCTTCCATTCTGTATCCCTTATTTGTCTCTTCCCTTCCCTTTCTCTTCACTTCCTCTCACTCCTTTACTTTGACACCTCTAAATCATCTCCTTTCTCCTTCTCTTCCCATCACCTGTCCTCTTCTCCTCTCCCGCCCCTCCCTACTCCTCTGCTGGTTTCTGGAAGCCATCTAATGACTGAATTTACACCTGATTCCCGCCACTCTCTCTCGGCCCCGCCCCTTTCACAGACACAAACACACGCACGTGAACACACATATAAGAAACAAAAATATAAGCGCATTAACAAACTCAAACATAGTAGGCAGGCACACATGCTCAGGCTTATATACCTACAAACACAAATATAAAAAAACATAAATATAAGTACAAGAGCACACCAAAAATAGAGTGTGAGACGCGGTGCACCAACGAAACACTCAAACTAAACACACAGACAAACAGAAGTGTTGGCTTGTCTCAATATTGTAGATCTTCGCAGGAACGCGGTGGTGTCAGGATTGGGTGATTTGTGGGTCTTGTTTTATCCACCCTGAGGAGGAGCTGTGTTGCTGGCCCTCTGCCATCAGTCACAACACACACACTCACTTACACATGCAGACACAAACACCTGCATAAAGCATTACAAAGCAAACGTTTGTTGTCTGTATAAAAACATCATTTTGAAGACACAAGTACCAGTAGAACACAGTAGACATACTTTCCTACTTCTGTAATTGGAGTAGTTAAACTAACGTGTTTTAAAGCTGATTTGGTTTTCATGTATTGCACATGAATTTGTAAGAATCGTGTAAATTCAGTGGCATTTCCCTTCACAGCTTTCCTCTCTGCTCTGTCTTGGACTCAGACCAGGCATCGGCTTTGCCAGTAGCCAATAGACTAGTCCCATGGTGCCTGTGGTTGGCTTGTATGGTCAGGAGTTGTGTGCGCACGAGCATGTGTGTTTGTATGTGTAGGCATGAGGCAAAGCAAACAATGCCAAATAGAGATGGTAATGTGCTGTAATACTGTACCAGCCCCATGTGCCAGTGTAAGCAACCAGCATGCGTGTGTGAAATTCCCCTGTCCCCCAGTGAGACACTGGAAAACCCTGCGTATTCAGCCAAAATCACTACTGGGGCACTGTCTCTCTCTCTCCCTTTATCTTTCTCTCTCTTTCTCCCTAATTTCTCTCAGCTCTGTTTGTAACAGCACATGTTAGGAAAAAGGTTCCTGTGTTAAATGCATCGCATTATGATAAAAAAAAGGATCAGAAATGGATCAACTTTTTATGGCCACTCCAGATTTGTTCATATAGGTCATGAGCTGGTCCAAAAACAGTCCTGCAGCTCAGAACAACCCAATATAAATGTTTATTAACTGTGAATATATGCTTTAATTTTCAGACTTTCTTATATTAGCGACTTATTCGCCCTTTATTCTTAATATACGTGAATAATATTCCATATATATTGCACATAAGCATGTGTGTTGTTTTTTTGGGGGGGGGGTTATATTTATTTATTTGTCTTATTCTTCATCCCTTTGCATGTACGTATACAAACACACACGTATGATATGTATTCAGACTCGTCATACTGTATGTATGCCTGGGCTGCAACTAATAATTATTTTCATTATCAAGTAATTGTTTTTAATTAAAGTAATTGTAATTATGTAATTAATTATTTTTTCTATCAATCAGTTAGTTGTCTATCAAATGTCTTGTTTTGTCACAACCCAAAGATATTCAGTTTACTGTCATAGAGGAGTAAAAATAAGAAGAAGCTGGAATCTGAGAATTTTGACTTTTTTCCCTTAAAAATTACTCAAAAATCAAAATTCTTATCAAAATATCAATTGAATATTTGTCAACTAAGCGATTAATCAGCTCCACTGTATCCGCCGCAACGCTAAAATTAAATAAAGAAGAGACATTACACAAACTGAGGGAGTTAAAGGTGCACAGAATGACTCTTATTAAAAGAGAGTGAAGGAGAAAAGGAGGAAGGAGAATGAAAGATGGATGGATGTATCTAAGTGTTTTCAATGAAATATGAACAGAAATAATTGCTGTGCTACTCCCTCATCCTTAATGTTTAATACGTCATTATTCATCTTCTCCGCATCTCTCGGACTGTTCTCACCACTGTGAGAGACAGACGCTCAAAGAGCTCACACACTGGTTCGAACCACAGAAACTGGAGAAATGGGCTTTTTTTAGCTACAAAAATGTCGTTTTAAGATTGAATCATGCTTGCAGGGCTGTAACTTGATCTGATTGAGTATATTCTATCAAAATAATTTTGGTCTGCGAGGCATTCATTTATCATGAAACATTCACCCTTGTAATGATAAATATAACAATACTTGTGCTGTATGTATACTTGTAAGTGAACATCATTTAAACTGAGAATACCTGTTGCTAAAAAATACAGTGCGTTATACATTGTTCCACACTCTTAACTTTAGTAATTTAAAATAAGAGCCCATGTAATTCAGACATTTTAGACATTTGCGATTTGCTTTCGTCCAGAAAAATGATTGTTTTATGTCTTGGATGCACATAAAGCACATCTGGAGCACCACCTACATATGAATGGCATTTTATCACTTCTACAGTGGGGGAGTGAGGCGTCAGTAAGTGCTGAATCATTTCTCTGTGGTTCTGGTTCTGGCTCCGACTGTTTAAGTGTGAAAATTCCCAAAGTAAGCAGGCGCCTCTGTGATGCCAGAATCTTAAATTATATAAACAAATTCTTGACTTCTACCATTTCCTGTTTATGAATGATTTGCCTAAGGAAAAGCAAGAAATAGCCTCTTATTAATAGCAGTTTGAGCAGTTCTGAAAAGTGACACTTCATAGAAAGAATTAAGCACTACTGTACAAAGACACCCCATGTGAATCGATATTAAGTATTGCTATCATTAGCTGGCAATGAATTATTGCCTGCAATTATATAGATTATGGCATTAATCATGTGTTTAATTGGTCTTTTGTAGGCTCATTATTAATTCAGAACAGCAGGGAATAGAGTATGTTCTTTTATTTATTAATGTGTTTCCCCCGTAGTCCATGCTCTGATTGGTCCCTGCCATAGGTACAGGCATGTAGACACGGGGAGAGGAGGAGAAGGTGAAGGAGACAAGACAAACAAGACTTTCCTTTTCATGCATCAGTCTTGAATCTGTCTTTCATGAGAGCTGTGAACATTACAGTGTGTAGAAAGAGTCTTTCATCCAACTAGTTAAAAACCACACCATGTAACCTCGTCATGAATTCTGCCTCTAACTTACAAGCTCTCAGGCTCGAGGCAGAGAGTGGAACTCAGTGGGACAGTTCGCAGTGAAGAAGGACGTTCTCTGAGATGTTGCGGATCCTCGTGTTACCCAGCTGCCCGAATCCTCTCTCCTGTTTAGACAGCAAGTCTGTCCTGTCTCTGGTGTCTTGATAAAACAAGAGGCAGATCTAAATATATATCTAAATATAATAGTAACTTTTAATCACATATGAAAACATTTTTACAATCTGTAAAAACTGTGGAGAATCTTCTAAGGCAACACATTCATACGTGCTGGATAGATTACACCATTTTCCCTCTCAACTCTCTGGCCTTGTCTTCCACGATTGTATTTTTATGTGTATGCGTGTCTGTATGTGTGTTTTCATGTGTCCGTCTATTAACGTGCACGTGTGTGAATATTGTACATATTTTGCAAATGGACTGTGCAATAAGTTTTACCTGCATGGTGGCCGGCCTTGGGAATCTCTAAAACTGTGTGTGTGTGTGTGTGTCTGTGTGTGTGTGTGTGTGTGTGTGTGTCTGTGTGAACCTGATCTCATTGTTCCATCCCAGACGGTCTCTGCATTAGGGAGCCACAGACAGGAAGTCAAACTCTTAATTATTTAGGAGAGGTGTTATCAAAGCTCTCCCCTCTCTCTCTCTCTCTCTCTCTCTCTCTCTTTTCTTTCCTTTTTCATGCTTGTTCTTGACGCATCATCTGTTCTTTCTACTTCTCATGCAAGTACGGCAAATTCTGGTTTTCTTACTCTTTGTTTCTTTTCACTCTCTCTCCTGACTTACGCTTCATCGTACCTCCCCTCTCGCTCTTCTCTTCCCCTTATCTTTCCATTTCAGCCTCTTTCATGTCTCTCTCAGCTGTCCTCACATTTCTTACTCCTCTTATTCTCTTGCCTGGCTCTCCCACCTTTCTTCATCTTCTCTTTCACTTGACCATCTCTCTCTCTCTCTCTCTCTCTCTCCCCCTCTCTCTCGCTCTCCCTCTCTCTGTCTATATGGTGTATCAGGTATCTGGCATGGTATTGTGGCCTGCGCCCATCATCCTATCATATTCTCTAATGCAAACAGGGAACGGCAACCTGTCAATAAAATGCCATTTTAAATCAGTTATTTTAACAGCGCCACCGCAACACACACAGACACACACACACTTAAGAGAACTCCACAACAACAGTCTTATAACCCTTATACCTTAAACCCTGTCTCTTGTTTGTTCTTTTTCTCTCTCTTTGACTTTTTGCTTAAATGTAAGCACCAACTCTTTACTCTGTCTTACTGCCAAAGACTCTTTCTCTGTTTCTCTCGCTCTGTCCCGCACAAACACTCACCGGTCTCCACTGTGTCCAGCTCTTACGATGACAGTTACAGCCTTGTCTCACTCTGTGTTAGTGAGCCGCTGGCTGCTCCCATCAAAACGCCCTCCACCCGTTTTTCACTTCCCGGTGATCACTGTTAAAATGATTGAAGCTTCCTCTGTCTTTCCATAATCAAGCACACATGTGTATGCATGTGTGCGAGGACATATAGGTCTGCGCACACACACACACAAACGCACACACACTCTCTCTTTCTGTTGCACATACACGCACAACCGTGTTACACATGATGTCATTTCTCCAGCAGACCAACACTGCCCTCTTCAGGCTAAGTGTTAATGATTAGTTGAAACACACCAAGAAACATCAAAGGTGTTTGTGTGTGTGCGTGTATTTGCGTTCATTTGCACATGCACGTGTTGAATGAGAAGTATACCTGTGTTTGTTCTGGTTTCTATTCAGAGTAGCGGGAGACAGTAGTTGGAGAATCAGGTCGTGTTTTCCTTGCAGTTTCAAACTGTTTGCTCATTTCATAGAGGGCAGAACCGATAAGTCAACTTTCACAAGCAAATTCTTTCAGTCCGCTTTGCGTCGTGACCTGAGCGTAGGCTGATCTTTATAAGCACAAGCAACACTTTAAAGCATTTATAATAGTAGTTTATGCACACAGATAACCCATATACACCTGTGAAGTTGTCTTCTTGTGGTCTGTGTTCAATATTATAACACTGCCCTCTTTCCAGTTTCCAGCTCCATTCTGACTCCTGTAGGGACACTCTGTCTCTCCGTATGCAGAAAAGTGTAGTGAAAGGTTACTGCTTTATTCACCGTTGCGACGAATGACATCACTTGCAGTGTAGATATCATTTACTATGCTGGAGTGCACACACGCATATACACACGCTTAGTTGCACAGTTAAATAGTGTAACGGAGCCTTACGCTTCAACCCGAGTACTTTTGTATGGCTGGCAGATTTCCTTTATTTAACCCAAACACAGGGCAACATTGTGAGAACATTTGCACGCACGCACACCAACACACACACGCACACCAACACACACACACACACACATTGATCAGAGGTTGGGTTAAGCGTGGCAGGCTGCAAGGCATGTTAAGCAGGCTAAGCACTAGAATAAGACGTGAGGAAACCGTGGTGAAGCTCTCCGCTGTGCATTAGACTCAGTGTGTGTGTGTGTGTGTGTGTGTGTGTGTGTTGGTGCACATGTTCTCCGCCGTCAACATAGGGTGGGTCAGACATGCATATAGCAGCTGAGACACACAGTAGGGTGTCCTTCTCTGTCTCTCAGCCGCCAAACATACACAGTGGGAAACACCATTAGATAATTAAGATTATTGGCTTAATTATGTCTTAAAGATATAATTTCACGAATAGAGTTACGTACATTTTTTGATCCTTTTTCTTTCAGTTACGCTTATACGTGATAAATGTGTCATTTAAATTTGTCTCACATCTGGTCCTGCACTGTCTCTTTGTCCTTCAATACTTAACATACGGAAGGAGAGCCATTAAATTATAATAAAATGTACTTTTATGTAAAACAAAAATAAAGCTTATTATGCACAGGATTATTTTTTATTTGTTTTAGTAAATACAACAAAAACAATTAACTAAATGTTTCTGATCAAACATTTATCTAATCGATCATAAATCTTGTTAATTTGTATATCTTCATCTAAAAAAGTGCAGATTTAAGGTAGAAATAAGGAATTAAACACACGTGCCGATGCCAGAGCCTGTGTTTGCAGTCATCCTTTTGAAATAAAGTCGTTTCAGTTCTTTCATTTTCCCTTGAATTTGATTTGCAAGCTGTTGTACGCTGTCAGCTCAGTGAATGACCATAAAACATCCATTCAACCCAGTGACAACATTAAGGATTTGCATCCATCCTCATCCATCCACCGTACATCAAGAGCCGTGCAGAAAATATATCTGAAGAAAACGGAGGTTGTCAATCACCAGACCGTGGTTCTAACTTTGTTTGGGTACACAAAGGATTTTTAACAGCTTCCAGTATTTAAATCTTCCTACCAAAGGTTCACTGTAACACCAAAAACTGATTTCCTGTGGTTGCAGTTAAAGGACCACTCAGTCGCTGTGTGATTTCTTTTAGACTGCATAGCAGGTGCCTATAAATAAATCATGTCTGGACGCTGTAGCCTAAACGCATACCGAGGTATCATAATTATCATAGATCAAAAGCTGATGACATTACAGCGTTGGACCGTTCCTATCCCATGTCAGTTCCGCGGCTGCCCATCTTTACGTTGTTTCATTATTGAGTTATGGCATGCATAATTTAACACCGACAGATATGGATCCATCCGTTGAGAGACTGTGGAAAGAACAGAGGGAGGGAGAGTGAAATGGATAGAGAGAGGAAAAGGTTAGGAAGAGAGTTAGTGATACGGGCCGGGCAAGCTTCCCTCTTTCTCTTTTACTTTTTCCCCTTTTAATATTTTGATGTTTTGATGTCTTCTCTTCATCCCTTTTTACTGCCTGTCCATCTGTCATCTGCACTGATTATTGTGATGAGAATAATGTGATTTTTTTTTTTTTCACCCTACATGTGTTTATAAGTCCGAGATTCATTTGGTGTGATCTTTTTTAGCACATATTTATCCGTGTGTGTGTGTGTGTGTGCTACAGGTTTGCAGCCGTACACAGACTACAGTTTTGTGCTGGTCGCCTGCACAGCTGTCGGATGTGGCGCCAGTTTACCTTCCACAGGACGCACCCTGCAAGCCTCCCCTGCTGGTACAAACGCATACACGCACACATATATATACATTTTAGGAATTCTCTATTTGATTTCATGTAGTGACATTTATTTACAAATGAAGAGGTCATTCCACAGGTCTTAAACATTTACAATACATGTCAGATTTCACATCCAGAATAATGTAAAGCCATTATTTTTTGCATAATAATGTACAACTAATGTAAAATATGACCTGGACACCTAAAAATAATACATTTAGAAAATGTTTGTGTATGTATTGTTGCTTTTACTTGAAATAGACTCCTGGCAAAAATCAGTTAAATTGTTCTAAATATATATTTGATTAATATGAAAGCTTTAAGATAACATTGTTTCTGAAAAAGATCTCCTGCATTTTATAAATATTTTTTACAGTTGATCTTTTCAAATCTTCTTTACTGATTTCCTCTTTCAACCATTTTTTCCTCTCCTCTCCTCTCTGCTCCGCTCACTTCTCTCTTCTCCTCCCACTGCTCCCCTTTTTTGAATCCTCCCCCTCTCATGTCCTTCTTTGCTCTCCCTATGCTGTATCTTGCTACCCTTCACCTTTCTCTCTCTCTCTCTCTCTCTCTCTCTCGCGTGTACGCTGGTGACTAGAGGGCAGCGAAGCCTCTTTTTTTTGTTGCCTGACTAAAACGGCGTCATCAATTTTGTATTTTTATTAGAGAACTTCAATTAGGATGTTTGTTTTCCTCTCTTCATCCACTTCACATTTGTTTACAGAATGTTCTCTCACTTCTTTTCACAATCTTTTCCTTCCACATCTGTTTGCTCTCTTCCCATCATTTCCACTCCTCTCAAAACTGATTACACGTTTATCTCCTCGTAGGTTTTTGATGTTTTTCCTATTTCTTTTCCATTTAAATTTTTTTTTTTTTCTGTTTACCTCACTTATCTGTTGCATCTTCTCCCTATCTGTCTTTACATCTAATCTCTCTATTTATTTATTTTTACATGAGCCTCTTAATTCTTCCAGTTAAGCTCCTCCTTCCCACCACTCCCCTCCCCCTTTTGTGTATCTGTGTCCACTTCAAATGATGTATTTGCTTCTTGTTTGTGTTTATATGTTAATAAATGAATTATATTTTATTTAGATATTCAATTCTTCTCATGCGCACGGGCAAATTGTTAAGCTTTTGACCATTTGTGTTCCTTTTCAAACCATTTAATTAGGTATTTTCACCCACATCCTTTTTGCCTGTCCTATTTTTTTCCTCTCCTGGTTTCATCATAATCTCATGAGGAAACTTTGCCCTCTTCTCCATCATATTAACAATTAGGTTGTGACTCGATAATTTTATAATCTGAGTTCTTATACAAATAAATATAATTTTCTGTCAGCCTGTAATCAAAAAACAAGCTTCTTCTTTCCGTCTTTGCCTCTCTAGGTGTTTGGTCAAGGCCCAGACATCTGATAATAAACACATCTGCGGTGGAGCTGTACTGGGATCAGCCACCCCAGCCTAATGGACACATCTCCCAGTACAGACTGAATAGAGATGGTCGCACTATTTTTACTGGAGACCACCGTGACCAGAATTATACTGACACTGGACTCCTGCCAAACCGCAGGTACAGAGCACGCGCTCACACACGCTACACACACACACACAAATGGAAACGCGTAGTGCCTAAATGTAGAAGTCACACATGCATAAACACACTTCAGTTGTAGCTTCATAATTAATCATCCCTTTAATTCCTCAATTTTCCAATTTGAGTGTGTACGTGTGTGTTTGTGTGTTTATATCGGGGTCACCCTGTTTTAAAAGCTCTCCTATCATCTCATCCATGTCCCTCTCTCAGGACCTCACTCTGTATATGTCTGTTTGTGTCATTTAATGAGCAAATATTTGACATGCCAATGACAGACGCAAACATTACCCCACACACACACACACACATATTGATATCACAAATCAGATCTGGCTTTTGCTTACAGACAGCAGCGGAGCGTAGATTTTATTTATCTGTTTATTTTCATTTAACCTTTATTAATCCGTGTCTTTTTTCCAAGATGGATTTTCTGTTTTAATTATGGGAGTGTAAAATGATACCCCCCTCTCCTCCCGTTCCTGTCTCTCCTGTCTCCCTCTCTCCTCGGCCTCCTCTCTCTCTCTCCCGAGACAATTTCTCTTTCCCCCAAATAGAATTGGTGGGATAGCACCCTGCAGTACTCCAATCTCCGCGATGTGTGTGTGAAAGAGAAAGGGAGGAAGAAACAAGATAGGACTGTGTGTGTGTGTGACGTTTAATTTTCCCTAATTCCTGATAGTCTGCCAGAAGGCATTCCCGTCCCGACCCTTCGCTTCTCATCACTTGCCTCGCTTCCTATTCACTTCTCTTCCCTCTCACCCTCCCCTCCCATCCTTTCCCTCTTACCTCATTCCCTTCCTCCTTTCCTTCTTTTCCCAATTTAGCCCTGCGCCAAGAATTACACAGGGAGCACCAGCCCCATTATCCCGGCAGTCTTGTGTGTCTTTTCGCCCGTGTGTATGCGAGTGTGTATCCACGCGTGCCTTTCTGTGTGTGCATGTGTCCGTGCGTGAGACTGCTCAAAGTGGCCATTGATTATTTATGACAATGTTGATTAGCTGTCACTTTGCTTCGGCAGCCCAGGAAGTGTCTAAGATGACGAGAGAATTAACCTATTCCCTCTGGCTGGCCCCGCAGGACACACACACACTCACACACACACACATCCAAAGCCAAACAGATGCAAATGCCCCACTCACCGATTACCTACCACGCACACACACACCATTTTACTTTTGATATCCCAAGGCGGTGTTTACATTTAAGTAAATATCTTCCAGTGATGAAGTGTTTAAATTCATTCTCCCACTGAAACCTTATGCCATCACGCTCTTCCTCTTTGCTCTCTTCCACTCATGATTTCTCTCTCTCTCTTTGTGTCTCTCTTTGCAATAGTTGGTGAGTCTCAGTGAGGTGTATTTATTAATGTTTTCCTGTGTGTTTGTGTGTGTGTGTGAGTAACATATGAGTAGTTTTAATACATTTTCCTGACTGCGTTCTAACCCACTGCAGAGTTGCTAATGGCCTCCTGTTTAAAACGCTCTGCGCAGGAACAATAACCCAACACCACCGTCTATTAATGTATGTGTGCCGGAGTTTATAGCAAATTAAAGGCTTTTAATGTTAAACGGTGGCCCACTTACACAGCTAATGTAGGCTTTAGCACCAGCCAGCCACACGCTCTTAAAAGGGAAATCTATCTTATGATGTCATGGGCGAGAGAGGTAGGGAATGGGACGAGAGAGGCAGCAAGACCGATGAAAGAGAGAGAGAGAGAGAGAGAGAGGTGTATAACGGAGAGGGAGAAGAAAGAAGCAATGGACCTCAAGTGTATGAGCCCACACACACACGGGCATGTGCACACACATTGCAAGTCTGAGTCTTTCAAGAGGTTATTGCAATTTATAAATTAACCACAGCTAGAAAGCCTACAAGCCAATGGAACAATATTAAGACACAAACAATATTAAGACCTAAAAGTGACATTTACAAAATACAATTCCCCCTTTGTTCATGCACGGCTGAGGACTTGGTAGGGTTGAGAGAACCATCTCTTTAAAGTTTGACAATGGAGCCTGAACGCAGAACGAACGCCAGTGTCTGGTTGTTTTATGGACTTTTCAACTGTTGGTTCTTATTTCAGCCATTACCTGTGAAATGCAGTAAGATGAGCACCTACACCAGTAGCCTCTTGATTTGTTTTTCTTTTGTCAGTTTAAAAGCTCCTACTGACATTAAGACCTAATGCTGTGCTGTTTGATGGTGCTGGGTCAAATATTTTGAATATATTAACACTGTTTCTCTTCATATTCGTTCCTCGATTTGATCCCCTCATCTGTTATCTCTGTGCTGCTTCTATACACCATCTCTTTACCTTGTCATCTCTATTCCCCTGCCATGTCTTAACCCTTCCCTCTCTTCAGGTATGTGTATGAGCTGGAGGCCAGTACAGCAGGTGGGACGGGTGTGAGTGACAAATATGTTATACAAACGCCAGTCTCCTGCCCCACTGGGATCCAACCTCCCCACAATGTGACAGTGTCGGGCCCCCACTCCATCTCTCTTGCCTGGACCCCTCCTGGTGAGTAGCTGCTGGATGGATGGATGGATGGATGGATGAAAAATGTTGAAGACAGTTCCCTTTGGTTTCTAATAATAGATTTAACGTGTTTATGTTTTCAGTGATTATTTATGTTATCCAAGTTGTATTCTGTAGTAGCAAGTCGCTTTTTCCCCACCCAAGAAGTCTTACCTGCCGTCTTTATAAGGACAAATGACAAGATATTAATATCTGTCAAATAATGTAATTTTTTTATTTAACCTATTTAAAAAGTGTGACAAATTATTTTTTATTTATTGAGATTTGGGGAAATAAATATAATCAAACAAAAACTTTAACTTCTTCTCATTGAAAACATATTCAATCCCCATCGCTTTAAAATAGTGAAACACTGACCACAAAAAACTAAACTGAAAACATAAAATTAACGCAGACAAGTCGTTTGAGTCATCATGCCTCAAGTCGAGTCGAGTCTCATTCCAGAGACTCGTGTTTCTGTGTTGAGGAGCACTGACGAAAAGCATTTCTAGAAACAGCGGTTCCTTCGAGTCTAACATTCTTGGTATTTGGATGCATCATTGACCGATCAAACCTCTGACCAATTCTGTTAGTGACCGCACAACAGCACTTGATCGAAGTTTCATGGCCAGAAGGTGCTCAATTCAGTGTTTATAGCTTAGAAAACACCTAAACAAACACTTGTCATACCACAGCAAGAATAAAGACATAGAATGAGCAGAATTGGTTCTTATTTCCTTGCAGTTAATTCCTGAGTTTACATTAAACAAACTGGGAAAAGAGTAAATGGTATACAGTATCCTACCATTTTATTTATTATGAACTGATTTCCAAATAATTTAAATATGTTTGGCGCACTATAACAACATCACATTCATTGGATTTAGCTCTACAAGGTAGAAAAAAAATTATACTCACCATATGATGCTGAGCAGAATGAGGTTTTTCCTCCATGTGAACCAATTCTTCCTCTGATATGAGCAGACAGAGAGCAGGGTCAGACTGAAACAAAAGCCCTGAGTAGTTTTCCATTCACCTTCTGGCCTCTCAAGACCTGGACACACACACATACACAGGTTTACATGAGCATACACTCAGGGCTGAGTTTCATGCTTATGGGGCAGTGATTGTCTGCCCTAACCCATCTATCATTGACTATTACGCTCTCATTAGGCTGATTTCCTATCTCAGAAACCGCTTATAGGGCCAACTAGCAGAGACACTTCACTTCGGTGCGCGAGTGGGTGTGTGTGTCTTTTGTTTCTGCATATTTGTGTTTATGCATGCATCTTTATACATGTGTATTTGAGTGTGTGTCGGTGCATATGTGTGTGTGCACATCACTGCGGAGACATTTCCATAGGCAGGCCTATTCTATCGTCATTATGGGTTGATTTTAAAGGTGAGGAAATATCGGCTGGGTTCTCACGCTTGGTTAACTCCCTGAGCCCAGAGTCTGGAGTGTTTTCGACTTGTGTGTGCCTGTGTATGTGCACGTGGTGGTCTCTGTGGCAGTGTGTCTGTGTGTGTGTGTGTGTGTGTGTGTGTGTGTGTGTGTGTGTGTGTGTGTGTGTATGTGTGTGTGTGTGTGTGTGTGTGTGTACATGCACGTGCGTTTGTGTCTTCATATGCATACATTGACTGCCAAAGCACTGACGTATGGCTATTAAAAAGACATTTACTCTAGGATCAATTTCTCCATCGTGGTGTTTGTGTCTGTCTATGTGTGTGTGTGTGTGTGAGAGAGAGAGAAAGAGAGCACTGTGCACGTGTGCATGGTTTTTGTTGCATGTAACTGTATATGTGCTGGTTTGTAATTATGGGCATCATGTGTGTGAAACAGACAATGTCAAAGCAGCTGATTGGTTGTAAATAATAGAACTTAAATATCACAGTGACGATCAAACTTCTACGACTGAGAAACATACTGATGCATGATGACCCCTGTGTGGGTGTGTGTGTGTGTGTGTGTGTGTGTTAATGCAGCCAGTGTGCTCATATAAAAAGCTTCATGTGCTGAAGTCAGAGGTGGGTGGGTGTATGTGTGTGTGTGTGTGTGTGTGTGTGTGTGTGTGGGTGGATGTGTGCATATGTGAGTTGGGGGGTGAATAATTGAAGTCTTTCATTTGTCTGGTAATCAGTTCGTTCTCGAGATATCCAGAGTTCATGAATGTTGAATAACCCATCACAATACAGTTGGCCTGAATTATGGAAAAACCGCCGGTGAGAATATTAACAAAGTCTAGGTGCGTGTGTGTGTATCTGTGTGGGTGTTTCTGTATGTATACATTTGTGTGTTTTTGTGTGGTTGTGAGACCACAGAGCCAGGATTGTGAAGGCAAGATCAACCAGTTAGAAGAGAACAATATGCAGGTGTACATGTAGGAAATCATATACTGTATAGATAGTTGCTTATGTTTTTTCACCTGTACAACTTTAAATGATCAAATGCACACATTTGGTTGAAACTATCTATTCTATTACTGCACAATGTAATTCTGTCATTTTTAGGCAGTATGCAACATAACAGAAAATCCTTAACTATTTCTAACTTCAGTACAATACCTTGAAAAATATTGATGTTTGATATCTTTTTGGATACCACAGGGAAACTTGAACCTTGAATCTGGGGGCATAGAATTTAAATTTTTATTAAAAGATAAATATAACAAGGCTTGTGCACTGTGTTTAGCACAACAGCATCTGAGTTCATTTACTTCTGGAGTAGGTGTGACTTTGTAGGCACCACTGCAGTGTACTTGTCAACTCAACAACGAGTATTGAAACTATTTCAAATATTCAGTAGATATACTATGTGTATTGATATTTAGATTTTTTTTGACAACACTACATTGAACCTGGGATGGTACCATTTCATGCTCCTGTTTTAAACAAGCTTTTCTTGGCACTAAGAGGTGAATGTAGGTCATTCAAATGTAAATGACTTAACTCATCTATACCTGTGCACTGTCAACACAGAGGGAAAACAAATGCTGTCTTATAACTCAAGATAATTACAGGTTGTAGCACACAATAACTGTTTTTATAATCAGCTTGAAAATAAACTATTATTATTATTATACTATATACACTACTAATTTAAGGTAATCATATCTCTTGTGTCTTTCTCCTTTCCCACAGCTCAGCTCATCAGCAGGCAGCCTGTAAACTACAACATCCTGTTAAATCCAGGAAGTGACAGAGCCATGATGCATCATGCTGGACAACAGCTGCACCTCACTGTGACTGGTCTAGAGCCATTCACCACCTACTACATCAGAGTGCAGGCCTGTCAAACTGGTAAGTATTTGAGATGTACTACTCCAATAAGACATAGTAAAAATCATGCACCTTAAAAAAGACAGAATTACGAAAAAATGAATAAAACATCAGAAAATATTAAAATAAGGAAATGTATTGCTTCAGCATAGAGAAACTGTTGGTTGTAGCAGCACTGTTTTGTGGTCGACATGCAGTTCTGTTCCACAGGTTTTGCTCTGTAACAAACTCTATCATCCTGAACATTATCCGCTGCAAAGCTGCCCACAGAAATGTGTCTGAACTTTCACAGCGAGGTGACCAGTTTATTTCAAAGCTGCGTGTGGTTAAAGCAGCTACATTTATTCCCACTAAAGACCCAAAAGACACCCCTGATGTATCATTTGTTCCATTTTCATTCACTTCATCATGTGATGTGAGGGGGTGAGAAGACCTATATTGCAGTCTGTAGATAACCAGTCAGTACACAGAGATGTTTAACTGTAGCTAATGTCTTTTCACTGGAAAGGTAGAGCCTACTTTAGCTTTAAAATATGTTATTGATCTAATTTGTTCCATTTATGTAAAAGAATCAATTTCACTACAGACAGATTTCTAGAAATGTGTGTGTTTATGACACTGTTGTCCTGTTTACCCCTTGTAGAGGGGTGTGGAGTTGGAGGGGGTGTGTATGTCAGGACTTTAGAGACCGTCCCAGAAGGTCTGCCGCCCCCCTCAGTAAAGGCAGCTGGAGCCAGTGTGCTGGAGATCAACTGGTCAAAACCTGAAAAACCCAATGGACTCATCACATCCTACCATATATACAGGTAACATACACATTGCATGTGCAGTACTCTGAGACATATAGTTCATATGTCAGTATCTTACAAAGTTAGCCTCAAGACCGTTCCATTAACCACTTTTTTAATCTGCCACCTCTATTTTTAAAGGTGCAATATGTAAGTACTGGCCACCTTTCTAATTCTTATTCTAAACAACTCCAAACACATGAACTAGTAAGCTTAACTGTGAGCTAGTAAGCTTAACAGTGCAGCTAGTGATTATGTTAACTGACTCTGCCTCGACTGGGAGTTTCGGAGTAGTGTTGGTGGTGTCTTCTGTCGGACTATCACTATTTGTGGCACAAAATGGCTAGGGGCTAGCTAGTTAGCATGCCAATTTCAATAGATGTCTTTGACATTGCATCAAAACTGTTTTTCTTCTTCGTCTGTTGTTTAATTTTGAACGTACTTGACATTTTTTTTTTTTTTTTACAAATTGCACCTTTAAGAAATGTTTACTTAGAATGAGGTACCGCGAAGATTGCCATCATGGTTAAAAGACACCAAAACCCTGGCTGTTGTTGGAGACTATCAGTGTCATCTGTGTCACTGTCATTATAATTATAACCATGATGCATCATTAAAATTGTTGTGACCTTTTCGGGTGACAGTCTCCAATTTCAACATAATATTTGCCTGCAACATTGTGCATTTGATTGATCCTAAAGATCCAGTGTGTAGGATTTAGATGCATCTAGCAGTGACGTTGCATATATGAACCAACTGACTACCCCTCATGTCACCCCTCCCCTATGGTGGCTGCTATAAACACAAATGGCCCTCTCTAGAGCCAGTGTTTGGTTTGTCCATTCAGGGCTACTGTCCAAGCAGTGCACCATGGCAGACTTTATGGAAGAGGGCCCACTCCCTCATTCTGAGATAACGAAAACATGATTCTTATTTTTCAGGTGGTCATATGTTTCTGACCTTTGAATATCTGAATCATCATAGTGATGGTAACATGAGATGAAAGTCTGCAGAAATGGCTACTAGCCTTTGTTATTAAAAATCATACAAAATCAATCTATGAATACATGTTTTTGCACAAAAGTGTGACTCTTACATGAGCGTCTCCAGAAAAAGTATCTCAAGATTTCTCAGATTAGGCTACATTTTTCAAGTCTTCCATTGGTCCTGCTGTGCTGCAAGTGTTGTACACTTTGAGATGTACAGTACATATACACATCAATGACGTACTTAGCTATTTGTGTATTTGTGGCCCAGCTCTGAGCTTTAAATATTTTTTCTATTTATTTAACTTGTAGCATAAACCACATTTTTAATCAGCTTTTTCTGAAGAATGAACAGATGTTATATTTTATTAATATGTGTGAGAGGCTTTTTTAATATTGAGAAATTGCATCAAAAGTGGATGATGTAGTATCGACAAGCAGACATAGATAAAACAACAACACACACAAAGCTGCTTTTATATTCTTATATCAGCCTGTAGTAACACATATACAGCACATACACATGTTCTCTACATATGTATACATATTTTATTTTACACACAGAAAAGCATAGAAGTTTTGGTGATGTGGCTTCAGGCAAATCTCTACTCACCAATCTATCTACTTGGTGTGTGTGCGTCTGCGCGTGTGTATTAATGCATGCTGAAGGTCGTGGTCTGCTTGTTGACCAAAGAGTGTGTGATCTGTATGCAGGGTCAGACCAGACTAAGCCCTTTAAGTCCTCAGGAAACACACATTAGCATAGCAGTTCACACACACACACACACTGACACACCTGGCATGATCAGACTCAGGCAGACAGGGACTTGGATAAAATAGGAAAATCTCTCTCACACACTCACACCTGAAGCCCTGTGTAATCACAGACAAAAGGGCTTACCAAGACATCAGGTTGCTTGCATCAGCCACTGACTTAGACATGATGTTTAAGACGTGATGTTACATTTTTTATTCCAGTTACACACAAAGTGTGCTTATCTTCAGACTTCTTCAAGTATTCTCAGATATACTAACATACTTTTCTTTGTTTTAAGCATAACTCAAGCTAATTTTAAATATATTTCAAATACACGAAAAGCAAAATGACATTATAATTCTACTTCAGTTACACAAAGAAATTTCAAGTATACTTTCAAAAATGGTACAATAGTGTTTTAGTTAACTATATATATTAATATATTATACTAATAGTTAGCTGCAGCTTTTCATGCTACTACATATACAACTTAAGCGGTGCTTATTTAATGTGACCTTTTATTATGTTGATTTTAAATAAAACAAAAGTTTGCTAAATATAAAAATATACTCTTTTTTTTTATTTGGGCTATAAGGAATAAACTGTGAAGAGTGGCTAATCCAAGTATTGATTCTGTTACAGGCGTCCAGTAGGAACAGAGGAGGAGCTGCTGGTTTTCATCTGGTCCAGTGGGCCGCTTGAATTTTTTGATGCCAGCCCTGCCCTGCGGCCGTTCAGCTACTTCCAGTACAGAGTTCGCGCCCACAACTCCAAAGGTTCAGTTCTGAGCCAGTGGGCTTTAGCTCAGACCTTACAGGCAGAACCACAAGATATGGCCACTCCCACTGCCACACCCGCCGGTGAGTCACATGAAAACTGGTATGGTTATAATGTTCATGTATTTAAGTTCTGTTACAGTCCCACATGCTGTCACTTTGACAGGCGCCTACTCGGCCCATCTGAAGTGGAGTGAACCGGGACAGCCCAACGGTCTCATTTCCCATTACAGACTGGTTTACAAGAAGCACCAACAGGACCCAACGCTCAACTCATCTGCTGTTACTGCTCTCACTGTGGAGGTAAATGCACACATATAGATGCACACACACACACATGCACAAAGGGTGAATGCTGGAGGATGGGAGCATGCATGCATTTATGCGCGAGGACAGTTTCATGCTGGTAATTGTTTCTGATATCAATTGTGTAGAGCTGCACACAGCTGTTAATTATTTTATGTGCTTATAAGACCACTCATATAAGCATATGTGAGCACAAACAGCAAATTTCGCAAACAAGCCTGTGATTAATGTCTGCATGTCTTGAATTCATAAGCATCAAAAAAATAAACTAAGAAAAAGTACATGGTCGGTAAATATACAGTATATGTGTGTGTGCGCGTCTATTGTCATTTGTGATGCATGTGAAGAAATTTTGGACTCTACCTGTGGTGCTGGTGCCATCTGCTTGCCACTGAGGGGGCCTAAGAGAGAGAGAGAGAGAGACACACACACACACACACACACACACACACTGCCCATGGCCTGCCTTTCCCCATGGCCCTTCCCACAATTCTGTCCCATGTCTGATTCTCCAACACAGGAAATAACTTTAAGCAAGCCCCCACAAACCAAACACGCACGCACGCACACAGTGACACGTAAGCAGACACACACACGTGCCCATGCACAGACTCACACATACTGTACATGCACACATAAACTACTGTTAACGGCTCTCTTGGATCAGTAAGCTGCTATGAGATATTCACCAACAGTTTAACATCCTCCCTGTGTGTGTGCACTAATATCCAAAACTTTATTATTCTACTTATGTGCAGTTGTTATTCATTTAAAAAAAGAGAGGGAGGAAGAATAAAAAAAGAAAGGGGCAAAAGACAGATAGACAGAACAAAGAACAATACAGTTAATAGAGAAGGTAAGAAAGAGACAAGATAAGAGAGCAAGAAGAATGAGTGAGACCAAAAGAAAGCGTGGAAGGGGGGAGAAAAGACAAGTGGGGGATCAAGAGGGGGGCGAGACAGAGTGATAGATAGGGAAAGCAGGCAGGAGAGCAAAAAGGGGAGAGGAGGTAGAAGTATAGATCTATATTCTGTCCATACGAGTGGCCTCTTCTCCCTCGGTGACCTTTGGCTTGTCACTCATAATTAATACAAGATGTAAATGGAGACCTTTCACCTTCTCATTGATATGGAACACTCTGTGTTTGTTTGTGTGTGCGTGCGTGAGTTCGTGTATGTGTGAGAGGCTCATTGACATGGCATAGACTTATTTTGGTGGCGGTCATTTGTCACACGGTTGCCTTCACCGCATGCGCTCCGTAGTTTACGAATACACAAAGAAAGTGAAAATGAGAAAGTTCTGAGCAAAGTCCTGTGTTGACTTTGTGCTGCTTAGCGTGGCACAGCCCAAAAAAATTATGTTTGATATATTGGATAGATGTTTAACACATTAAAGGCAAATACATTTTAGTTTTATAAGATCAACAATCAAGGATCAAGGTACTTTATTCATCCTTAAACAACAAGGGGTTGCACACCTAAATCAAAGTTTGTAGTTTGTAATATATATATATAAATATAAAGCACCAGACATCATGATATAGGACTTAGTAATATTTGTGTTGTGCTCCTTAGCAATGCACAGACAAAATATAGATGTTTTTGGTATAAAGGATAGAGAAAACTGAGACAAACTACTATTAATCAGCTGAATGCAGTTTGGCTTTATTAGGGTCAGTGCAAAACTTCCAGGTTCAGTCCAGGCTCAGTAGAAACTCAACCCATTTGTCTATTCTAGACAGAGTTGGTAGATTTAAAAAAAAGAGAATAACCAGGAATTTTCTAGAGGTATCTAAACTTTTTTAGCAGCCTTTAATGAACACTGTTTTTCACCAAGTAAATCCCGTTTCTTGACAGCAGAAATAACAGCTAAATGTTGGAGAGGTCACCTTTTAAAGAACAATTGGGTGAATATTGTGGATAAGGAAAAAACTAAAGTGCATGCAGTGTATGTGCCGGTTAAACTTCATGACAACTTTTACGTGTTTATGAAACAGTTGTGATCTGCTGATGATTATAAATGACCTGTAACAGCAAGTGAGACCATCAGCAAAAAGACTGCTGTTTTTATATAGTTATTATCAATGCCTGAGCTCGGGTCCGATCACATATATCACATATAAAATCACATATAAATACATTACCTCATCGCCATCGTCTCTCCGTCACTCTTTTACAAAACAAATGCACGCACCGCGGGCACGCGCTACAAAAGATCTTTACTACAGCAGGTGCTGATGTCCTACCACTTTTGTCGCTAGAATCGACAAAAACTGAAATTTCCTCGTAGTCACTTTAAAGTGATTGAAATCACCTCTTTCTCATTTTCACATTTATTATTTAAAAAGGAAGAAGGGATCTCTTAAAGGTAAAATATACAACATTCACTACCATATCACACTAGAGCACCAGAATCTCAGACCAAAACAAACATGCTCGTCATTTACTCATTAAAGTTACAAAGATTCTGTTACTACAAATCTTTTTTTTCCCTTAAAATGTTTTCAGAGACATATTACAGTGTACTGTTTTGCTGTAATATTAAAAAAGTTTCTTACCAGGCCGCCATATTTAAAGTTGACGTGGGGGGAACACAGAGGGACTCATTACATAAGCGTGGATTGTCTAGCTACCAAAGCACTGCATCTTGCAAATAGTTGTATATTATTGTTCAAAATATCATAAATTTAACCATTAAAAAAAGATTACAAGACTTTGGCTCTCTAATCTCCTTCCCTCTTGTATGCTTTATCCTCACCTCTTCATCGTTTCTCACTTTACTTTTTTCTTTGCTAAATGTTCACTAGTCCACCCTTTCTTCTCGACTCAAAATTTCTTAGTTTGTGTATGTATTGTTTGTGCCTGTGTGTGTGTGTGTGTGTGTGTGTGTGTGTGTGTGTGTGTGTGTGTGTGTGTGTGTGTGTGTGTGTGTGTGTGTGTCCATTCGGTATGTGTGTATTTGTGTGTATATTGATCTCAGGCTGGGCTGGGAACCCTGCTCTGTGCCAGCTTGGCTGATTAATGGGGTCGTCATGGCAATCGGACGGAATGAGGGTACGAAGCGCAGGCGGCCTGCCTCACTAGACCCCTACGCACCGCCTGGCACACACACAGTCTCTCTCACACACACACACACACACATTCACTCTCCATGCTTTACACCTTTCTGACAGACATCTTAGTCACTCAAACAACCCTGTAACCCAAGTTGTCTTTCTTGCATCGTGTTTCCTTCACTTTTCTTTTGCTTTATATTTTTCTTTCCTCTTCTCTGTTCTCTTAAATTTCTTCCTCTTGGTTTTCACTCTTTACATGTTTTTTTCTTTTTCTACCACCATCCAGCTCTTTTAAACAGGGCAATGTACACAGGGACTACATTTCCCCCATACTAAGGTTAATTTAGATTTTGCCAAATTCTGGCCAAGGGCTTCAGTGGGCAACAGAAATTCCACCTTACTGTCATGCACCTGCTCCACCTCTTCTCTCTTCCACCTTTTTTCTCCTTGTCTTTTCCTCCTCACATACTTCACTACCTTCCACATTTTTTCTGCCTGTTCTCTCATTTTCTCCCTCCTCCTCCTCAGTCCATCCCTTCTATGCTCTCTGTCCTGTTCTCCTCCTCACCCTCCCATTCCTCTCTCACTCCCCTCCCTACTTCTCCTTCCACCCAACCCTTAATTTCCTCAGCTCTGCTTTTCCATCTGCCCTCTTCTTTTACAACTGTCTTCCACCTTTAACCCTTCTCTACACCTCCTCAATCTCCTAACTCTTACCTCGCTCCCTTTGCACCTTCTTTTCCTCCTCCAGTCGCTCCTCCTTCTCCTCCCTTTTATCTATCGTTGATCTTTTCTCCATCTCCCCACTTTTAAATCCTCCTGTCTCCTGTTTCTCTCCTCCCTTACTCTTCTGTCCTCTCCTCCCTCCCCTGGCTCTTCCAGATGTTACACTGTGGCCCTTGGGATCACTGGTGAAGTTAGACCATGTGCATATGTGTGTGTGTGTGTCTGTGTGTGTGTGTGTGCATGTGTTTTACTCTATGTGGATACATATGTCTGAATATGGTTGCATGTGTGGCTGTGTGCATGCATAACATATTTTTATTTGTGTGTGTATGTTCAGCAATGTGTGTGTGTGTGTGTGTGTGTGTGTGTATGTGTGTGTGTGTGTGTGTGTGTGTGTGTGTGTGTGTGTGTGTGTGTGTGTGTGTGTGTGTGTGTGTGTGTGTGTGTGTGTGTGTGTGTGTGTGTGTGCGTGTGTGCTGTATTAATACATCCCATTGATCAGAGCAGGACCCCTGACAGTCATCATCCCTGAGAACCATCTGGCCGACGCCTGACGCTCCCTCACCCAAACACAAGCTGACACCCTATTAATCTGCTACTGCCATGCATACATACGTGTGTGTGTGTGTGTGTGTGTGTGTGTGTGTGTGTGTGTGTGTGTGTGTGTGTGTGTGTGTGTGTGTGTTTCAGTGTGTGTGAATGAATGAATCAGTGAGAGCGTGTGGAAGAGAGAGTGTGTAATGTGTATGTAAGAGGTTATGTGTAGAGTATGCGTTAACATTTATGCCATGTCCATGTTTCTGTGTACGTGAGTGTGTGTGTGTGTGTGTGTCTGTGTGTGTGTGCGTGCTCCAAGCCCCAAACCGTGCACACACATACGAACGTGTACACACACCACTCCGCCATCCGCCAACAACAGCCGGCGCTGAAGGGAGCTGAAGGGTGCTTGGAAATTAAGGTTATTACACAAATTGAGCCATATGGTCTAAATATTTCAGAGCTGAAATTTACTAGGCAATAAAAATGGCCCCTACCTCGGTAATGGTGTAAATTACAGCTTAACCACCAGCGCTAATGATGTCCTTCTGTACACCCCGTAACCAACCGTACATGAAGGACACATTGTTTAAAAAATACCCCAGGAAAAGCAAGAGTGAGAGAGAGAGGGAGAGAGAGGAAAAGGGAAGAAGGGATGGGGATAGAGGGGGAAGGATGAAGCGAACAGGGGTAAGAGGGAAGTGAAGGAGGTGAGGGAAGAAGAGAGGGAGATAGAGAGAGAGAGAAGGAGATGGAGAGAAAGAGAGTGATTAATATAGAGAGCAGAGAGAAAGGGAGAGAGAGAGCGAACTAGCAGCATGTTTACAATCTGTTAGTTTACCATTAAGAGCCCGTCAGAGAGTGCGAGACAGCGAGGGCCAGCCGGCGAACTGTGTCTCAAAGCCAACATGAGGTTTCAGTGTGTGTGTGTATGTGTGTGTGTGTGTGTGTGTGTCATCTGCACAGCTAGAATGTGTGTATTTAGGCATGCGCAGTTGAGAGACGTATATATGTTATCAGAGTATATGGTGTGTACTTAGACACGAATGGTCTGCAGGTGTGTTGAATGACTAGATTGGGACAAACAAGTAATAGTGTTAAACACATGGTGTGAACACATAGTATGAATACAGATGCATAGTTTGTAACACTGGATTACTTCAGCATGTCATACTGTAAGTTGGCATGTGTTTCACAGTGATAGGTCGGCTTTGCTTGTATATGCACAGTCAGGATGTGATGTGGTCAAATAAGGTAGTTTCATCTTACTTAGACTTAGATGAGGAGATCGATAACTCTCTTAAACTTGAAGGCTAATGTATGTATACGAATATGATGGTTAGCAGATGATTGGCTTAGCTTAGCATTTAGACTGGAAGCGGGAGGAAATGGCTAGCCTGGCTCTGACCAGAAGTAACAAACTCTACCTACCAGCACTGCTAAAGTGTGGGGCAACCTCGCTGTCAATAAAATGAAATGTTGAACTATTACTTCAAGATTTGTCTCCAATGCAGCCCACAGAGGGACACAACACAAGGATGACCAAGCTAGTAGTCAGTGAAAGACATCACTGACAAGTCGTCAACATATTCATAGTCTTTTAACGTTTCCCAAAATACTTGTTGCGTTGGGCAGCGCGGTTTATTTTTGTCTCTATACTAGTGTTGTGTCTTTTTTTTAAGTTGCAGCCCAGTCAGCTCTCTCAGCGACTATTGTTTTCACATAATCAAGCAAAATGTATTAAATATATTATTTATCCTCAAAAGATTTGGATTCTCAAGATTAAGATACATGAATAATGGAAATCAGGGCTGCCGACGGGGTGGAAACCAGGTCAGTTGTCCTGGGCCTTGGGTCAGGAAGGGGTCCAAAAAGGGTCAACTAACCCTTAGGATAATGTGCCGGATGGACCTTTGTGGATATTCTTGTCCTCGGCATGAGCAAGACTATCAGCGGCAGTGAGTGAAATATTCATGTATCCAAATTTGACGCTGTGGTATTCAATTGTTTAAACAGGTTACATTTGTGAACAAAATAAGTGAATCTTTTGTGAGATGGAATCAGGATTGGAAACTTTATTCCCTCAGTTGTTGCTTTGAACCTTCCCTTACTGTCTGTTCAGTTATCCTCTTTGCGTCGCTTAAACAAAGAAAAAGATGGAGAGGAGGATAGATGATGCTTAAAGGAATAGGGATAACAAGGCTTTGCCCTTGCTTCCAGTGACACCCTTTAACAATGAGGGAGACAAAGGAGTGGAGGCAAGAGAGAAATGCAGAGCTGAGTGCACAGAGGGTGAGGAGAGACGGATGAGGAGGTTGAGAGGGGAGGAGTACACAGGTGAAGAGAGGAAGGAAGGATTAAAGGAGAGGGTAAGGAGACTCAGATGCAGAGTTCGTTAGGCCCTCGGCCTATCAGACCCCTTAGTTAGAGGTCTCAAACTCTGATTGGAGGGCTCTCAGCATTCTGCATAAACAGCCAAATAATCAGGCTGCAACAGTCCTCTCCTCCTCACTGCAATCTTTCTCTCGTCTTTTTTCACTACTCCTCCCTCTCTTGCTCCATACTGCTCAGTCCTCCTCCATCACTACATTTCCATCTGGCTTTTCTCTACCTCTGTCACAAATTACAGTTTTTATGTTATTCTCTTCCTCCATCCTTCCCCACTTTCTTCCCTCCTCTTCTGTCTCCCTCTCACTTTTTCAAGTGATTTTTTTTTTTCAAGTGAGTTTATATGCTCCTACCTCCTCTTCCTTCCTCTTTCTCCATGCTCTCTCTCTTTCTCTTTCTCCGTCTCTCAGTAATGACAGGTTGTGTGTTATTGTGTGTCTGTCTGTGAAGAGGCCACGCCATCCAGTGTAGTGCTCTCCACTTGTCTTAATGGGTGTTTAGTGCTCCAACTGTGATACGATGGTCATCACTTTAGAGGAATGCTGAGTATGAGAGAGAGAAAAAAAGTCTTTAGTGTATTTGTGATGACGGAGTCCATTAAACTCTGGAGGAAAGAAGCGCGTGTGTGTGTGTGTGTGTGTGTGTATGTGTGTGTGTGTGTGTGTGTGTGTGTGTGTGTGTGTGTGTGTGTGTGTGTGGATGTGTTTGTGAGGGTGGGTGAAAACTTGTAACTGAATCTTTGTGTTTGTTTTGGAAGTGGGTTGTACTTTTGAATATAGTCTGGATGAGGTGTTCCTGCCAGCTTCTCTATCTGTGTACAGAGTCTTTGTCTCTTACAACCCTCCATCAAGTGGAATATTTAATCTTAGCTGCATCTAATATACAGAAGTTCAACAACCTCTGACCCAGAAGAGTGCAATATAACGGTCATCCAAGTCGAAATTATAAGTCAGAAACTCGGCCAAGATCCATGAAGCCTGACTTCTCTGACATGAAAACAGATAGTAAACACTTATCTTTTATCTTTTCATCACTTTTTACATCATTTAGTGTTTGTGTTGTTAAACGTGCTGTAACAACAACTTTGTGGTCGCCATTTTCATTTCCATTCAGTGGATTTATTCCTCTCCCGTTTCTTTTTAAATGCATCTGTTCAATCAGCTGCTGTAGTTGCTTGTGAACTTCACAGACTCACCATATAAACATCCATTTGCTGCGGGCGTCCATGTTTTCCTGAGCAAACGCTCTGGCACACATTTAGATCGGAAGTCGGGAAAGGCCAAAAAAGATTTGTTCTAAGAAATACCTGTGTATGTGTGGACAGGGCCTTAGTTTTACTGCAGTGTTGTCCCTATCTCTGCCAACCCAAAGACAGAACAAGAGGAAGATATTGATTGGAAATTTACAGATTTTTTATTACTATTTGTTTTACCAACTCGTCACTGGTAAGTTGAAAAAAAACGCTGTAATCATTTTTCAAATTGCCCTACCTGATTAAATAAAGCTCAGATAAAATTGCATCCAAAGACAAACACAAGCATGCTCATTTCCATTTCTGGAGATATCTGTGGATTTCAAGCATACCGTCCCTAACTCGCCAGAATTTGTCCACTGGTCTTTGGCCACAACACACACAAACACACCCACACACACATGCATATATGAACACTAAATATGCTGTTCCCGGGGTCTGGAGCCGCCAAAGCCAATCATGGCTGTCGGTGTGAAGTGGGCATGCCTGTTCCAGACCCCTGCAGTCCCTCTCTATGTCTGTGCTGGCCACAGACAAAACACATGCCTAATGGCACTCTGTGTGTCTGTGGGTGTGTTTCTTTGTGTGTGTGTGTATGTGTCGCACGGGCGTCTGTATGTGTCAGGGTTTGTCTAACGCACACTGACTAGCAGGGACACCCACGCAGGGCATTTGCAAACACACACAGGGCAATTGTTCCAGCAGCATTGAATTAGGCCTCCGCACATAAATACACACACACACACACACACACACACACACACATACAGACTTGGCTTGAGAGCTTGGCATGGGGCGCGAGAGAGCAGCGTGTGGTGCACTGGCTCACCTCAGAAACCTCCGAAAACAATTACTGCTCTCACAGGGCTGGTCAGGGCACAGCTTGTACTAATAGACTGGACGAACGAATTGAATTGAGCTGAATTGAATTGAATCGAGCTGAATTGAATTGAGTGAAATTGTATTGAATCATATCTGATCATAGCATGTTTTACCACACACTAAAGCACTAAGACGCATAAGAAAAGGTGAAACAGTGTGGTGCTTTATTATCTCTCCAGGACTTAATATGACAGAGCAGAGAGGCCAGAGAAGGCCTGTGGAGAGAAACATCCCTGAGGCCGGCCAGTTGGACCCCATTCACCTATCATTAGGCATGCTTCTTTCATGTATGTTCTTAGGCACTCACTTTACTTTTACCTGCACGTCTGAAAGTGTGTGTGTGAGACAAAGAGAGAGAAAGAGAGCCTGTGTGTGTGTGTGCGTGCATGCATGTGTGTAGCCATATGCTAATGTTGGTCCGTCTCTCTGTCTCTGTCTCTCTGCGGGGCCCGGTACTGGGGCCTTTGTGAGATAATCAGCATAATTCTTTTGACAAATACACATGGTTATTCTTAATTAGTATCACACACTGTCCCCCCGGCCGCACCATGCCTCTCCACCTGAATATCACACACACACTCAGCTGTTCACTTGCACACACACACACACACACACACACTACTTCTAGCAGGGACACATGGGTACAAAACAAGATGCATGCAGATGTGGGCTTGTTAGGATACATGCAAATGCCTCCAAATAAACGCTGGATGTCGATATATTTGCACATGGTTTACACATGCACGCTGACCCTTTTATATAGGCTACACATGCAGAAACACACGCACTGTCCAGAGAACCCCTGCTGCTGCTCTGCTCACACACCAAAGAGAAGACAGAATGAGGAAATAAAAGATTGAATAGATTGCTTCCTTGCCCTCAATGCTAAGTTGTGTTGAACCATGTAAGATCTGAGGGCTCTTTAATGTATAAATTAGCAAGACCTCTTCCTGTCTCCTCGCTTCTTTCCCTATCATTGTCTCCTCTTCTCTCCCTCTGTCTTGTTTACACTTTTTCCTTTACATCTGTGCAAATCTCTCTTCTCCTGCTCCGATCTCTCTCTCTCTCTCTCTCTCTTGACTTCTTGCTCCCCCTCTGTTCTTGTGCATTTGGCATGATTAACTAGTGACTTTGATCATCTACACACACATGCACATGCTCCTGCACACTGTATTTAGGTTGACGAGAACCTTTTTGCTTTCATATCTTACACTGTAGCTTGTCATGTGCTGTTCATAGGTTGGCCTTGTATTTCCTCTAGAATAGGCTTAACAAAAACACCACAATTTATCCAAAGGAGTTTATGCTACTTCAGTCTTGGACTGTAATTACAGCTATAATTTTGCTGATGCTGCAGCAAGAATTAAAAAAACTTCCCACACTAGAAAAGCCTAAATATTAGAGTGAGGTCATAAATGCCTATTGTAATTTTACGATATAGCTCTTACTCCAACATTGGTGCTGAAAAAAACATCCATTCAGATGTATAGTATACATATGTATATACGTACAAATGTAGTATACATGACAAAAGAAGAGAAAGAAATATAAATTGGGAATTTCTATTCTCACTGTGCAGTGTTTACTTCAGCGATTGTTTTCACTGTCAGATAATCTTTCGACTATTTTCTCGATTGATCGATTAGTTTATTTGGTTTATAAAATGTCAGAAAATGATGAAAAATGTTCATCAGTGTTTCCCCAAAGCCCATTCTGTCGTCTTCAAATGTCTTGTTTCATCCACAAAAGAATATATCAGGATATATTCAGTTTAATGTCAAAGAGGAGAAAAGAAACCAGATATTCACGTTGAAGAAGCTGGAATCAGAGAAATTTGACCTTTTTTTCTTCAAGAAATACTCAAATATCAAAATAGTTAATTTAATATATGACAACTAATCAATTAATTGTTGCAGCTCTGTTTACCTTAACTGATATTCATGTCAGTATTTCATTAGCAGTGTGTGCGTGTGTGTTTGCCAAGTGCCGACACATTCCTTCATACGTGTGTCATAAGATACTGTGAAAGCTTGTGTGTGTCTGCACATGTGTATGTATGAGGGAGAAATAGTTATTGAGGGAGCTGTTAATGTAATGTAATAGTAGTGTTTTTTAGTGTTACACCATTTGATTACTGTGTGTCTGCGTGTCTGTGTGTGTGCAGTTAGCAGGCTGAGGCGCCGGATTTCACAGTGCTTGATTGTTGGGTATTTGTGTGTATGTGTGCGCGCGTGTGTGTGAGGGGGCCGTTAATGTGGTGTGTTTCAGTGATAAAGTGTTTGAATGTATTGCCATCTAGAGGCGTGTAGCAGAGTCTCCATGCTCCTATAAAAGCTGCCAGCGCCAGATGCTGCTATTGACAATGTGCATATGTTAACCGCTTTATAGGCCACATGCCTCACATATTTCACTGGCTTTTAAGGTAGAGAGATCTCTCATTCTCGCTCACTTAATCTGTCTCTCCCCTTTGCCACATTTATCTTTTTTTCCTCTCCCACTTTAGCTTTCTTTCCTCTTTTTTTTTTTACCCATTCACTCAATCTCTCTGTCTCCCTCTTTCTCACACCTCCTCCTTCTGTCTTTTTTATTTCCTTCATTAGATATTAACTTACTCACCTTTTAAATTTTCTCTCTCCCTTTTTTCTAATTCTCTGTACTACGTCACCTTACTTAATTTAATTCTGTTCTCTTTTTTTTTTCGGCCTTTATGTCTCACTTCCACTGCCCCTTTCTTTTTCTATCTCTCTCCACCCTTGTGTCTCTCTCTTTGCGTCCCTCCCTCCCTCCCTCTCTCTACTGAGAAGTGCTGTGATTTGCAGGAGGATTTAGCTTGTGTCTAGGTGTCTAGGGGCTTATTAATCCTATTTTACTGTGGATGAAAAACACGTTGGCTCCCAGACATGAAAACAGTGAATACATGCATTCTGCTTGTTGTTCAGACAGTTCATCCTTGGTGCCACGCTACGGTGATTTGTCAGGGTTTTCATTTGATTCAGTTTGAATTGGAGCCTTTTTGATCCTCTTGCCCGCTGCATTGAAGTGGGTTACCAGTTAATCTCTTCACATATGCTTGCTTATGAGAAAGCATACGGTCCTGAACAGACGAATTTTCAAAAAACTGCAGACTCAACACATGAAAAACTATAGCCTCCTGTGTTGTACATTCACACAGATATGTTCGCACACAGAGAGACATCACTCTCATGGCTGCTTTAAAGATCACAGTCATAAACAAACAAACAGGCAATGCTACATCCTGGAGCCTAGTGCTCCCTGACTACCATGTCATTGCACGCCAGGGCCTTTTGAAACAACAGTGTGTCTCTTATCAATTAGTAAATGGTGTTCCCACTGTATCACACACACACATACACACTGCCCCTGTGTCTGCCAGGGTGTTGGGCTGGGTCCCACTGCCTAAAGCTACTGGCACACTCACTCTCTGTGTGTTTGTGTGTGTGTTTGTGTGTGTGTGTGATATGAAAGGGTGCATGTGTGACATAAACACTCAATCTGGAAGCTTTGAATTCACCCATAAGGGACGGCTGCCTGCCTGCCTGTCTGCCAGTCTCTCTCCGTCTCTGCCACTTCTCTGGTGTCTACTTACTTTACCATGGCAGAGGCTGTATGTTGAAATGTTGATATCACAAATCCCATGTCATGTCATCTTAGCTCGCCATTGTTTCAGTGTTCCTTTTCATTCGCCCGTTTTAATGAGTAATGCACTGGTTTTTATTCATGCAGGATTTGTATGTGTAACTAATTTCCTCTCGCTCTCTTCTCTTGCTGTGGCACGCTACCCACTTCCCTGTTTCCATTTCCATCTCTGCTCTTTTATTTGTTTTCCTTTAACTCTTGCCCAATCCTTCCTTTGTCTTCCCTCTTTTCTCTCTCTACAACTATCTCTGTCTCATCTCTCTCTCCCACTTTCTCCATATTTTTTTACATCTTTGCACTTGTACTTATTCCATCTCTCTATATGTCATTCTCTCTTTCTCTCTCAGGGTTCAGTCCTTGAAGCAACAGTCTATGGCCTTGAACCGTACAGTGAGTATAGTCTACGAGTGGAAGCTGTGAATGACGCAGGTATGCTCATTACGATCACTAGCTCATTTAAAATATCAGTGATAAATCATATCGGCGACGATTGAATCACTCCACTGAGTCTAGTTTTGTAACCCTCCAGGTAGCGTATCCAGTCCGTGGATAGGCATTAGGACCCTGGAGGCTTCTCCGGCTGGCCTGGCCAACTTTACAGTGGAGCAGAGAGAGCAGGGCAGGGCGTTACTGCTGAGCTGGGATCAGCCAAGTGCTCCAAATGGAATCATCACGGTACAAACAAGAAACACAGAACACACATCAAAGTGCATACACAGCACTGAGCAGATGAAACGGTGCTCTACAGATTAGAGCTGCACCAATAAGTCGATTAAGCGATTAGTCAATCATAAGGAAATTAAATGCCAACTATTTTGATAAGTCGTTGCAGTCAACTTTCAAGCTAAAATATTACACGTTGCTGGTTCCAGCTTCTAAAATGTGACGATTTGCTGCTTTTCTTTGTCATCTATGATAGTAAATAAAGAGCCTTGGGGTTTTGAAATATTAGTTGGATAAAAGAAGACATTTGAAGACATCACTTAGTGAAATTGTGATGAGCATTTTTCACATTTGTTTGACTTTTTATGGACTAAACGATAAATCGATGAACTATAAAAATAATCAGAAAATGAATCCATAATGAAATACTCGTAAGTTGCAGCCCTACCTCCAGTGAAGTTACCAACATACAAGACACACAATTAACCCATGTAATTCAGCAACTGATTTGCATATACATGGACATACTTAACATATGTTCTGATATACGTACGTGTTCAGCAGTAGGATGGCACCTGAAGCCAATAATGTCAAGCAAACACACATCACACCTAAAGCCCGACCGATCGTTGATTATAAGATGCTAATATTGATATAACTGAGTCAAAAATTCAGATATCAATATAAACATAAAAATAAATGTGGTTATCAAACACTTGTGACAAAGATATGTAATAAAGAAATGATATTTGTTGTTTACTGTCTAAATTATCATGAGTGAACTTCATATCGGACAACATAGATGCCATACTGATATATCTCTGATAGGCCAATATTAGGCATTAATATCGGCTAACTAATAAATCAGTCAAGCTCTAATTACCACATCGTCATTCCTCTTCTGTTCCCATTATGTCCTACTTTAACCCACATTCTCTTTCTCTCCTCCTCTTCCAATGCACTGGATACTTTTCTTTCCCTCTTTTCCTCTTCCCTTCTTCACGTCCTGTCTCTTCTTTTTCCAGATGTATAACTTGTACAGTGAGGGGAACCTGGAATTTAGTGGACTATCACGCAACTTCCTGTTTCGTCGTTTGGAGCCATGGACATTGTATTCTTTGACTCTTGAAGCTTGCACCTCAGCAGGATGCACACGTACCCCACCTCAGCACGTCACCACAGCAGCTGCTCCACCTGCCTCCCAGCCCCCTCCCAGGCCTCTCTTCATTGGCCCAGACCATGTGTCACTCACCTGGGGTCCTCCCTCCCAGCCCAACGGGCCAATTGGAGAATATTTATTACTTGGGAGAAGTGTGGAGGAAGTGGGGAGGGGAAGAAGTAATGACGAGGCTATTGAAAGGGGAAAGGTGGGTGAAACTAAAGACAAATTTCACATGGTCAGTCTGACCTTTTGTCAGTTAGCCTGACAGAACAGTGCCACAAATATCTGTAAAAAGTTGTGTCCTGCCTTGTTTATGCTTTTACAACTAATAAAGATATCATTATATACAATTACAGCAAATTTCACAGGTGTCATTTTCAACTTATATTCTCACTGTACAGCTCATCAACCTTATTCAACCACAACTATCTCCAATAGGTGCTGTTCAGAGAATCATCCCCACAACACGGTGACACCTTCTCATATACAGTGACCGGTCTGCGTCCCTGGACACAGTATGAGTTCAGTGTCCGTAGTCACAACCCCGCTGGACACACCGGCAGCCCCTGGGTTACTGTGACAACCAGACAGGCCCCTCCTCGTGGTCTAGCCTCCCCAACAGTGAGTCATATCCAAGGCCAGCCCAGTGAGGTTTTGGTGTCCTGGACTCCTCCTCTGGAGCCCAACGGGGTGCTTCAATCCTACAGGATTCAGAGAAACAATGTCAGCTTCTCATTTAGTTTTGACCCTACTGTCCTCAGATACACTGACGAAGACCTCCTGCCGTTCTCAACGTATAGGTATTACCATTCACTAACCTGAATGTCTCCTTGTGGGGATTACAAATAACCACCTCAAACAAATCAGTCATTTTAATAGAGATGATTTAGCTTTTATTCTATTCTATTCTTTTCTACAGCTACTCAGTCATAGCCTGCACGTCTGAGGGATGCATCACCAGCCCTCCTACAAACATCACAACTCTAGAGGCTCCACCTGCCACAGTGGAAGCTCCCACAGCGGACAGCATCACATCCAGTAGTATAAACATTTCCTGGAGCAAACCAGTAACTGAAAACGGAGAGGTGACTGACTATGTGCTGAAACTGAATGACGAAGAAGCTTATCGTGGCAGAGCTCTCAATGCAGTGTTGTCAGATCTGCAGCCACACACGTCGTATCAGCTGGTCCTTTTAGCTTGCACCAGTGGTGGGTGCACCACCAGCACCACCATGTCCATTTTGACTGAGGAGGCTCCACCCACTGGCCTGGCTGCCCCGACTCTTAAGGTGCGTTTGTTGATGTTTGACTTCCAATGAAAGCTGTGGTACAAAGTGTGCAATACCTGTGCATTTCAGTCAAAATATTGAAAACATTTCATGGCTCATCAAGAGAATTTAAAATTTCCCTCTTGGCTGAAATCTGGAAAACCTCTTTTTGCTTGATACACCTTAAAAAATGTCTAGTCAAAATAACTTCATCAACATCATTTTGTTTACATATTTCTAGCGAGGAAGACCTATATTTTTTTATTCTTTGTTTTTGTTATTATTCGGCTATTTTTATCCAACAACGTTGAAGTAAACCTTGTGTGATAATAATCATTTGATTTACTTGAAATTGATGTGGTATGGTCTACATTTGTTAAGTTTACAATTTGTCATGCATTTAGAAGCTCTGTTTGATGTGATCTTTGACCTTTTCCTTTAAAGGTCACTGGTCCAGAGTCAGTGGAGGTTAGCTGGAGACCACCAGAGCACCCTAATGGCAACATCACTGGATATGAGCTCCGCAGAGATGGTGAAGTCATCTATGTTGGCACTGAAACCCATTACCACGACTTTACACTTTTGCCAAGTGTGGAATACAGCTACGTTGTCAGGGCCAACAACAGTAAAGGGGCAGTGAGCAGCGCGGCGGCCACAGCAAAGACTCAACCGTCAGCTCCTTCTGGTGTCGGTCTCCCCACACTGACGCCTCTGGGACCAAGCCAGGTGAGCCACTAATCTATTCAGTCCATTTAAGTAACAGCTGAATCATGACATAACTTCTTCCTACTATCTTTTAAATGTTGTTAAAAAGTTTGTGTGTTGCCTGTTTTCCAGGTGAGAGTAGAGTGGAGTCCTCCAGCTCGTCCTAATGGAGACATTGTGAGTTACACTGTGCATCAAAGAGATCCAGTCCAGCTCAGAGTCACCAGCACTGTGTTTACTGCAGAGGAGAGGGACTTCTCTGACCGACACACCACTCTGCATGGGCTGGCTGCTTACCACAGGTTGGTCAAAGCAGATCTACAGCACAGTTCACTGTACGTTTTTAGTGCAGCAAAATATTTTCAAAAGAGTATGTCTTTTTTTTTTTTATTTATTGCAAAGCTGAAGGTCGAAGAATTTACATTTTCCCTAAACTGCATGCCTAAAATGATCTAGAAAAAAACTCAACGACACAGCTCCCTATTTTCCTGTGTAATAAGTACTGTGGTAAAGGAAATATGGGGAGAAATAGAAGATAAGAGTGGGCGATAAAAAAAGGGAACAGAGTGCCATCTCTTGGTAAAAAGAATAACACAACCTAGGGACTGTTGTGCAGTTATTACGTAGGTTCACTTCACCCTTATTGCAATCAATAAATAACTTTCATTTTCTTAAAACAATCAGTCAATGCATTCTTTCAAAGTAGATGGTGACATTTTATTATATATTTTAAAATGATTAAACTTAAAGTGGACCAATAAAAACTGGCATCAACTTGGATTAATAGGTTTTAAAAAGACAGAGAGAAGGAGCCAAAGTAACCAGTAAAAAAAAAAGAAACACCTTTCTCGAAAACACTTAATGTCTTCTCTCACTGTATGTTTTACTTGTTGTAAACATGTTTAAAACATCTTGCAAAGAGAAAAAGATGGACAACATCGCTCTGCAGTTTGTACACTAAGTAAAAGGCTGTATTTCTGAAGCCTGTGTTATAGTTTAGGATAGCAGTGCACTTGAAAAAATGCAGGTATTTTGATTTGGTGAAAAACAACCTCTTAAACAAGCTGCCATGACGAAATCATCAAGACTGTGGCGTTTCAAAGCAAGAAATAAAGAGAGAAAAAGACAGCAGTGTATACCAAACACTGTGTGTGCGTGCGTGCGTGCGTGCATGCGTGCATGCGTGTGAGGGTGCATATACAACTGCAGTTGTGTGTACATGTCAGTGTGCTTGAATGTGTGACTGTTCATTTGTGAGCGTGTGTGTGCTGATAAGATTCAGATAATAAAAGCTCATCAGCCTTATCATCTAAAGATCATCCCACGTCTCTCTCTCTCTCTGATGACCTTCCATCCATTCCACTCATCTTCATCACCTTCTCTCTCTTTTTCTCCCCCTCACTCCTCTCCATCAGCTCCTTTATTCATGTGTGTCTCCAAAATAAACACCAGTGCTCCCAAATTAGTTACCTCTTTGACATCTTGGTAGGGCTCAGTGGACATTTGGTTGAGATAAACATTTATTCAAACATGCTGCTAATAATGTTGAATTAGATTTTTAAAGGTACATTTCTTTCTCACAAGTGTACCATAAATATCACTAACTAGTGCATATACAAATCTGTGTCTTTATGTGTGTGTAGGTATGAAGTGAGGCTGGAGGCTTGCACGGCGCTGGGCTGCTCCTCCAGCGACTGGTCACCTGTACTCACTCTCGAGGCTCCCCCTGCTGGGCAAACTGCACCACTGTTAGACCTCCAGCCCGACACACACAGCGGCCTACAGACCACCTTTCTACTCACCTGGTCCCCTCCAGCTCAGTCAAATGGTAGAGTCCTTCATTATGAGGTGTACCGGAGGCTGGACCATGCCACTGACACCAGCAGAGGTGATACAGCAACACTCGTCTACAGGAATATCTCCACTACCTGCAAAGATGAAGCACTCCAGCCTTATACTGTATACCAGTACCAGGTACAACTCTCTGTACAGTTATACGTGTGTTTTTTTTAGAAAAGCAGAAGTATAGCAAATATTGTAGTATAGCTGGTTAATCCAAGTCAAATTCAACTCGCTGAATTAATATTCATCCGGATATGAGAGGAAATGGAAACCAAAGCTTCTACTACGACTGGGTTTTATGATGGAAACTGTTTTTTTTTTTATTCGTATGAGAAAGATAACTAAAGAAGATAACTAAAGAAAATGGTCCACCTAGTCCACCTAAGTAGCTGTAAACTGTGTTAGCTGTTATAAGTATCCTTACTTCTTCTTGTCCTCTGCTGTGGAAACAGAGTTAAAGGTTTTATTGTGATCTTTGAGCCTCATTTGGAGAAGAGATCAGATGTGACTGACACATCAGAAGATGTTGCCTCTTTTCACAATAAAATGTTTTCCTAATATCCACTCATCCACACAGATCACACACACACACCTCAATGTATATAGTTGTCCGTAAAGGCCAACATACACAGACAAACACACACAAGCCAAGTGATCAGACAGGTGTTAAATGGCGGGGTCCATATTCATGCTGCTGTGTCGTGCGTTGGTACGCTAATTGACAGGCTAGCCCTTTGGAAGCAACAATAACATTAGCATTCCTGCCTGTCAGACATACGAGCCGAGGCCAGAGAACCTGTGTAATTGATTGAGTTTGCCTGATTGTGGTGCCGTCTTTATTTACGAGGGTCCTAATTTATGACAGGAGGAGGGAGGGAGGGAGGGAGGGAGGGAGGAGCTTTGGGAGATGACGGGCGGGCAACAGAGCCATTAATCACCGGGCCCTCAGAGCACCCCACTTCCTGATTACCAGCCAGCCAATCGAATTAACTGTTAGGCCCCTTGGTAACAGAGCTTGTATTGGAAAGACCTTTTAATGGTGACCGCTACACGTCCCCTGAGGATTTGTCAGTGGGGGATTGAGGTACGTGGACAAGGTGGTGGTATGTGTGTGATGTCCATGAACACATGTACACAGTAGTGCTCCTGTGAGTGCACGTAAACAACTGTGTGGTGTGTGTGTGTGTGTGTGTGTGTCAGAGGGAAGAGACAAAATGGTATAAATGATTTGATATTCATATGAAGTTATTTATCATGCAAATAAGTTTCTATAATTGTCTCAGTGTCTGGCAATCTATCTACCTGTCTATCCTCTACCTACTTGTCTGTCTTTTTATCCATCTGCCTGGCTTTATTTTTATTTAGCTGTTAATCTGTCTGTGTACCTATCTGGCTCTCATCCTCTCTCCCTGTGTTTGAGGCGTACACAAGGACGATAAGTCAGTTCAGTTTAGCACAGCACAGTGCAGAGAGAGAAATCATATTAGGCTAATTACACTGGGTCATAAGCTCCTATTGACAGCTTTATGCTTGGTTTTAATTACTGCCCACTTTCACACAACTTAGCCCCTTCACCCCAAGTAGATGCACCCGCCAAGTAGCTCTGTCGTCCTATCAGAGCGCTCGAATCGTGTCCGCAGTCCGACCGTCCAATAAAAAGGCTCGAAGACTGTCTGGTAGTTTCCTGAAGTCGTTTGTTGCCATGGCGGCTCCGTCGCTGCCATGCCAGCTAACGGCGTATATTTTTATTTTGTGTCTAATAAGCCGAATCACGGCCCAATAGGAGACGAGAGGAGAGAAAGCAGTAAAAAGTCTGTGGATGATATAAGGACGAGGGGATGAGTTCTACCTTTTAGCTGTGGATCAAGGGCAAGGTGGTCCGGACTGACTTTAGTTTTGAACTTTTTCTCTGTTCTGTCTATTTGGCACAAACTTCTTAATCAAGCCCAAAGCCTTGCGTCACATTGAGGCTTTAACTGTTGCTACCAGGGGAGGAACATGGTTGTTGCTGGGTAGAAACATTTCACTGCGAGGGCTATATTTTTGTGTGATGGCAGAAGCTAATTTAATGAAAACTATTTTAAGCAACAAGTCGAGTCACAGTTCCCGGGTAGAAACTGCATAAACTTTTTATTTCACCTGATGCTAATGCACTTTCTTCTCCAGACATTTTACATCCTTTCTAAGGACTCTGTTCCAGTAATATGGGGCTGCAAATGTGATTATGATAACAGCAATATATAAAAAGAAATAAAATAAAAGGTCAAACCAAGACATTGTTGGCAGAATGACAGTAGAATTGACTGCTAACGTAGAGACAAGAAAAAGAAAACTCAGTTTAGTCAGTTCTTGTCATGCTACCAGTGTTTACATTACTTCATTTACTTATGAGCAGGAGCATTTCTTATTAACTTACATTATTTTTATGTAAATGTGTCAGATTTAGCTAGTGTCAATGTTTCCTCTGGTTGATGTTAGAAGTTAAAAACTAAGTGTAGTACAGTTATTGTTTTGATAGACACTTCAAATCAATAATATAAAGAGCCTCATTTTCATGGCAAATAAATCGGGATGTCAAGATTTCAAATCAAAAGCAGGATCGGCGAATCTCCAAGTGTTTATTTTCTCTTGACCCTCACCCACTTGTGCACGTGTGGAAGTGTCCGGAAGAAAACAAAAGCAACACTTAATACAAGCTGCAAGGAGTGTGGCTTTTTGCAAGTGAATAAACCCAGACTGTTGTAAAGTACCCTTCTGCCATCTAGTGACTCTTCTTTTAGTCTTTGTGTTTAAGTTAGTTCCCAATTGACTGGTGAAATTTTTTAAATAAATGATTTAAATTTGACCACATGGCCTTAGTGTGGTACATTCCAAAAACAAATGTGTGGTTGTCCTCTTCTTCTTTAAAGAAGAATTTGAAAATGTAAATGACATTTATCAGGGCATAAAACCAAGGACCTCTCGATCCTTGCGTCTAATAATGAAAAAAGAAAAAAAAAATGAATTGTGACCTTAAAATCAAAAATCTAATCATATTGTTGATTTGGAGAATCGTGACATGTAAATATATGTGTTTCATTTGTGGTCATCTTTTTTTTTTGGTCACATATCTACTCTACACACACACAAACACTATGGGGGCATCTCTTACAGTCACACTTCTCCTCGACCTTTACTTATCAGGGTGACAGAATGCCCTTTACCTAATGTTCACTCTCCCCTCCATCTCTCGACCCATCCCTTTTTTTTTTCTTCTATCCTTTTCCTCATTCTTCTTTCTGCCCTCCCTCCCAGCATCCCCTTTCTTCATACACCACATGGCAATATCGACGTCCTTAAAGACTGATCATACACAAATACAGAAAATGTATAGTGTGTGAAACTGTACAGTTACTAAAACTAAAGTTACTATTGACATTTACATACACAGTTGTGATTACACTCTTATGATAACAAATTTAAAGTGTATTTTTTTATTTTGTCTTCGTCTCCTTCTTCATTCTCGTAGAACTTCATTGTCAGTAAAGATTTCAACTTCATCAGTTTTAAGAATTTCATGAAAATTAAATATTATATATTTCTAAATATTTTGTTTTTTATGAGAAATAGACATCAAAAAAATTATTTCAGCTGAGGTTTAGTTGAGCCTCAATGTTTAGTATCGCTACATTTTGATTAATTATCCAATCTTGTTGTTCTTAGATAAGTCCTACAACTGAACCGCACCTTTCGAGCTCTTTTGTAGCCATAGAAAGCACAAATAAGACAGTCTTAGTCCCTGATTGTGTTCTCAGCTGCTGCCCTAGACAATGGTCAGCACAATAACAAGCGCAACAGCCATCAAGTTGATCCTGGATCACTGCCAACGCAGACCCTTGTAGTGTTTTGCTCAAGAGTTTCTGTCAGTTTGAATGCATTGTCAGTGAATAAACTTCATTAGAGTTATCAAATATTATAATTAGCAAATAAATCCGTGGGTGAGTCCAGCTTGGTCTCTCTGAGAGGAAAGTTTAGAGGTGGAGTCACAAGTCACAAATATTAATATACAGATAAAGATTTAAAGGTTGTATTCAATTACTCAGATCGCAATACATTTGCATGCACAAACTGATGCAACTGCTACAAATCTGAGGCAAAAACAATAGTCTAGCATGTAAGAGCAGTAAATAGCAGTGATTACCGTTTACAGGACTGAAAATATGTTGTTGACAATCAAGAGGAAATGTTTTAAGAGTTTCTACAGGTAGACAGGTGTTTAAATTACAATATCCTGACGTCTTCCAGGACACATACTGAGGACAACTACCACTTAGTCCACACAGATTATTTGACCTATTTTATTGGATACTGGTACTATTCAGGATGAAGTTTTGGTCATAGTGCAGTAGAGTAATCATATCAATGTGTTTAATGTGTATTTGAGTACACAGTATATGCTACAGTAAAATATGTCCATAGGGTTTTAGTGATAATTGAAAGTGTCTGTGTGTGCACATCCACCAACTTAACACAAACACAATTTCAATATAATCTTACCTGCAGAACTAAACCTGTAACGATCCAAGCAGCTTCGTTTGGAGCCACAAAATGACAAGACAGCAAAACTTAAAATTTGTCCTGCTTCCTCTGTCTGGTCTCCAGCTTCTTCTCCTTGTTCCTTGTCCACCCTTCCTCCTGTCCTCCTCCTCCTCCTCCTCCCCCCCATTCCAAGTCTCTTCATCTTCCATTCTTCTTCGCCCCTCTCCCATCTCAGTCCATCTGTGCTGTCACTTAGATCAATCAGTCTGATTGATCACGGCCTAATTGACTATTATTGAGGTTAATTCAACTCTTAACACGCTGGCATGCACACGCACACACGCACAAAACCAGCTCTCGCACCTACAAACAACACACACGCAGACACACACACTTTCAACAGTGAAGCTGAGACCCATCCATCTGCCTTCTGCACTACTTCTGACAGGCTACAGATGACTTACACATGCAAATCTCCACCCTGCCTGACCCTGTGCTGTGTACACCCTCTAATTATACCCAACACAAGCACGCAAATAAGATTAGTCTGTGTGTGTGTGTGTGTGTGTGTGTGTGTGTGAGAGAGAGAGAGAGAGAGAGAGAGAATAACTCCTTGATGAAGGTGAAAAGTAATTGTCATGCAGATATGTTAGTGTTGGGTTGCATGTTGAAAAGGTTTTGCTCTCACTGCTGATGGTAGTTTTGATGGATGGTCCACTGAATTGACTTATATCCTTTTTGGTGGTCTGGTGGAAACTGGCTAATCAAGAGAAGCTTTCATCATTAAGAGTAAATAAGATGCGTCTGAAATCTTAATGACGGGAGAGAAAAGTTTATGTCTGGCTCTCACTTTTGTATTTTTCACCCTCGGTTATAAATGTGAATGAATTTTCATGATGTCATTGATTGATTTGAGTTTTTTTACATACAGGTGTTGGCAGTGAATTCGGCCGGTCGTTCTGCCAGCGCGTGGACCAACGGGAGAACGGGACCTGCCCCTCCTGAGGGTGTAGGCCCGCCTGTTTTCCTGCGTGTTTCAGCGACCTCGGCAGTGGTGGACATCCGTCCTCCAGCCCGTCCAAATGGGATTGTTAGTCTTTACAGAGTGTTCTCAATGAACCACAACAACCACACTCTGGTAAAGAACGTAATATTACCTTAAATAATTAATGTAACTTGAATGGAGGTGTTTGTTTGATTTCTGTACTGTCCAGTCCTCCATTTTCTGTAATTATTATCTCACTCCTCCCTCTCTCCTCGTCTGCCCTTGTGGCACATCCTCTAAAGAGACATATGTTTGTTTACAATTACTTCCAGGAAGAAGACCCCTGCCTTAAATTTTTCGTTTTCTATGATTTAATGTCAAATGTTATACATCAAATTCATCATAAATTAATCTTTGATGCATTAATATCTTGTTATAAACAACACTAACAACATAATTTACCTGTTGGGCCACAGACTAAAAGGACATCTTGAGTTTACCCAATTGTAGCAGTTTGTCTTACTGGTGGTAAGAAGACTCTAGCAAAACAACACAGTGCAAAAATTAATCAGCAGAAATGTCAGACAACCATGCAAAACTATATATTTTTAAATGTCACAGTTATGGCTGAATATGACAACAGAAATAAACAAGTGGGCTACCTTGAAGTCACCGTTGATGTTAGCGGCACATCACAACGATTCTGTCTGTATGTTTCTGAATACTACGGTCACTCAAAACCTAAACTCACCCCCACACTGTCTCCTTCCTGTAGCTCTCAGAGGGTACATCCAACCAGCAGACACTCCATGGTTTACGTCCTTACACCCAGTACTGGGTAGGAGTGGAGGCCTGCACCTGTTATCAGGTAATAAAACTGTTATTTAATCAAACATAACGGCTCGGCTTTGGCATGAAAGTGAGTCTAATCTGGTCTTATTTTAAATGTTGTTGGCTTGAATAGTGTTTGGCAATTTGATTTACATTAAATTGTTACCGTCAGGATGATGCATTAGCTCTTTTCATATGTAGCTAAGCAACCATTAGTATTTATTTTTCAAGCAAAGGGACTACTCTCTGTTTTGAACATTTGGCAGTGCTGTAGTCAGGGTCCACTGAGTGAGCTCCACACCCTGGCTGCCCCTCCAGCCCACCAGCCTCCTCCTCGCCTCGTCACCCTGACCTCCCGCTCTGTTCAGCTGGAATGGGACGAGCCTCTGGCGCCTAATGGAGTGATTGAGAGGTGAGTAGAAAGAAAACAGGAGAAACTATTTGCACATTATTGAGGGAGACAGACTGCATGAACAGATACAGATACCATAATCTCTCTCACTTATTCGCTCTCTTTCTCTCTGTTTCCAGCTGTGAGCTACATATCAGATCACCTTGCCCGCAGCCCCTCCAGCCTGTACCTCTCCCTTGCGTTGAAGGACCAGTAGAAATCTTCTTTAGCAAAAGGAGCTACAATGTGACAGGTCAGTCTATGTTTACCAAAACACTGTGCAATAAGGCATCACTGAAATATCACTTGGGAGGATGAAAGGATAAAATAAGAGAGATGAACAATGACCACAATTAAAAAAGTGTAAAACCAGTTAAGTTCAGAATTATCAGTAGTGAATGACTCATTAATAATACAAAACCAGGAGATTTATTAAGACTGATGTAAGCACCATGTAAAGGAGGAAGGTATTAGCTTTGTGAATGAGAATAATTAAGATGCACTAAGTGAGTGTTTTCTGTTTTTCTGTGTCTGTGTTGTATGTTCTGTCTAAATAAACAACTAAACCAATCTGTGCAGGTCTCCAACCATACTCCACCTATCAGCTGAGAGCTGCCTGCTTCAACAACATGGGCAGCACTGCCTCCAACTGGACAAATGTTACCACACTCAGCGAAGGTAAGTCATTACCACTTCCTCAAACCCTTCCAGCTATCCAGTCGTAAGAAACATAAAAACACAAGCCCTCCTCTCTGTCTCCCTCCCTCCAGCCCCCCAGTATGTGTCTCCTTTCTCAGTGGACAGTAACCTGACGGTTATCTGGCTGGACTGGGCAGGGTCCTTCGCCCTCAACGGCTATCTGAAGGAGTTCAGTGTGACTGAGAGCCAGCTGAGGGTCTATACTGGCTTCTACAGCTATCTCTATATTCCACGCACCTCACAGAAAAGTGAGAGCACACACACACAAAACACACACATACAGATACAATTCATACAAGGTGGTAATTAGATAAATACACACTTTGGCAGGCAGTGTACTTAAAACATATATTTGTAAATTTGTATAAAACTGGTATACACATACCAGTCCTTAATATTGGTACAGTTAGTAATAAAGGATAAAATATTGTTTAAATTAATTTAGCTGACTGCTGCATGGGCCATTCAACAAAAAAGGGCAATAAGCTACTAATATAATGAACCTATATCATATTTAAGTGTCTGTTAAGGTTTAGTCTGCAAATTTCATCGCATTTCTTAATTGATTGGCTGTCAGGTGGATATTGAGGGCAAGCCAGGCCTTTGACTGAGGGAAAGTGCTGATCTGATAAGAATATTTTAGAGAATTGGGAGTTGACAGTGGTTAAGACAGTTAGAGTTTCGACAGGAGAGGCAAAATCGTGGCTGGAAAGTAGTTTCCTTCAAATTAGAAGCCCAGAAGTGTGTTTTCTCTCTCACTTTTCAAAGGAAACATCTTTGTTCCTATTTACACATGCATCTCAACCAATCTGATTTCATTTTATGTATGTGTGCAGTCTTACAGTTGGCTAGAAGTTTGATTCAGCATCAACCTTACAGAATAATCTAACTTCATTTCAATGTAAAATATTTTCTTTTTGCTCTCTCTCTCTCTCTCTCTCTCTATGTTCTTCTTAGCTCTGTCATTTCAGGTGACTTGCACCACAAACAGTGGCAGTGCCAGTACTCCCACCATCAGATATAGTCCTGCCACAGGCCTAGGTAACCCCCCCCCCCCCCACACACACACACACACACACTGCGAGAATCAATCCTAATGTAACATCAAACCTGAATCTGAATATTCTGTGATTCAGGAATCCTCACTTCAATTCAGTGAAACTTTATTGGCATGATGTAAATACAGCAAGTACACAAACAAATAGTCTCTCTCTCTGTGTCCGTCTCTCTTTCTCTCTGTCTCTCTCTCCCTCTCCCTCCCCCTGCAGGTCCTCCTGAGCCTGAAGACAGTGATAAACAGGGCGTGAGCATGTCGGCAGCACCAGTTTACTCTGAGCTGTGGTTCATCTTGTTGTTGGCCCTGCTGGGTCTGTTTCTGCTCGCCTTACTGCTGGGTCTAGTGCTGCAGAGGTATTCTGATATAACATGCAGCATGTAAAGGGTTGAAAGCACAACTTAAAAACAAAGGTACAAAAGGGTGTGAATGTTTTATCTAATTTACTCAGAGCCCTGAGGAAGAATCCTTCAGCCAGAGAGCGCCCTCCGCTGGTCATGCTACAGAAGACCAGGAAGGCTGGAGGAGAGACGTACATGGTGAGATGATCAGAGGAACAAGCAGCGATAAGAGAGACTTACAAGATGGTTAAACAGGGAGAACACAGAGAGAGAGAGAGACAGAGAGAGGTGGTTGGGTTTACAAAGAAGTAAAAGCAGCTGAAAAGTTAGGCAGCAGAGGAGGGGATTTAAAACAAAAGGACAAACAAGACAGTTTCACAACCATGTTGTCTGATTTGTTGAAATCACCAGGTGACTCAATCAAAACTTTTTTTTTCTGCAGATTTAAAACATTTTAGAAAAAAACCTGTCTTTGCCCGAGCAGCTGTGTCTTAATATTTGTTCCACCAGAGGGGGCTGAAACAACAACTGGTACTGGAAAGCTGTTCAGTGACTGTTACCAGTGAAGAACCGGTTCAGTTAGAACAATAAGCATAGTGCCACCCACTACTGTTACATGCTTGTAAATCAATCAGTCCTTTAAATCTCTTACAAACAATGAGTTGCATAATATGTAAATATATTTTTTCTTTGATTTTTGCAATGTTTTAATAGAAATGAAACTCTAATGTGAGGTCATTTTTTCATCTCTATGTAGTTGTAGGTCGTGTTTTTATAATCAAGTCCAATTAAAATCTATTTCACAACTGTAAGTGAGAATGAGAACAATGGTTTTCATGCTAAATAGGTGTCATGCAGCTCTTTCTCATGCCTATAATATATTTTAGAAATAGAAACACTACAACTGATATGTGAAAGTTTGCTCTAAGTATCTCTCAAGTCACTCATTACCAATATCTACCAATAACTCTGCCACTTAAACATGCATTGTTCTGAAATTTCTAATGTTTTCCATTTTGTTTCACGACTCCTCTTATTAATTATTTCAAACATATTATTTTCCAATTTCATTTAATTTTCTCTTTTCCTCTTTTTCATTCTCCGCCAATCTCTCTTGCTCTTTTTCCTTCTTTTTTTATACATCTGTCTCACCTCCCTCCCTCCAATACTACTTTCTCCATCCTCTCCTCTCTCTCCCCCTGTCTCACCCTCTCCCTCCCTCTGTCTCTCTCTCTCTCAGAGGTCCTGTCCTGAGTTGTGCTCTAAACATCACTCCAGCTCTGTGCTCCTCCCTGATCGTCCCACAGTAAGACTTTTTTTCTATATTTACTGTCAAACCCCTAAATGTTTATTTTATTGTCCCCTTGCAGTTTGACACTGTAGCAGACTGTGTTGAGATCAGCAACGTTATACTTAAAAGCTACACTGTGTACACTGAGGTACGGGTTTGTGAACGTGTGTGGGTGCCTTTCTACGCATGTGTGTTTTGTTTGTGTATGCATGCTTTGTGTGTCTGCGTGTTAATGGTTATATTACAGTGGCTGGATTACTTGGGTTTGTGATGGTAAGACATTGTTGTACCATCTCTTTGTCCTTAAATACAGTGCTGACTTTGTATATGTTCTAATATATTTTATGGGGCCGACCACGAGGTCAGAGTTCAGACATCTGCCACTGAAAACTGTGTCGTACTTTATCCTAATCTTGTACTTTGTTTTATGGCTCAGGCAGGATTGGTTGTCTGTGTGTTTTTGTTGATTCTTGCAAAAATGTAAAGAGAAAAACAGACAAACTGTGTTTCAAAAGATGTTACTCAGCCTCTCTCCTGTATGGTCCAAGCAGCCAATCTTAGCTGAATAGTGCCCCCTGTTGATCATTGATATTATGACATATGAGTTTTACATTACAGTGTATTGCAGTGTGTTTACATTATCTTAAACAGTATTATTATTATTATCAAGTGTTGTTATTTCCTTTTTACGAAAATAGATATTTTCCTGTTCAGAGTTAACAGAATCAATAAAGTGTTTCCCTCCAGGCTACCTAGATTTAGTTGATATGTAACAATAATATCCAGGCCAAACGAAGGATACATATGAGCTTTGAAACACCATATTTTAACTTCCTATGTTTTTTACATGTTTGAAGTTGGTTTGCTACTGATTTTCATTACTTTCATGATCATATGAAAATCATTCTGCAGGTCAGTAGTAAGGTAATGTAATCCATCATGGGGAAAAACTGTTTTTTCTCTGATCAAATTTAAGGTTGTTGATGTGATGCAGTGCAGATTTAAAACTACAGCAAACACTAGAACATGGTTAGCAGTGAAATAACGTACATATGGTTTGTAATAAATGGGTTCAAACATGTAGAGCACTGGTGCCATCTTTTAATTAACCTCCTGACTAACAAATGTATTTTTCAGGGTCTGACGGACACAAAGATAGTCGGCACTAGCTTCAGCCCCATGTCTGTCCTGCGGGTTCCCAGCCAAACGGACCTCAGTCAGGCCTACTCCCAGCATTCCCTGCACCGCAGCATCAGCCAGCTGATTGACAGGAAGTCACTGATGATGGAGGAAGGAAGCTGGGACAACCCGCTGGGACAAGATTCTGGACTGGTGAGGACGGGAATATGCTAATGTTATAAAAGTATTTTTAAAATTACAATTAAAGTACGTTACAGTAATTACAGTACTGACGGCACACTATGAAAGTGTGTTTCCTCTGAGGTCAAGCTGTCATTAAGAAGGGTCTGAGAAATCATTTGTGTGAATTTGGAGTTTAGTGAAAGACTTATATTTTATGTGACATTACCAGATTTTGCAGATAGATAGATAGATGTTCCCCAAAGCAAAGCAGAGCCAGAATAACTAACTAAAGAACTAAAGACAAATGGGGAACAACACGGGTAAGAGTGTGTGTCAGAAGGAAACAAATATCATAAAAGTAATGAAGCTCTTTTATCAACATACCATGCAGTCAATTCAAGTAAATGTATTATATTCTTGATAGAAAAAGAAATTAAGGTTATCTCAGAAAGAATATGCATCAGAAGCTAAACTAAACTGTGCACACGGACGATGTGCATCGGCATCACTTAACTGTAACTGTTAAACCTCATTGTGATGTCATGTGTTCTCTTTCAGTACGTGGAGGAAGATGAGCTTGTGGACGCCATCAAGGCCTTAAGTTCTGTGAAAAAGGAGCATACCATGTTCACCGACACTCATCTTTAAGATCCCTACATCTAATCAGGTATCACGAGTTTTAAACCAAGACAGTTAAACATTCATTCCTCGTCCTGTCCTAACGAAGGGCTGCCCAAAGTGCGGCCCTCGAGCCAAAGTCGGACACCCGTGATTCCATTTGGTTTGCCGGATATTTCTGTGGAAAAAAATACATCAATTAATTGTAAAAGAAATATCATGTAAATTGGTTTATACCATTAACATTTTTGTGAGGTAAAATGCTCTTAAAAGGATCCATAATTATTTATCTTACAAGGGAACTTCGGACCCTAGCCTCATTTTGGCATCATAATAATACAATACATTATGTGTTTGCCCACCATTACATTTTAGTTGTGGCCCTCCAAGGGAAAACACTTGGACACCCCTGGTCTAACAGGACTGGTCAGTGTGGAAAATTATTAAGATCATTTACATAATATGAAATCCTGTAATATTGCTCATCTGTTATGAAAACATATTTACCATTGATGACCCATAATCACTTGGGACAGTATTGATAATGTTTTAATGATGTTATGTTCAAAGTTGTAAAAGAAAGCCGGACCCAAAGTCCAGATCTAAAGGGAATAATAATTTGTTTTACTGCAGCATTCACCTTGAACTTTATTAAAACAGGTGTTTTTACCCCACTGCATGTACGACCCCAGTATGGACTAATAATCTTAAGTTCTGAGTAGAGGTATCCAGCATCCATGAATAAAGTTCAGATATGGACCCAGTCAGCTGTGATTGTGTAGGTTGTGAGTTACAAAGCTGCAGTATATTGGCTTCATAGCTTTAGTGTGCCCACATCTGGATTGTGATTACACATTATATTATATGTCGAACCGTGCTCAGATTGAGAGTCAGAACATGACTCTCAGCAGACCGACTGAATGTTCTGGGTGTTTTATGATTCACTGTCTCCGCTTGCCAACTGTCGGTAGTTTAGCAGGTTTGCCTTTCACTACTCAGAATCAAACCACTCTAGAAAATAATTCATGTCCAAGGTTTCAGTCGCTGCCTCTTCTGCTTCAACAAGTATTTGTGCCTAGTAAGCTTGAACATTATCAGCAGCAAACGTCCTAGTTGTAATGAGACACATGGCCTTGGTGTTAGTTCAATGACAAAAAATGCCAACTGTTTTTTAACGTGTTAAATGTGGCTGGGAATCACACGTGCCGTCTGATTGTTGTGATGTAACTTTAAAGCCCAATCTGAGATTTTTTTTACCTTATCAGTTATGGTTTACTGCTATTTAAATGTAGAAAGAACTGGACAAGATCAAATTAACAGTAATGTAGCCGAATGTCTGGGTAATAATGAAAATAAATCCATGTAATGTCCTGTCTCAGTGTTACAGCAGGAATGAAAACTGTTTTATATTTGATTCAGCAGATTGGGCTTTTAATTTTTAGAAGCTAAACATTCTAGAAACAGTATTTATCAAAACAAGATGTTGAATTTCTGTGTAATGTTGATGGTTTTTGTGTATAAAATGTATTTTCTTTTTCTTTTTTACACTGGCAGTATTATTTATGATTGTTGTCTTAAAAAGTCTTATTTATAGATGATTCATCGATCATTGTTTGTGTTTTTCTGGGAAATTATAAATAATGGCCAATGGTCAAGAAAATATTCTTTTGGACTCACGTTTTTACTTTTTCTTCACTTGAAGCCTATTTGAAACATCAACAAAACAAGTTGTAGACAGTTTACAACGGTCCGCAAAGAAGTGGCCTTCAGGAATCAACCCTGAAATAACTTAACAAGGGTTAACCAAAGCACAAGGCTTTATAATCCACACTGTCCTTCTACTATTCCCATCTTACATTTCCGTTGAAACTAATGTTTACTTTCTAGCATGATGTTTATTTTGACCCTGTTCAACACTGGCCCCTTTTAGCCTCACGTTTAGTTGATTTTCAGGGGTTAACCCTAAAATCAGGCTAACACTGCTCTGGAGCAGGGCCAGCAAGCCCCAGGGTAAAGTCCGGGTTAACCCACTTTGGATGTGCCAGGATTGTGCCAGTGTGAACGCTCTCTTAGCCTGCTGCTAACAGCTCCTGTAGCCTGGGGTTTAAAAGGTTAGCCCTGGTCTAAGTGCAGTGTGAAAAGGCCTTAACATTCCTGTGTTGATTTGATTTCCTGATGCTTTCAAAATAAAAGAAGGATCTAAAATGATACTAGAAAAATATATTTTGTAAAATCACTCGTCATGCATCTATCTTGTATTAATGTACAGTAGGATATCTCAAAAATGAGGGCAGCGCTCCAGTGAGAAACAAATTAAAGACAGCTTGTAGCAGTGTAATATTGTTTTACTTCATTGTGAAGAGAGGAGATGTCAGTGTTTAAAAGCAGCAGCTCAAAATTAAAGACACACGAATGTACCAATTTCATGTTCAATGTAATATCAATGCATGAGGACACAAAAGCATTACAGTGACGAAGGACAAAAACTCCACTAGTGATACAAGAGTAGTTGTTCAATGATGAGGTTAATATTGTGCCTCAGTTTAAATATACTTTTAAACCTGTGGAAATGAAAAGCAAAATGATTTGCGTGTTTGTGTGTGTGTGTGTGGACAGGAGTGAGGGCCGCACTCGGGGACACAACTGAGATATACTGATGCCACTAGATACTTTTCCTGTTAAAGCCAAAAGGCTCAAGCTGAAGACAAAACGCCATTTCAATTGATTATTTTCTGCTGAGTTAGTAAAACACAGATGTGCCATCAGCTGTACAGAGCTACCACCCAGAGTCACACGCACACCAACACAAACATACAGAGGGCCGGTATCTCCATCAAAACTATGCAGCAGTAATTTAGTTTTGCTCCTGCGTCCCTTAAGGGAACATCAAGGCAAGTTTGAAATTAACAAACTGGCAGTAACAAGCGTGCCCTCGCTCAAGGACACCAGTCTGACAAGGACACTTCTAAAACATTCACAGCCACATTCACAGCTATTGTCAGCCACGGAGGGAGGGAGGGAGAGGTTGTGAAAAGAGCTTGTGGAGTGATTGTAAGGGACAGTATGGCCCTGAGCTACACACACACACACACACAGAGGGTTTTATTAAACTCATAAATCACGATGACGACAGACGGCGTCTCAGAGAGGGGACTGTCTGAACGGGAAGGTTAGTGAAATGAAAGCGCTGGGGAGACACACACACACACACACACACCTCTGTGAGGCTCAAACAAAACAAAAATTGTGCACTTTGGCAGGTTATCCACGCAGGCCAAGTGCTAACAACTCAGCAGTGACTGGCAGCGTTTGTTTCAGCCCATTCGCCCCTTTTACTCAGTCCAGTTTTTAAGGTCAGAATTCAAACTGCTTTCACTACTATAACATCATGAACACCGAGTGTTGATGCTTTGTTTGAATTCATCTTGTCAAAGTTGTTGTCATCCCAACGACTAATTTCTTATCAATTAAAACATCTCAGATCCCAAATAATTCAATATGGTTTCTGTTACTTTGATGACATTTGCCTGGAAATCTGGAGTGAAGTTGATGGTCCTTGAAAAAATTCATGTTGCTCTATACAATGTTTTAAAACATGCCTACCTAGTGTAGTTAAAGGTGCAATATGTAAAAAATGTAGCCACCTCTCGGTTAACAAAACAGATGCATATAACTAAAGAAACATTCAATTAGCCATGCAGCTAGCGGTCCAGACTGTGAGTCTGGAGAACCAGGGGAGTGTTGGTGTTTACACTGCTAGTACAAGAGCTTTAAAAATGCAGAAATGACAACACAGCTTTATTGGTCACAGCTGATTAAAGGTGCAATATGTACCTGTTGAATTCACGCTCAAAACAAACAGAGGGCAGCACATCACTGCTAACCGCTAACTGCTGGTAACTGAAGCTGTCATTAGCTAGTCAGCTCAGTGAGCCACGCAGAAAAAAATGTACATGTTGCACCTTCAACTTCTTAGTCTTCTGAAAGTTCAAATAAGGAAACACATCCAGTTCTGAGAGCTTTTAGTGAACACAGCAGAGTTTAAATTGCATGAACACAAATGATCATGGTTCAGTACTGTAAATAATATAACAACATAATGCAGCATTTCAAACATACACAATGTAAAACAATGATGCACAGGGCAGTTTGAACAAACAGATATGTATTCCTTTTAGCTCACTAGCATCTGGCTGTAATATAATGTAAACATAGCCAGAGAGGAACTGAGGGACAGGTCAGGACAGACAAACAGTTATGTGCAGAAATACACTTTAAACTTTATGTTTTTTTATATATAAAATAAACACTAGCAAAGTAACTTTTAATATTAGTCTTAATAGTGCAAGTGCAAATGCAGTTAGGTCCGATAGCATGGTAATGTCAACATAGGCATTATATGATTACCAACAATAAGTAAAGAACAACAGTGTAAGTATCAACACACATCACACACATCAATGCATCCATGTTAGGATTTTGTTTTGATTATGTAGGTCTACTTTCCGTACAGGTAATTAGCGTATCAAAATGTACATCTTTGTACAGGGAGGGACCACACAGTCAGTTCATTTTTTAATGTCGATATGATAAGCTAATGTGCTAATAAAAACTATGTAGAAAGAGGTTATATAGCTTCAGGATTTGGCAAATTATAATTAAGATTTCAGGACAGTCTTTCGACTTCTTTTCACCTTTTTTTCTTTTTTCTTTACAGTTGTCCCCTTAATGGTTATAAAAAAGTACCGTAGATCAAGAGCTGGTCAGGTTTCTTTAACTTAACCAACAGCTAGTGGAAATCTCACAGGGATTCAAACGGCAAAAGTTTAGCTCACACAATCGTAAACTAATTAAGGTCACTGCCATCGAACTTTCAGCTGTCCTTTCAGGCCGTCACAAACAAGGTGCATTGTTTTTGTTTCCTTCAGAGCATACTGTCATATTTTACCGTTTCATGCTTGAGTTGGTTCACCTCAAACTACAAAGTACAAGCTACACATTAAACTTCTCCAGGTGTGGCGAAGAAGGATGGGCTTTCCAGTTTTAATCTACGTCAAGATTATTTACAATTTACAATTTATTATGTAATGCCTATCAATTCAAGTGACCACTCATGAAATCTAATTTGGCCTGTTGTAAATCTATCATGAGGTGATTCCAGCCGAAGCCAGGAGTGGACAGGTCCGTTACGTGGCTCCACAATGAGCTCAGTCTCTTCACAAGCCTTTGGTCAAAAATCCTTTTCAGTTAAAACACACAGACAGGCTGATAACCGTCGGACACGTTAAATAAGGCACTGCAACAGTCATCCGAAACGAAGCAAGACACATTAAAATCTGTTTCTGAGGGAGTAAAGTGATGTAGTGTAGGTCCTTTTGACTGTTGAGTTGAGTGTAGTTATATTGTGATACTGTAAAAAAATAAAATATAAATAATAATTAGTGTGATCTTGCGCAGGCACCACTGTTTTTCTACCTGTCTGAACAGAAATAAAATGATTTCACTCTGTTTAGACATCAAGGACAAGGCCCTATACTCTATATACCACAAAGCATTAAAGGTCCAGTGTGTAGGATTTTCGAGGCTTGGCAGAAATAGAATAAAATATAACATTTATAATAATGTTTTCATTCGTGTATAATCACCTGAAACTGATAATCATGTTTTTGTTACCTTAGAATGAGCCTGTATATCTACAGAGGTAGCGGGTCCTCGTTCACGGAGTCTGCCACGTGTCTACAGTAGCCCAGAATGGACAAACCAAACACTGGCTCGAGAGAGGGCCTTTGGAGAGAGGTTTTGCTACTAAATCCTATACACCGGACCCTTAACTAAAAACAGATTCCTGTATAAATGTAGCAAGTGTTAATTTGCTGTCACTGTATATGAACGCCATCTTTTAAACGGATCATCTCTAAACTCTGTGTGCCACCAATGTGTTTTATCATTTCTCACAGCGAGCGTTTGACTCGTCACAGGAGGAAAAGGTGTATTTGATACTGGCGTGTTGGCTCGCTGTCATGGCGAACTGGGACACTTGATGGGACTGAGCTGTGACTAACAAAATGTGTTCCTCCTGTGCTTTTTCCTGTCAAAATGTTTGATGAGGAGCAAGGAGGCTTAATGCTACTGTTAGTATAACTTAATAATGCAGTTGGCCTGTAACACCACCATGTACCAACATTAAGTAATCCCGAAGACTGGTTAGCTGTGTTAGTTTGGCTGTTCTGCATCTTAACTCCACTGTTGCATAGTTGTCTTTCAGCTGTTAAACAACAAACACAGAAAGGTTTTACTTCACGCTGTAGCTGCAAAATGACTTCACTGCTTGCTGACTGTTGTTGTGTCTCTGGCTGCAGCATTAGTATTCAAGTAGCTGCCAAGATTGTCGTGAGGCTTAAATGTTTAAGGTAAGTTGAAGTAAAAATTCACTGAACGACAGATTGCACATACTGTCAGAGAGACTTGACGTCATCGTGAGTTCTGTATTTGAAAGGGGCTGGTCCTTTTGACAAAACTAGTGCTGAAATAATTTGTCCATCAATTGTTTGATCAATCACCACAAATGAAAAGCATGCTGGTTTCAGCTTCTCAAATGTGAGGATTTGCCCCCTTTTTGTCCTTTTACATAATTGTAAATGTCATATTTTTGTGAGTTTTCTGATAATGAAAAAGCTTTGTGGAAGATTTCAACTTTCCAAAATGTTTCCATGTGGGTTTTGTTCAAAAGCAGATGTTCAAGCGTGTATGCTTGAATAATTTAGGTCCAGTTCTGAACAAAGTCATTCCTACCGGACTACATGCCAATAGAAATATGTTAAATATCTGATAAAAGTACAAGCTGTGCTTTTGTTAATTCCATTTTGCTTCCTCACAAGATAAAGCACTCCTTAGTCAGTTTTTAAAACCCCTTATGTATGACTAGTACTGTGTTGTGCTGTGCTTTTCTGCCTTCAGATTCAATCTACACATCAGTGGCCACACACTGCTTCAACCGTTGCCCTTGACAATATCCAAAGAGACGTTTGCATGTTCCTTTGGTTTCTGTGTTTGTTAGGATTTCGAGTGAACAAAACCGACACAGGCAGAGAAACCAAATCCAGCAGTTCTCCAGGACTAACCGAGCAGCCATTTTGCTATCAGATTTGTGCCTGAAGGTGCTGACCTCATCACCCTCATCATCTGTTAAGACAACCTGAAGATAGCAGGAGTGCATTAGCATGTAGCAGTTGTACCCAGCCAAGTTTCCAGGTATGGTAGAATTTGAAATCTTTGAAAAAAATCAAAAACAAAATGCATTCCTGCCCTGTTAGCGGGATGTTTTGACTGCTGCTTCACATCAGATTTCAGCATAGCAAGCGAACTGAGTAGAGGAGACTCATCCTGAGACACAGACTCATTAAAACATGGGAGCGTCTTGTGTGGAGTCCCAAAAGAAGCTCCTTTATCCAGTTACATCATGACAAACAAAGTTAGGGTGGAGTAGAAGCAGTTGAAGTGGTTTCCTGGAGCTGAAGCTACATTCCTCCCCTGCTCTGATATCCAGGCCTCATCTCCCACATGCACCTACAGCACAGGAAGCCTCCACAAGATAACTGCTCTGATTAGGATCAAAAGAAAAAAGGCTGGCGGGCACATTGTTCCGTCACAGGCTGCTGTCCTGATTGGACAGCTCGGGGGCCAGCTTCCTGTGTCGCGGTGAGGTGGAGGAAGTCAGTTTGGTTGGGGAGGGGGAGGCATTGGAAGATGAGTCGCTGCCTCCACCCTCAGATCCGGAGGGGACGGAGGAGAGGTGGGGGACAGGGGGGGCCCTCTTCCTCCCCAGGAAGCCACCTTCTAGTACCCCCCTTTTTCTCACACCTCCCTCCGCCTTCCCCCCTTCTCCTGGTGATCCCACACTGTCTCCCTCCTCTGGTTGTGGGTGCACCTTTCGCCTAACGTCACCTCCAGGAATCGGGCTGTCGGGAGGTTGTCGCGGAGACTCTGGACTGGCATCTGCCTTCACCCCACAAACACCAGCAGTCATCAGAGCTCCGATATTTGAGGCAGAGCTTGAACTGGCTGTTCGGCAAGCCCAGAACTCCATCGCTGAGGCTCTTCTCTCACTGTCCTCCGGCCCAAAGTCGCAGAGCGAACGGCGGGCGTCAGGGGCCTGGCTGGAGCCCTGTGTGGACGTCTGACCTGTGCTGTCCAGGACACCTCGACTCAGGCTGAAGTTCTGGAAGTCTCTACAGAAAAACAGATGGATGGAGTCAGCTACAGGTGGATAGATAGATAAACAAGCTGTTCAGACATCAGTGTAATTTTACTGTTTCATCATGTTCGCTTTCAGCTGTTTCGGGAGTCGTGTTCGAGAGAAGAAAACCCAACATTTCCAGATTTTGCTGCTTCATGATAAAAGCTTTTAAATAGCAAAATAACAGGATTTTACTGTGGAGGATTTATAGGAAATAGAACATGTTCATCACCAAGTTAGCAGAGCTTTATTTACAGAGGTTCTTTAATAACTCTGCAGGGAGGAGGAGTTTATAGCCGCTCCTTTAAACACTACTTTAGATAAGAGCAACATTAGTTAGAGACACACCTTCAAGCAGGTAGCCCTGTTGTAATGGAGATGCAAATACCTGCTGCGCTCAGCTGACATGCAAAGTCAAACCCCGTAAAGTTGTGCCTGACGTGTCTGGGAAAGCCCCGTCTGAAATATGGGATATCCAGTGAGACAAATGTTATTTTACCGGTAACTGTGGAAGGACTCAGTTCGTCGAGCTCGGGCCAGCAGGGGGCTCTCTCTGTAGGGTCGCACAGCTCCATAAGTTGCCTGGGTCTCAGGAATGGGCTCCGGGGCCTGTAACTGCAGACTGAAAGACATGGAAGTGAGTGTGACACAGGTAAGCAATTATTGTTTAGTATTAAAACAAATGAGTCCCTATATTAATGTATACTTTCATGTAGAAATGTGTGTACAGATGTGTCTGTAGTGACAGTTGTCAGTCGTAGTTGATTGGTTCCTTATGCTGTATGTGTGTCTGTCTTTAATGTGTTGTGTGTGGACTGTCTTTCTAACCTCGAGCAGGACTCTCTGAGGCGTGTGTGGTGCAGAACAGAGGGGGCGGGGCTAATATTTGGTGTAGCACAGCGGGAGGTGCTCAGGTCGCACTGATCCAACAGCTGCAGCAGCTCCTCCTCTGTCGGCCCACCTACATCTATCAAACAGAAGAGAAGATTCAGGACACAACACAGTACCTCACCAAAATAAACTATTATTGTTAATCCCACAAAAGTCTACTGTATATCCTGAATTTTTCTTTTGTACAGTCGGTGAGCAAATCTAGCCACTTACATTCGGTACACTGAAGTTCTTCATCTCTGCTCCCATGAACACACACAATGTTGCCTTCCACATTTCTGTCTCTCCTTCTATCAACATCCCCCTTCCCACCCTATATCTCTCGACTTCCTCACCATCTTTCTTCCTCTCCTCTCCTTTATTAGCGGTATCCATCGCAGTGGTCAGGTCCCACATCTGGATGCTGCCGTTGCCGTGACCGGTGAACAGATAGCGTCGAGGTCGCGACCCCATACGACTCGAACCCTCACACTCACGTACCATGAAGGAAGAGATGGTGGTCCCATCCACCGACTGCACTTCACAGATCCTGACAAAACAGGCACACACACAAAGTCAGATGTTACCATGCAGCGTCCAAGCAAACAAAAACACCTCAGTCAGGTAGTAAAGGTCAAACAGAAAGAAATCAGTGAGATGAAGCAGCAGATATAGATAAGGTGGAAGAGAAAGACAGATAAAGAATATTTTACCTCTTTCCAGTCGATGAGAGCCTCACAAACAGTTTGTTGGTGATGGGAATCACCTTCTGTATGAAAACCTGCTGATCGTCTCTCTCTCCAAATGGACCTGAGAGCAGAAAACACATTCAGTCTGCTATCTTATACTCGTGCGTCCACTTTTCTGTCCCTTTAAGGCCAACTCTTTGATCAAGTTACAGTAAAAGATATGTGACAGATTCATTCATGTGGCTGATACTTGGTGTTTTCACATAAGGTGAACAGCTGGTAACACACACGTTCATATCTGCTCATAGTGTAGCTGTTATCTACTAAATCTGAATACACAGATAAGATTCTCCTCTTCCTCCTCATAAATCAATCTATTCTTCCCTCATGTTAATCAATATCTTCTGATCTTAACTCTCTCACCTATATCATTCCCAGAGCAGTAGCTCCCATGACTCTCCGTCTCCTCCAGGGACAGTATTTTGAAGGAGGCCAGCGGGGTGGAGCCTGGCTGGGTGGAGATCATTCCTCTGAACCGTGTCACCGTCCATGTCCGGACGTGGTTGTTGTCCGCGCACACTGACACACACAGAAAAACACAGACAACCACACAAGATTTCAATCACAGGTAGACGATGAACAAGAGATGATAACACTCACCCTCCTACCTGTCACACTCTCCTCACCTGATACCAGATGTTTCTCAGACAGCATGATCTTCGTCACCGGGCTCCTGTGCACAGTAAATGTCTGAAAGAGCTGAGGGCCTGATCCCACTGTCTCTGGATGTTGCACGATCACTCTCACCGCACCACTGCTCGTCCCGTATGCTATCTCTATCCAGTTCCCACTCACACCTGACAGCAGAGAGAGGACAGAACAGTTTAATGTCAGGTCAGTAACTACATCCAAAACTGCTGGTTTATATCACAGGAGGTGAAACTGAGGAGGTGAGCAAAGGTAAAACAGGACGAAAATGGAAAAATAGATATGCAGGAATATATTTTTTTTATCTGTAAAACAACAACTAAGAGGGTAAGAAAGGTCTACTGACTGGTTTTAGGTGTGAGGTAGACAGACAGTGCAGTGATAGCATCATTTGAAGGATCGTGATAAAGCTCTGTCACTAGAAGATCATTATCCTTCATCCTCAGTGGAAACTTTTGCATGTCTGAAAAGAAGAAGACAAAAAAGTTTATGTCAGGATTGTTTTTTTTAAGATCCAGATCCAATATCCAATCCTCTAATTGACTGAGAATCCTTCAGAGCACAACTACTAAGTCTCTAATGCGCTTTTGTAAACATTGTATAAGCGATAATCATGCAAAGTTGTCACAAAAATATCTTCGAGCATATAAACAGCTGGCCTTTTTGCCAAAACAAGTACTTTCATTCATCTTCCCTAACATTCTGTTAGACTGAAGGTAGGTCCCCCTGTGTATGTACATGTGTGTAAGCGTGTGTGTGTACCTATGTAGTAGATAGAGCCATTGTTGCAGCCCAGTAGTAGAAAGGATCCTGCTGTGTCACAACTGGTGATAGGAACCACATCTTGAACCTAACATATACACAAAAACAAGTTACAGTCACAACCAGTACACTGTTATTTCATGTTGTGTCTTTGTTGAAAAACACACATACTGTACATTCAATGAACTGTTAAATACAAGCACACAGAACATAAATATCTAGTGATTGATGCTCTATAACCGGTTCACTTACTAATTAAACAGTAAAACATAAATTAGGAGGAGAACCACACTCACGCCCTCCTACCTGCCAGTGCTGTGTGACGGCATTCCACACCCCAACCTTCCCTGTATGACTCGTAGCCACCAGCTGGTTCCCGATGAAGAAGAGGTCGTCCACGGGTACACCAAGACTGAATACACCTGAGTTGGTGTGGAGAGGTAGAAGTTAATGTAAACTGGGGTGAAGAGTGAAGGCTGAGTCACAGACATTACAGCAAGTCAAAGGGGTCACAAAAAATTTATGAAATTATATTTTCTTTTTAAAACTTTTCATCGCAGATTTTTTTTTTTTACCCAAATATTTCACAGTAATATGGTCACAATTCTCAAAATCCAGTAGGTTCAGTAGGGCCCCCCCATAAGAGACTCTCTGTTTACCTATCTCATTGCCACTGCCTCCATCTTGGATGCTCCAGAGGATGATACTGCTCTCCGAGGCGGCAGCCACCATCTTGTCCTTGTCTCCATGCGGGCCGCCGACCACCTTGGCATTAAGCGCGATGCGTTCAATGGTCCAGTCAAGGTAGGGGGAGGAAAACACCTGCTGCCATCCAGAAGATTCCTTTATCCTGTAGCGAGATCACACACAGGAAATAAGTTGCCGGCACCTATTTTGACTTGCATACATTCAATTCCACGTAGAGATCACATGTTTAAATATCCACAATATACAACAATGTTGTAAAAAAAAGATTTTACTTCTTCGTTATTAAACCAAATAACACATTGTTCTTAGTTTGTCAGCTTGTGATACTAAAAATAAAGTTCATTATTTTGACTGAACATGTATAGGACCAAAGATGACAGCTCGTGAAAAGGTACAGAGAACGATCAAAGAGCATTACATGAGAAATGTGAGACACAACAGATAACAACTCCACCTTCATTAATAATTTAATGTCTCCCCCTGATGAACTATAGAGTGAGTGGATGAGAAATGTTTTAAGCAGCCATGTTGTGGCAGTGTTACCTGTAGCAGATGACAAAATGTGCATAAGCTGCTACAATCCAGTTGTGGTGTCCTGCTATAATCAGCACCTTCCTGGGGTCAACCACAGGACCTGCACACACAGAACACAAACAAACACAACTGCTTTTATAGCCTGATAATCAGACTGAATATACACTTTTCACTTTTCATTATTTTTCATTATCTGAATCGTTGAATAAAATGGAAATGCGGGCAGCAATTTAAAGGCATAGAACCAGTAAGGGATCAATGATTTTTATCTAAAATTACTGTACGATATTAAACACAGACAGCAAATTCTTCTCCATCACCGGACACATACACTCTTTGTTCACTATCTTCTCTGATGTCATCCTCAACAGAGATCAGGCCGATGTGAAACTAGGCTACCTCAGTCAGCGCACTAAAAGGATATGTCAGGTCACATTAGCTCCAGCAGTCACGCACGCTCACAGAAACATGCACACACAGATGTGAATAAGCATAAACAGCACATATACTCAACTCTCCTACTGACACACATATACAGATGTGACACACATATGATCATGTAGAAACATACACAAACACAGACATAACTAACCAGTATTCATGCGGGCAGAAGGCAGACAGTGCAGCAGGTTCACTGTCAAAATAAGAGTCATTTCTACATTTGCTGTTGGCTGTTTTATGCTAAGATGAAGCTTACACTGAGATGGATTTCTTGCACTTGCTCACAACAGCTATAAGCATTTTAACTATGGATGATCACATTGTTTATCTTTTAAATATGGACACACTCTATAAGGCGGCTCTGGGTTACTCACCCAGTTTGCGGTTGTCGTCTGTTCCGGGTGGGCCGGTGAGGGATGGGTGAGGAGGGGGACCAACTCGGGTGAAGCCCTCTGCTCCACTTGGACCCGGCCGCTCATCAGAGGAGGAGCCAGAGGCTGCTGGGGCAGGATTCGACTTTCGGGCAGGGATGGCTGTCAGGGAAAGACACACTGGGATTATTTAATAGACATTTCTTCAGATATGTATTTTTTAGAGCGTTCTGTGACTTCAAGACAGATCATTTCCTGCCTAAAATTGTTTATGAAGCCTAAATTCAATATGCCGTTTCCAGTTACGATCATTTGTTTACTTTATTTTCAGTTTCATGTCTTTACCTGGGGGCGGCAGGTAACCATGGAAGAGAACACTACCGCATGATGAGCGGTCCAGTTCCTCACACAGAAGCAGGCGTCGTACTGCACACAAACACACACATAAAACCGGCAGTGAGCCCATGAAGACCAGGGTAACACTTTAGCAACATTTAGCTGCTGTCAAACCAAAAAAAGGTAACACTCAGGAAAATGTAATGGATTACTGTATTAGCAGAAACTAATTCATAGTAACTAATAATTCCTTCATTTATGGAAATTAGAATAAATCATCCTTCTATAGTATTGTTACAAAGTTAATGAGAAATTACGCATGACTAATTAGATTAGAGCAGGCCACTGTACTTTGCATTGTGAACATTATGATTTTTAGCAGGTGATCAGTTCTCACAAAAGGTAACTTTCCCATTCAACTACACAGACAATGCAGGGAAGTTACAAACACTGAAACAGGAAGTAAAACAACATTAGAGCACATGGAACTAGCGGTAATAAGGTCCTGACCTCACTCAAGTGTTTGAAGCCAAAACAACACTTGACATTACAGCACAACACTTCAATTGTCAAAAAACCCACATTCACTGCTAGTATACAATACTCTGTGATATATGTACTGACTGCTGACAAATCTTGTGATTTGGCTTCAGATATAGAGTAGGTGCATTAAGAGGTTTCCATTATGTTTATACATGTCACTATTTGTGCTCCGAACAAGGCTGCCACTTCCATTTCCTCCAAAACCTCTGTACAGCAACACACCTAAAGGAGTTATCCCGTAAAACTCTGCTTCATGTCGCAGGATGCTGATGTTGACACCCCTACAGAGGAAAAAAAGCAGCACATGTATTCTAGTTACAACATAACATAATGTATTGATAAAATAAACAATCAGGGGTTTATTTCTGAATGGTGTCACTAGTTCTTACCGAAGGTCCAACTCTTTGGTTCGCAGGAAATTCAAGATTGGTGCAAAAGCTGTCGGGTCTCTGTCAATAAATATCTGCAAGTGGAGGGACAAAATATTATGATGCAAATATAGGGTTTAATCAACCATTAAAAGAAAAGTGATTGGTTACCATTCAAGTTGTTTGGAAAAAAACATACATAAACACAACATGAGCAGTGAGAGGAACGGTAAAAAAGAAACAAAAAAAGTGTTGACGTAAAATTACTAAGTGACAATTAAGTTAAACCCAAACAATTCAAGTTGTTTAATACCATAAAAAAGTGCCAAACATCAGCTTGCTCCAGCCTGTAAAATGTAAGGATTTGCTGCTTTTCTCTCTAAACTGAATAGCTGTGGGTTTTGGTTTTACAAAACAAGACATGACCTTGGGCTGTTTCACTGCTTTTGGAAATTTCTTAGGCTTTGCAAGTGGTTGAAAAATAACTGACAGATTAAGTGCTGAGGGTGACTGCACTTAAACAAAGTTTACTTTGTTTCATAAGTCATATTACAGATATTAACCTTCCACAGCCACAAATAGATACATTACCTCATTGTCACAAATCAGGCAAACAACATGATGCATGATGTGAAAAAAATATTTTAAAAAAGTGTTTCTTCCTTTTACTTGCTTTCAAAACAAATGCATGTGTTAGCCAGATCAAGATCTTTAGACTCAAAGCGGTGGTGCTCATACCGCTTTTGTCCACAGGGGCCGCCACAATCAACAAAATTGAAAGCTCCTTGTAGCTGCTTTAAATAAAAATAATCGTAGCCCTACACAAAACAGGGCGTCATCTAACAATAGGCAAGTGGATTAAACTGAATGATGAAACAATGATGGTGGGGGAGGACCACTTTAATTTGTCCAATATGGTCTCAAATGGTGTAATGTCATATCTAAATTATGTTTATGTCATCTTACGGTCATGAGTCATATTTTAGTGAGCTGCAGCACAGCATGACAAATGACAAATGTCCTATCAGCTATCATCATTCTGTACTCATCTTCACATAAGAAGCAACAAAAGCTACTCACAGCTCCAGTTTCATCCCGAAGAGTTGATATCCTTCCACTCAGCAAACTGAAACACAGAGAGAGAGAGAGCTCCAGTTAACCTAAGCACTTCTCCATTTCCACTTACCAGCAGTGTTTCCACTACCTGAATTACACTTATTATTTGCACAACAGCAAATACTCCTACCTGTTGACTCTGACTCTCTACAGATTAGTGCAGCATCAGCATGTGTTTCAAGTGTGTATGATAAATGATTTAATATTGACTGCATACTGCAGACAGCTGAGGGCAGAGAGACTGGCAGACAGGCAGGCAGACAGGTGCACTGGCAGACAGTCTGACAGGCATTTAGCACTATTCGGTCAGCTGTTGTCAAACTGTGGGCTCAGTCCAGTATTTGAGTTTGTTACGACTGTGGTATTTGCCCAGCCCAAATCAGCTGTTTCACTTTAACAGCGATTTCCTCCTTTCACACCTAAATAACAAACTAGAATCACACACCCAGGTATGATAAAACATCCATACATTGCTATGATTGTTTCCACATCCCCAAAAATCTTAAAACAAGAGATGACCGTCACAGTGCTAACTAATTCTGAACATCGGATGAGTTTAAGACCAGACTTTAGCCTCTCTAAAACAACAAACAAAAGACACAACATGTGTCAAAGTTTCACAGCTGACTTGATTTCCGATCTTCTTCCACTGATAGTGGACTGTAACTGTAATCCCCTGACTGTAACTGTAATCCCCTGACATTTTCCATCACCAGAATGGCAGCAGTAAGAAGCAAGACAGACACAAGTTAATGGAACATCCCTACTTAACATTAATTATGCAATACAAATTTTGTTTCACTCAGCTGCGACTGCCCCGTAGCACGCTCGCTGAGTCTATGACCCGTTTCTGGTACAAATCCTACATGCTGTAGTAATAGTAGTACAGTTTAATTAGCCATATCTCATGGGGAATCTACAGAAGTTAAAATTACCATCAGAGTGCCTTTGTTAGGCTGGTTTACCAGCCTTCAAGTGTATTAATATGTACATTGTGGTTATACAGACACACTCAGTTCCATTTTTGCAATACAAAGTCTTTATAACACATACTCTAACACTGCATGTATGCTGTCAATACCTCAATTGATTATTCAAATATCTATTCTGGTCAATCTGCTAGATGACACAGTAATACCAACATCTCACAATGCAACCTGAATAGCATTCATGGGACTTCTCGTTAGTTGACCATGCAGAGATGAAGAGGAACACTCCAGGTATCTCACTCCAGGCATCTAACTAACCTTGAGAAGAAAGAGTCTGGGATCCACATCAGAGTCTGTCTGGAGGTGCTGAACCTGCAGCATAAAGACACAGCAGCACATGTATTACTGACACTGGAAAATGTAGGGTCAGTGCACTTGTGAGCATGAAAATGGTGGCTGGATGATTTGCTGACCAAGAGGCAGCCCATTCATGGTACAGTGTGTTCAGTTTATTTTATCAAGAAACCCCAGTAAGTGTGTGTGTGGGAGACAGACAGAGAGAGAGAGAGAGTGGAAGAAAGTGTGTAAGAAAAAGAATAAAGATTCATCTACAAAACCTTGAGTGCTGTATATACTTCAGCTACATCCATGGCTGCTTGGCCATGTAGATATCATCATACACGTACGTAGCCAGAGCTCAAATTTCCCAAATGATGACCATCATCTGTCGAGTTGTCCTGTTGACGAAGCTTACCTCGTCCCGCCGACGTTTAGCTGGATGATATCTCCCATCCCAGTCGTTAAATTGTTACCATTCGTAGCCATGATGACTGAACAGACGGGCTGCGGTACGGAGAACTAACTGTTCCGTTATAACCGTGGCTGTCACGAAAGCTAGCTTGCTAACGCTCCTCTCCCCAGCTCAGCCGATGTCCCGACTCCCCAGCCTCACAACCTCTCCCTCGACCCACCTTCCATAAAATATCCGCTATATACGACCTATGCGGACGGCTTCGGTGTCGTCAAGTCTCCGCATAGCGAGCGAAGAGAGACAGGGGGGCTTTTTTTTATCCACAAGACAGCCACACAATAATGTCTTTATCTTCCAGCGGGCTTGTTTGCATCACTGCCTCGCATGTAACTAATCGTGGATAACATCTTGCGCAGAATATTAGCAACGTGAAACAGCTGTACAAACCGTCTACAAGCGGGGCGAGAGCGTTCACCTCTGGGCACTTCCGTTTTCGCTTAAACCACGAAGAGTGGACCCCTAAACTCTTCTGCGTCTGAAAAAGATTATTGATGAAGCCAAACAGCATATAATTAATGGGTGTAGTGAGTTACTGAAAATTTTACGTGAGATACGGTCACATATTTCCTTTTCTTTGTTTTTCCTCGAGCCGCTCCCACCACACTAGCATGACGGGTGTGAACTATCTTGATTGTTCTTCGGGCTGCTCACCATCACAACCAGCGCGCTTGATTTTAGGAAATTAATATTGAGACGGCAAACTGGGCTTTTTAAAAAAACAAAAAAAAGTTTTAAAGAACACGAAAATTATACAATACTTGTTGACTGAAATGCGTGTTGTTTCAACGTTTTTAATTAGTATTTTAGCTTTAGAAGCGACGCTTGTTCCCACAAATGATGCGATAGTGTTTGAACGTTGTTGAGCCGGAGTTAAAACAAACACACAGACGTTAGAGACGTTAAACGGACTCTACAGACTGAGGACACTCAGAGAGGACATTAATTAAACAAAATAATATATCCGTTGTACGTTGTAATAAATGCCATATTTGTCATGCATAAAATCAAACCCTATATGTGTATTCTACTAACTCCACACCACTGCGTTTTCTGCGCGCAAACAAGCGCTCCCCACGTACTGCCCCGCCCCTCCCACTTCTGCTAAGAGAAAGGGACTTGAAAGCCAACAACATATTTTATGACGAACTAGCATTTTTCTTTTAAAGAGTCTCTCTTTACTGCTTTTTCATCAGTATGTAACCCACGGCTCTTTTGTCGCTGCTAGTTTTCTGTTCCACGGTAAGCTATTTGTACATTGCTACTTAACTTTATGCTAGCTATTTGTTTATTTACCTTCCATTAGCTTGTTAGCTGTGAAAGTTAGCTAAGGAGTGGGAGGCTGAACTTCTCTAAGCTAACGCTGAAGATTAGCAAGAGCCTTCAACAGCTAGCTAAGTTAGCTACGATGGCCAGTCAGTTTGAGTGACAGATGTTTTAGTGTCCTGTGACAGTAAAGTCGCTTTGACTCTGAGTACAACATACTAATGTAACATACGACGCATGCTCGTCTCTCAGCCCTTCAAACCTAGTTGGGGAAGTACTAGTAACGCTTCTTGCAAAAGGTAACAGTATCCATCTGACCCCACCGCCTTTCTCCATGTGTCATTTGTTTACAGTCCTCACTCCTTCAGCTCTACCTTGTTGAAAGCCAGACCAGAGGAGAAAATGGATGTGTGAACAGCTCAGACAGAGAGAGGAGAAGGCAAGAAAGAGGCTCCCTATCACTTGTCGCAGCCCAGGAGCCGGAGCCTAGAGAAGGAAAGCCAGCAAGCATACGACTTGTGTCACGATGTCGGATCCACAGGGGAAAGCAGCTCCAGGTGAAGAGGGGAACATGTCAGAGGTCGCAGCAGGACAGATGTCCAGTAGTACTCATCAGGTACAAGGTGGAGCATCTGTGTCCTCGCCTGTGGCCTCCATGCAGCCTCCTGCCACCACAGCAACAGAGGATGAAGATGAGAGTGAAGATGAGTGTGAAATCCTGGAAGAGAGTCCCTGTGGCCGCTGGCAGAAACGCAGAGAGGAGGTAACTTCTTCCACGTCATGTGTGTCATGAAGCTATCATGAGACCCATCACATTTCTCCTCAATCCAAAGTGACTTTTTGGACCTGATGACATCAGAGTCATGCTGCTCAGTTGACTTTAACAATGAATTAACGGATGCAGTTAGTTTGTGATGTAGATCTTTTTCTAAAGATGTAAAAGATTGCATTACATCTAGGGATGTAAATTCAATCCAATCAATATTTTGAGCTCTTATAAGGTTTTTTATGTGTCTAAAATCAACAATATCTTTTCCTGCTGGCCCATCATTATGGCCTTGCTTCTGCTCTTTTCTCACATACATCACTGCCTTTTAGTTTTGAGTACATCTTATATGAAAGCGTAATTAATCATACCAAATGTTATCAGACTTAAGACACTGTGTCAAACTTATGATAATATTTGTTTTTGTCTATATCTCCCCTTTTCACGTTATTGGTCCAAGGGACTTTATAAGTCACAGGTATCAAGTATCATGAAGGCAACACTACGCTCATCTAGCCAGTGTGTTGTCCTATCAATAGATTTTAGCAAGCACAAAAAAGGAACTGTGGATTGAATACCTACAAGATTATTTGATGAAGTTATTTTAAAAATGGCTTGTCGTTGTCAGAATTGGAATTTAACGCCCAAATGGCAAAAATGCAAGAAAGAAAAGACAATGCATTACATCTGAAACTAGAGGCGGATGATGGCAGTAAATATACGCTGTTCGAGTTTTTCCTGTTAATTCCTTTGTGAGCTGCTGTTGAAAAACATGAAATACAATACAACATGTATTGTATTTCATGTCACTGTTTAAATGTATTATCTCATAAGCTTTTTTCTGTTCGTTTCCACTGTAGGTGAATCAGCGTAATGTCCCAGGGATAGACGCAGCATACTTGGCCATGGACACAGAGGAAGGGGTCGAGGTAGTGTGGAATGAAGTCATGATCTCAGAGAGGAAGAACTTTAAACTGCTGGAGGTGAGGCCCAGTGTGACAGAGTAGTAATGAAACAGTCAAAGATAGTCGCTTTAGTGATTATGCACTGATTATTATGTAGTCTTGACTTTAGCTATATAATTCTACCAAATATGGATTGGGACAGTAAACAATATTTTCTCTGTCAGCTCATCGTGATGTGGTATAGATTTTCCCTCAGAGGGTAAAAAAGGGAAAAGAACACTGTTGTCTTATTTGAATCTGTCTTTATGTGCCTTGGTAATTCATGCACCCTATAACATGTTGTGCTTCATCATATTTTATTTTCCCTGTGTGTTTAGGAGAAAGTAAAGGCAGTATTTGATAACCTGATTCATTTGGAACATGCAAATATTGTCAAGTTTCACAAGTACTGGGCCGACACGAAGGAGAACCGGGCTAGGGTGAGTGTCAGGCCTGCCAAAACATCAACTGTAACTTAAAACTGAAACATTGACACAGACTTCTTGCTGAATCTTTTGGCTGTATTCAAAAGTAAAATAATCATTTCAAAAAGTGGTGAACGATGAAGTCTGCCTACTAGTTTTACCCTAATTTCTTCCTCTCCCTCAGGTGATTTTCATTACTGAATATATGTCATCAGGAAGCTTGAAGCAGTTTCTAAAGAAGACAAAGAAGAATCACAAAACCATGAATGAAAAGGTAATGACTGGCTGTATGTATTACCCACCCATCTTGTGAAAAGTGACAGTCCCTTTATCACAGCATGGATAAGAGCGAGGACGATTAATCTTGTAAATACATTAGTTTGCATTTGGCTTTTGGCCATAGAAAGGATTTGCGTTTTGCACATATCCTGTAAACACGTTTGGAGAAAAGTTGAATCACATCCAAGTCAAAGTAAGTTCATATTGGAAACCAGCTAGTAAGCATTCTGATAAGGTGTTTGGTCCAACAGGCTTGGAAGAGATGGTGCACACAGATCCTGTCTGCCCTCAGGTCGGTTTCCCCTTTTCAGACATTATGTTTAATTCAATGTGCTCACTCAGAGAAAAATGCACTTCATGGAAAACAATCAAATTAGTTTCTCATGGAGTTTGTATTTGTTGGTTGTTTTTCCTGTACTGCAGTTATCTCCACTCTTGTGACCCTCCCATCATTCATGGCAACCTGACCTGTGACACCATCTTCATCCAACACAACGGGCTAATCAAGATTGGATCAGGTATGGTTAAACTCTTTAAGTACTGGAGGTGAAGTGCTGTTAATGGAGTCAAATGCTTCCTGCTTCATACTCATCTTTCTCACTGTTCTGCATCCTACTTCTCTGTGTATACCATACTCTGTCCTCCTGTTATTACAGTTGCCCCAGACACAATCAACAACCATGTGAAGACGTGTCATGAAGAGCAGAAGAACTTGCACTTCTTTGCCCCAGAATACGGAGGTAGACATCACCCAGATGACCCTTTGTGTTATTTATGTTGTTATTGATATTGACAGATTTCTGAACTCCAGAGTAATTCAGATGATACACACAACACAATAGAATAAGGGGAGTGTATGCCACAATTTTTTCTGTTCCTTTGTTTGATGGGTAAGTTGTTGTTAAGTATGTTTTCCTGTTTTTTATCCAACATAATATGGCAGACTTCTCAGTGCAACAGCAAAACATTTTTAAGAATAACTAAACAAGAATAAGACCCTGAACAAGCATCTGATACCAATTTTTGATGCTTGCCAGTAGGCCTGTCATGATAACTCCACCTCAATATTGCCCACTGTGGTTATTTGTTAACTTATGAATGTCACCAATGATTTAGCCAACATGATGCTAGAATTACTAGCAGGGCTTTCCCTACCATAATCACAGTTTTATGTATTGTTTAGGTTGTGTGGTTTTTATATAATTTATAATACAATAACATATTGTCCCAGAAATATTATTGTTTATTGTATTTTTTTCTGGGAGAATATACGGTCCAACAAAATGTAGTTATTGTGAGTCGCTAACAATCCTCGTTGCTATGGGCACACTTTGATCGGTACTCAAAACTAATTTGTGTTTTACACCCAGCACTAAGTACATTTTGTTTCACTGGGATCGCAGACTAAACACAAGTTGGTGTAATTACTGCGTCTATGTTCCAAGTAATGACTGAGCTATGATAACATGTCTTTACATTTTTTTCTCATTGCAGCTGTTGATGATGTCACCACAGCTGTAGACATCTACTCGTTTGGCATGTGTGCCTTAGAGGTGAGACTCATGAGACAAGACCGAATGGACTGAGCCCTTTACCAATACTGTATGTTAACATGTCGTTGGTGTGTTGCAGATGGCACTTTTGGAAATCCAGGGAAATGGCGAGTCCTCTTATGTTTCTCAAGAGGCCATCAACAATGCCATACAGTTACTGGAGGACCCACTGCAGAGGGTATGTGTTTACATGTTTATGAGTATTTTGATAGATCAAAGCATATTGAGCTCTTTGTGTGTTTTATAATGTGTCTTAGAGAGTCCCATTTGTGTATCTAAGATGTTTGTCCAGCAGTGTGTGACCCAAATGTTTGTTTTTGTAGGAGTTAATCCAGAAGTGCCTCGAGTGTGATCCTAGTACAAGGCCAACAGCACGAGAACTGCTGTTTAACCAGGCTCTATTTGAAGTACCGCTGCTAAAACTACTGGCTGCACATTGTATTGTCAGCCACCAACGTAAGTCTTTAACATAAACTTACAAAAATACTGTGACATAGAATAACAAGTTTGGTATATCTGTTTTTTGACTAAAATAAAGTTGAGACAGAGTTGAGACATAAGAAGACAGAGCAAGTAAGTGACCTGAGCTAGAGTTAAAAATTGTGAGCTTGCTCAGCAGGAAGAGGTGCAGCTGAACGTATATCCAATAATGTAATGTAATTAAATGTTTATGTACTGGAGAGGGGGTCTTTGATCGTGTCCTTAGAGCATCAAGTGGAAGGGAGACAAAGATGACTAGCTGGGGAAGAGAGTCAAACATCCTGCAGCCTACAGAGCCAGATATTTTTCTGAGAGGCTCGTGGAGACCAAACGTGGTCTAAAGCGGAGTAAAAATTGTCTTTTACATTACCAAAAGCACACTTGAACATGGGTTAGGGTTAGGGTTAACCCTCTAACACATAAAAATGTAAAACTGCACTTACAGGGGAATGAATCTCTTTTCCTGCCTCTCACACATCATCAAATACCATCAATTAAAACAAGTATAAGTTTAAAGGGATCCATCCAAACAACCACTACCACCGAATCAGTCTTTAATGATTTATAATTCACAGATATGATTCCTGAGAACGCCCTGGAGGAAATTACCAAGAACCTGGACCCCAACCTGGTCATCGCTGAGACCAAAGAGGACGTTCAGCTCAAGTAAGCACAAGAAGCTGGTCTAGTGGTAGTCGGCATCAGCTAGACACTGCACGACTGATAACAGCAGTCATTCAGATACAATAATAATTTAATTATAATTCAATAATTTAAATAATAATTCAATTATAGACACATAAAGATACAATAATGTCTGAGGTATGTTTTTCTCCAGCAACATCATTTTATTCTTTCATTCTAAATATGTTTAGCAAAGACACTTATCTGTGTTTTATTACTCGTATGTGTTAAGAAATATAAAGCATATTCTATGGTTTAAAATCCCTCAAAGTGGATAATCTTGTTTTATTTCTTATTTCTTTCTGTAGACTTTCACAGTTTCCTGCCTTGGAGCTCGACAAATTCCTGGAGGATGTGAGGTAAGAAGCAAAGACACTATCCAGCCACATGGGGGCAGTATTAGACTATCTGACTGTTGTGGTCTCTCTTCCATCATCTTTTAAAATATGATATTAATTAATTATGTTATAATCGTCTCCTGAAATATAATCCAGATGTTTTAATGCGATTTAACTAAATAGTCAACATTAGACAAATTAATTTTTTTTTTTTTCATGGCCACATGCTTTCATGGCCACTGTGGTGCAGCCAGTCCATATTCTTCACTTGTCCGTCCTTTAAATTTTACTTTTACTCTGAATTCATAGCAGAATCTCTGCTGTTATCCACTGTCACTTATGACCTCTGTGTATGTTATGAAATCATGGCCAAAGAAGCGAACTGATCACAGGTGGACCATGATTTTATAATGATTTAAATTTATGATTTAAAGTAATTCCTATTTTTTTAATAGTTATTGACTAATGTGTTACTTTTGTGAGACACTGAAAAGTAAAAAGTAATTTTGAATTAAGGTTTCATCTATATAGAAAGAGAATCAGGTACTGTTAATTTACAAATAAAGGATGCTGATACATGTTTTTGTATCAATGTGGCAATTTGAAAACATAACACTTTTTTTAAATTTTCCCCCTCCTCTTCCTCATCTCTTCTTTCATTTCTTACTTTCCCCACCTCAAACTTTTTATTTTTGTAATACTTTTTAAAACTCCCATCTCTTTTCCAACTCCTATCTCCCCTCTCTTTCACCACTGCATTTCTTTGTCTCTCCCTCCTTCCCTGGATCAGGAACGGTATTTATCCAATGACGGCGTTCGGGCTGCCCTGTCCTCAGCAGCCTCAACAGGAGACTGTTAAATCTCCCATTGTCGTCCCCCTGGTCAAGTCCCCCACGCCCGAACCTGCAGAGCTTGAGACACGGCGGGTGTGTACAACTCATAATATTGCATCTCACAAAATAAAGACACAACCATATTGCTGACATTTCACAAGTTATCATCCTGATAACATTCCTTTATTTTCAGGATCAGTCACTGAATCAGTATATTTACTGTGGTATATTTCTTTGGCAGGTCATTCATATGCAGTGTAACGTAGAAGCTGTCGAGGAGGGAGCAAAGTATCATGTAAGTCTCTGTTAAATTATTTCTGGTTTAATCAGTTACTGTTTAACTAAATCAAAATGCAGCATATAGGTCACCCTCAAGCAGCAAGATATTGCTTGTATTTCCTAACCATACAGAGGTACAAAAAAATAATCATCATTTTGTCTGCTGTTGTCTGTTTTTCTCTCTATAGCTAACATTACTGCTGAAACTGGAGGATAAACTGAATAGACATCTAAGCTGTGACATGTTACCTCGTAAGACAACCTCTTCTATCACCCACTGACACTTTCTCACTCTGTGACCTAATTGACACAGTTACCTTTGTTGCGCTGTGCCCACAGTCTCACCTAGCAGTCTCACAATGATGTTCGCAGTCAAGTTTCATGACATCAAACGTGAGCTGCGTGGTTTGAAATGGGCACTAAGACAAAATGGGGCAGAGTATTTTTAAATAAGGATCAACCTTTGACATTTCAGTCAATATTACAGTGGCTCCTGCAATTAGGCGATTGATATTGTTGAATGTCAGACTTGCCTGTATGAGTGTGTGTCATCCAGTTTTATCCCTGTTTAAGCACTTTTTCATGTGTGTAAAATCAATACCAGAATTAATACAGTACCTTTTGAGATATGGGAGGGAGTGACACGTCTTTTACACGTGTCTTTTGTGCAGGTCGGTTTACAGCTCAGGTTTAGGGCCAATGGTAGAATTACATTCGACTAGAGGTGATGATAAATGAAACGGTTATTTCGGTGTGAATTACTGCATTGCATAGTTCCCTGTACTCAGATTATACCACACACAGAGTTTTAATATACAGCACCTCTCCATATGTGCGCACTGAGGCATGTAGGAAAGGAAGAGTGAGATTCCAGACAGAGCTCGCAACTCGATGGCGTCACAATATACAGTATGCAAGACTATTTTAGGCCGGGAGACTGACTGTCGCTTTCGTGTCATGAAAACCATGGACCTATATTTTGGACAAATTTATTCTGATTGTTTCTGGAATTGTTTTTTTAATGACCATGGTGGCTTTTAAACCCCAACGAACATGAAATCTGTTCAAAACACTGTCTTTGTAAACAACAATAATTTCTCTGACAAATTCTTGAATTTTTGCTTAACTTAATTGAATGTATTTATTTTAAAATTGAAGATTAAACCAGAGGAAGGCAAGTGAGAAAAGAACATACAACACAACTGTTTCAATGGTCAGAATAATGTAGGCAGTATGATCCGACGTGCACATGCACACACAGGTATGGTAGGCATGTATAATGTTGCAGGCTTGTGGGGAATGCCTGGCCTGTGAAAGGCTGCAGCGGACAGCTGTCACCTCCTGTGTCAAGATCTGACCATCTCTTTTCCAGGCTTTCAGCTCCCTGTCTCTCATTCACACGCACTTTCACACACACGCATACACTCTCTCTCACACACACTCACAGATATTAACTTGACTTTATCTCTTTGGCTCTGTCTCTCTTCCACTGTTTCTCACATCATATGTCTTGCACACTCACAGCCTAGTAACACTTGCGCACACACACTTAACTTCACATTCATGTACACTCACACACTGGTCCGTCTCATAGACACACCCTGTACACTCTGTAAACAGTCCCTCCTGCTGATATCAGGGGATATTCTTTAAGATCTCCTTATCAACACGGCAAAGTCCAAAGTCACACTGTGCAGGCTCACTAGCTAACTGAACCACTTAAATCTCACCCCCTTGGCCTTTAGAGTGGATCTCTGCTCCCTGCTCTAAATCATTCACAATTGAAGCTTGTTTTTTCCTCAAAACTAAATAGCACCCCATTTTGTGAGATGATTTCATTTGATAGCACAAAGCGGAAACAAGGCAGGAAGCCTCTCCCTCGGCTCCAATATCAATAGCTGTGGGGTGCTGGTGTTTTTCTTTACTTAATGTCAAAGCTGTTGGATGATCTATCTCCTCCTCTTGTTTGTCTTGTCCCAGCCACATTCCTGATACTTTTGTTAATTGACAGCCAGGTTATTAAAAAGCAGTAGACCATGAAAACTCCTCCACTGACTAGAAACAGGCAAAGAATGTCTTAATTTGTGGCAGTGGCTAAAATAATAATGAACAACATTTGTAATAAATACCATCCATTTATTAGAAAATCAGGTCAGGGACCGAAAGGAGGTTTGCGTAGATATTTGTTAACGTCTTCAGGAGAAAGTTAAGGAACAATTTATGTTAGAAACTCTGGTTTGTTGTTGTGTGTATTTTTCCCGCTTTTTTTTTTTTTTTTTTGCAGCTTTGCATATATTTTGTTGAGACTTCTGTTGAGGTCCTTTGTAGTTCACTTGTAGTACTTTCATTTCTCTCATGTAATGTATGAGGAATAGCGCAGTCAGAGAATTAGTTATCTTGTATAACGAAAGTTTTGCAGCTGCATTGTAACAGGGATTGTTGACTCTCCTGTCGTGAAGTAATCTTAATCTTTGCCTTTTCTGAGATACATTTGTTCCTGTTTAACTGTTGAATGTGGATCCTTTAAAGAAGTCTTACCTGAAATGTACCACCTTTTTCTTTCGGTTAAACAGTCAAAGGCAAAAGTAAGAATATCAGCCCAGAAACCGAGATCTGGGCACTCTGAAACTGTGCAAAGGAGAATGGGCTTATGACCAGCTATTAAATCATTAAGCCTTTAATGACAAGGTTAAAGAGGAACATTTAAAAAGCTACGTGTTTTAACAGGTCATGGCCTAATGAAGACCATGCTTGTTAAAACATGTTTGCCTTTTCATTCTCCTGCTAGATAAGTCCCACTCTGTCCTTTCAGCTCTATAAGATACCACATAATAAAAGCTCTGCTAGATGTTCATAGGAATATACAATTAATTTGGCACTAGCAAAAACCATATTTGGTTTAGAGATGCAAAGAGCAACACCAATAGCTGCAATTTGGTGTTTGTTGGCGGAATAGGGATTTAAAAGTAGCATCTGGACCAAATTTTCTGACTGTGGTATTTCCCCTGAGCCTGACCTTTTCCTCAGATGGAGATAGTGAGTGATGGTAGAGTTGATGTGAAGATGATGTTACATCTCTATGAATTATTGTTACTAACCCACTGGTGTGTGTTTCAGATGAAAATGTTCAAGAGTTGGCTGGAGAGTTGGTGGAGCTGGGCTTAATCAGTGAGGTGGGTGTTTTGTGTGTCAAAGAGAGATATGTGTGAGTGTGCGCGCACGTGCAAAGCTGCAAGCAAATGTGTGGGTGATACTTTAGGTGAGTGTGCTATTTCTGCACCAAACTGTGAAAATGCTGTTGATTTTTTAAAGGTGAGATGACCCCTGATGACTCTCCTACATACCCTCCAACACACACACACCTCCCCCTTTTAAAAGCCTTATCACATTTACTGCTACATATGTACTCCTGTGCCCACTCATCTACCTACGTTAATGCTTTATAGTCACTTCATCGCTCTGTGGGCGGAGTATATGTAGACCTTTGTCTTTATGAGTCAGTCCTCTTAATGGATTTTCATGCCTTGACTGTTTTTCTGATGTCCTAGTTTCTTTAAAAGTATTTGTTGTTCTCTTCACAGGTGGACCAACAGAAAATAGCTTCTCTACTGGAAGAATCCTTCAGCCATGCTCTTCATTAGCGACATATTAGTACACTCTCTTAACCCAGTTACATGTTCTTTTTGGTTACTCAACTCGGTGACTGTGTTTAGTTTTTTTTTTTTTTTTTATGTCTTTTCTACTTAACTTTAGGTGGTACTGTGACCAAAACGGTGGGTTTTTCCTTTGCATTAGGGATTAAAACTTCCTTAAAGCACACAAAACCTTCAACATAAAGCCAATTTTAGAGTCCAGGTGACTCCAAAGAAGCCACCTGGAGTGATTTCACATTTTTATTTTAAAAGTCAAAACATTCATATATGTGTGGAATTGTTTTGAATGAGATGGCTACTAAGTTGGCTATTAAGTATAATTAAAAGGTGAACCTCATTAATGCTGCAACAGACACTTAATCACGAGAGTACTGACTAGATTCATCGCAGCTTTATGTTGAAACCCTCTTTTTTCTCAAGCGCACAGTTGTATTCTAGTGTGAGGTGTTTACGTTATGAATTGTCTGAAACATAATCGAGACTGATTAAGGCCTTCACTGGACTCGCACCACATACTCGGCTCTTGCTACTGTTGTACTTCTAAATTCTAATAGTCCATTCTGCACCTGTTGACCACCAGCAAAACTATCACTATACTATTATATATAATCTTTCTACATCCTCATTTAATTTGGTTCCCCTTCTCATTTTTGTTTTTCCTCATACGACAGAACATTTCACGTCTCTTTGACTTTTGTAATGTGTTTGGACCATCCAGTCATCTAACAGGTTAAAGGGAAATTTTGCTATGTTTTATGTGGATGTCCAGTCAGTGTTGATGGTAAATCAGAGTAAAGTGAATTGAAGCATAAATGTATTTGTGCGTGCCATGTTGACTGAGAAAAAAGAGCTCTCCTACTGCAGGTGTTTGGATGCCATTTTTGCTGTTGGAATTATTTTACTATTTTACAAGAAAGAGAACAAGTTTTGTTAATGAGCAGCAGAATGCCCCCTGGCTACACAAAGGCTAAATCTAAGCTGAAATCGCTTCTTTTGGAAAAGCAACAGATTTTCTTTAGCAGGAGCATAGCTTTCTCAGTCAACAGAGAACACGATGAGGAATTTATTGCTTCAATTGACTACATTCACCATCAACACTGACTGGACGCCTACATATAACATGACAGATTTCCCCTTTGAATATATGTACTAGTTTGAAACTGGATGGCAGAGGTGCATCTTTCTCAGTAAGACAAATACCCATAAGTAATAATTTTTTAAAGCCTTTGGGGCAAGCGTCATGCCAATAATCTCTGGAAAAAATGGATCCCTGGTTACTTTGAGGTACTGTGAAGTCAGTGTTACTGAATTTTCTGTTTGCGTGTTTGTCTGTATAACTTGCTCAACTCTTCCGCACAAGCCTTAAAGTCCTCTTTTCTCAGTTTGATTTTGTGATTTTAGTCATTGTTTTACCATTTGCTGCTTGTTGGGTTCACACATGCTTCTCTGCCTTTAAAATTCATTCATGTGAGACGTGTGTACTGAACTCGGCTGCCATATGCTGTAGAAAGAGGACCTACTCCCGAACGTCATACGTTTTATTTATGTCCCGGATACTGTATATTATGTGTTTTTCTTCCCTTTTGTTTACTGTGATGTCACACAGAGACCACATTGTTGAGCGTCTGAGCCAATACACAACTCTTCTTGTTCCTATTCCTATTGTTTTCATTTGATATCCATGTAATAAAACTGGGACCTGGTGGGTTGACATTACCCTTCACAGAGTGCAGAGGCTAAGTACAGAACTTGACATCATGCAGGTCTTGTTTAGACTTGTACTGAGATCAGGGAGTTACCCGTGTGACATTTTGGCTCAGAACTCGTTGTGGACTACTGGTACTACTGTGTCTGGAAGCTCATACAGGATCTTACATAGAAGAAGAAAAAAACACATTCTCAGTACAACAAAGCAACAAGTTAGATACTATTTGATGGACTAAATTTCCTTTCTTTCAGAATTTTATTGAGATTATACTGGAAGTGTCTTATAGTAACAATTTAATTCAACTACTACTGTATGAGCTTGCAGACAGAGATTTCCTCTGATGCTGGTTGTTGAGTTATGTTAAATTGCTCACCTCACTGGTGAGATCATATTAATCCATTGATCTCCACTCATTTTTTTTTTTTTTTTAAATATATATTCAGGCTACTATTGCGCTCCACTCTGCATTTTTTTGCTATACGTCACGTGTGTAGCATTGTGTGTAGTCCCTCTTAATGCATTGTTTACTTCATTTCCTGTTTGTATGTGCATTTGTAAACTTGTAAGATTGTATACTCCAAAGATTTTAAAGTCAGCCAGGAGAATGTAAGTACACCACTTCTTGTGTAGAGAAGTGGTGAAAACCAAGCAATGTGATCTCTCTCTCTCTCTCTCTCTCTCTCTCTCTCTCTCTCTCTCTCTCTCTTTTCCACCCTAAGTATTGGTGGTGTTGAAACTGGTTATTGAATAATCATAAGGGGTGGGCAGCTTTAGCCTGTCCTCAAGGATGTGAGCTCTTGGTTACATTTGGAAAGTCTTATATTTTGTATATGACATGAATGTCAGTAAATTTGTGTGTCTTATCTGAGACGTTTATCCGGTCAAAGTATGGCTGTTCTTTCAAATAAATGTGTGAAATGCTTGACTTTGTTATTTTCAGCAGGTTTTAAAGAAAGTTTTCCTGACTTTTTCCTTTTTGTGCTGTTGTGCTTTTCTGGGGTTTTCAGGTCTTGTGACTCAAAAGTCATTCCTGAGTAAATGTAAAGATATCATGTTAAAAATGTACGTAAGTATCAAAAATACAAATACAACTAAATGAAACATATGTACATGTATGTATATACTGTAAACTATGAGTGGACTGAACATCAGCCTGGCGGATTATTGGATCTGATATTCAACACTTTTTATCCTAATCAGTTTTTTTTTAATGAAATATAAATACATTTATTCAAAAATGTCCTCCTTTGGCTCTGATGTAGCAGTCTGCAAGATAACTAGTAACTGAAGTTATCAAATAAAGTTAGTGGAGTGCAAAGCATAATATTTGCCTCAAAAATGTAGTAGAGTGCAAGTTTAAAGTATACAAAAAAACGGAAGTATTACAGTACAAGTACCTCAAAATTACACACAATTATAATACTTAAGTAAATGTACTTAGTTACATCCCATCACTGCTCATAATGAATACGTAAAGACTGTTGCGCCCCTCAGCGTCCAGCAAGCTGCAGGTGATCCACAGGTGAGTCTGCTGACGTCATACAGGAAGTGGGCAGAGGGACGTTTGAGTGTTGCTGGACAGGTGCTCGAAAAATTACGGACATTGATTTATTTAAAGCGAAACGTGCGACACGCTAGAGAGATGTGCGGCGTAGGTGAGTGATTGTCCGAATATAAATGATAGTTGTAAGTGATAAAACGCTTGTGGTGATGTTACAGCTTTATGTGTCCGCCGTTAGTTTTCCCTCCTCGGGTGTAACTAACTGCATCAGGCCTGCAGGTATGATACGCTTTCATTTTGTCAACGCTGCATGTGTGACTTGTATTAATGCGTGTATATGTGACATTAATTGCTCTGGTTTATCCTGAGAGGAAATGTGCTGTCAACACTTAAAGAGACTGGCAGGAGATCAATAATTTGAAGGTTTTAAGTATCACACGGCTTCCTCTTATCTCTGACTGACTCAGTACACAGGAGGTCTCACAGTGAGAGTGAGGGAAGCCTTTCTATGCAAATGCCTTTGTTCAGCCCTTCAGAGTAAACTAACAGCCTCCATGTGAACCAACCTGTTGATTGTGTTAGCATGTATAAGACCCAGAAAGCAAAGCATGAACTCTGAATTATTAGAATAATTGAGATGCGAATCATATGTTACTATTATATGATCATATCATATTTATGTTCACGCAACAGTCCAATATTTCAGTTTCATTCTACTGTAGTTTACATAATGAAGTCAAGTAGTTCTATATTTGCTTTACAAAATAAAGTTGGTTGACCGATATGGCTTTTTCAGGGCCGATACCGATTATTAGATATCAAGGAAACTGAAAAGCGATATTTGGGAAAAGAAGTCATTCAGTGGATGAGAATATGTCCTCTAACATTACACCATCAACAGAGCTGCACATACAGAACAGAGCTAGACCCATAAATCAGCAGGGCTGATATTTACTTACTGCAGATGTGTCTGAGTAGCCTACACGTTGGCCAATATTTAACAAGAAATTGCAGTATAGAAATGCCAAATAAGGTTTGAGGTCATTTTAAAAAAAACTGTCACCAGAGTTTTTTCCAACTGGAGAGAAGAGAAATCATTATTGGACTCAAACTCTGAAATATAGATATCAGTTTAAAACCCAGTTACCCAGTTATGTACAGAAAAAGTAATGTCTCAATCTTGATGTTAGCTGTGTTAAGTATTTTCTGTATTTCTGTCATCCAGATAAATCCAAAAGGCAGAGGAGGCTGATGAGAAACGGATTAACTCTCATCCTGGTCGGCCATATTAACTTCATCCTCGGTGCTATCGTCCATGGCAATGTCCTCCGCCACATCTCCAAACCCAGCCAGCACATCACCACTGAATACACGGTGGCCAACATCATCTCTGTCACCTCTGGCCTGCTGGTGAGTTAACAGTTAAGACATTCATCTTTTGTTTCCATGTCAAACCCTCAGTGCTTGAGGCTTGAAGCAATCTTGGTATATTTATCAGAACATTTTACCATCAGTTACAGTCTTGAATTCACCCGTGACTTTGTGTGTCCCTGCATCAGAAACACCACACACAGTATATATTCAAAGTTAACATTAAAAGTGGTTTGCACTCTTAGCTCAGTATAATGTTGTGTATTTTTCTCACCAATCATGACTGAACTTGCCCAATATGATGGAGCTGGTTTTTCAGACTCTTTCACTGGTTGCCCTCGGGCAGGTTTCATTACATCGTGGTGTCAGATCAACTTGCAGCAGTTGATGATTAGATGGTGTTGATGTCACTTTTCTTTGATATGTTCTCCTTATTAGGTACTCCAAACATACTATTACAGGGTTTACAGGTAATACAGACAGAGCAAAAAGACAAGTTACAGAATATATCTTACTGGCTTTCCTTTGGTGAACTCTCACTTACTGTTATTAAAGAATCATTTCTGTTCTTTGAGTCTAAGTCTTCTCAGCCTGGCACGCCACTAGAAAATGCCGCCTCACGTCCTTGGGGCCAGGATTACTTCATGTGGCACATCATTATAAACCCTCCTCAGTGCCAAAGCTAAGCTGAAACAATCGTCTTGTCGTTTGAAACCCACAGAGCATTGTGTCTGGGATTATCGCCATCTTGCTGTCGAGGAACCTTCGTGTGATGAAACTGGTAAGAATTTTTATTTGTTTTCAGCTACTGATATGATCACTCCAGTCATTCATTTTGTTTTTATAAGATGTCTTTGTGTCTCCAGCATATAGGACTTCTAATTACATCATTCCTGAACACCCTAGTCTCAGCAGCATGCTGCACTGGGCTCCTCTTAGCCATTAGTATCACCGTGGTCAACAATGGGCAGGGCTTGATGCTGGGATGTAATGACACAGAAGTGCCCGTCAATGCGCGGTCACCTGTCAGTGCCAGATGCCCGTTTGATTCAACACGAATCTATGTGAGTCTAAACCTCACTTTCTCTCCGTTTCTCCCCATTTTGCTCCGTTGAGGCATGAAATTCAATAAAAGCATCACAGGAGAGACGTCCAACCTCATAGTGTTATTTTATTTCACACTTTTTCTTCCTCGTTTACATCACTTCCCGTCCCTCAGGAAACCACCCTGTCGCTGTGGATCCCTTGTGCTGTGTTGTCAGCGTTTGAGGCTGGACTGTCTGTCTGGTGCTTCATCGTTGGATTGGCTCTCAGAGGGCTGGCACCCTGCGGGAACCGACTCATCAAAGAGGAGGTGTGTGTGTTTTTGCGTGGGGGCAGGTGTCTGCCTGAATCTCCGTCTGACTCAGCAGTGCACACAAACACACACACTTGGTCTAACTCAAACACACATACAATTTATCCACACTTATCTCCTCCCACTTGGTCCTTCTCTCAAAGTCAAAAAAAACATATAACCCCTTTCACTTTTGTGTTCCCTCCATTCTCTCTTCTAGTTGGAGGAAGAAGCTGAGCGCTCTCCCCAAAGCGAGTGCCTGATTGGACAGCGCTCGAACCCTGACGCCTAAACGGAGCAAAAAGCAGGAAGGACATCACTCCATGTAGACGAGCACAGCTAAATCCCAAAAGGCATTGCTGCACCTGTATAATGAGACTAGCAGATTTAGCAGAGTGTCACTGAGGAACAGGAGCGAAGTTTTAACAAACTTAACAAGTTTAACAAGGTTTTTTGTTTTATCAAAAACACTGAGTCACCAAATGGCTGTAATTGCTTTCACTTATAAACCAAACAGTTTATAATGTGTCTGAAGCTGTGAGCAGAATATAGTTGGGTTCCTCTCAGTGCATCTACACCTGATGAAACACTACAGTGGGTTAAAATCACTCACAGTGAAACATCATAAAACTCACATAAACAACGTTTCAACACCTGTCTTCCAAAATGGAGATTCAGTGTGTATATACGTGTGTAAAACCTATAACGAGATATAAATGTTGTCATATCAGTATCCATCCATTATCAGTATGCCTTTCAGTATGAAGAAACATTTGTTAATGAAGAAAGCAGATTTTTATATCTAGACACACTTAACACTATTTCAGCCAGTTTGAACTCTCTTATCAGCAAAACACATTTTATTGTTCTAAATGTTTTTAATATTATATTGTTTGTCCAGAGTTGAAACCACTCCTCAATGTTTGCCTACATACTGATGATTAATGCAAGCTGCTTATAGCATTAGTTAATTTTAATGTGAAGTCATAGCATGTAGCCTGTATGGTTTGCTATAAAATACCAAATTATCTTTTATACTTTTATACAATATTTGGCTTTAAATTAAATTTGACTTACTAATTTGCCCTTCTTGAAAGTAGTTTGCATTATTTGGTAATTATAAGGACAACTGCAGTTAGTGACATGTTTGAGTTTCCACTGAGGCTGAATGTTGTAGGTAAACTATTAGACAAGTTAAACACACAACAGGTACAGCAACTGAACTGTGTTTTATATGTTTGTTTGTTTGTTATTCATTTGGTTAATTTTTATTTTCAACCTTTTTTGACCACATCATAATTTGTTGCTATGTGTCGGCCTTGTGCTAGAATTTATCGAATTTCATAGAAATATCCCTATGTGTACTGATATAAATGTCATTTATAGATTAGAGAAACTGAAAAGGCTCAATGATTTAAATCTTTTTCTGTGTGCATCCAGAGTTACAGTAGGTGTCATCGCTTCAAGTTCAGATTAAAATGCCATATCATGGGGATAATAAAAAGGATTTTATAGGAAAGATGCTCTGAAACCCCTGAATTTAAATACTCTGGACTGCAGCATAGCTGTGTGTAGATTGAGTGTGTTTGTGTATGTACAGTGTACTGCGGCTGAATGTCATGTGGGGTCATATTAAGAGGTTAAACCAGTATCTAGGCCAACTGCCTCTCAGCTGACACAGACCCCCCACATCTCAACCACAGAGAAGATCGGATCAGCCATGAAACGGTTAATCTAGTGCCGTGCTCAATTGTGCGGAAAGGAATCATAGCACGCAATGCTAATCCTCAGGCTGGAAGGGATAAATATTGACATCGTGTTGACTGATACAATCAAAAGAGGTCTGTTTAGCCATTTCAGGCAGTATGATCAGCCTTCATGTCCCGCAGACAGGCTGATACTGGTATCATTCATTGAAGTCTAACGTTGTGATGTTGTAGTGATGTGCTGGCAGCAGTCAACCCATAACTGAGGTTTATTTATGCAGTGCATTTATAAATGTAATCACAATTCAGATTTTTATATTTTAATAATTGATAATGAAATCGCTTGTTAGTTTTGTTTGTTTGTAATTCATTATTACTTAGATTATCAGGGATGAAATGATGTTTAGTTATTTTCTTGAAATCGTGTGAATTGAAAACCTACCTTTGATACAAACCTTTAACTAGCTGACTCTTGTCACTGAACATAATGTATCCAGGGAAAAATAAAGTGTCGATATATACCCAAAGTACATTGGTACAATAATGTTCCATATATTGACATATTAAACGGGATACAAGGGAAATTTAAATTCTTGATAAAACCAGTGCCATCACTCATATTTCTCCTCGATTCAACCCTGCTCTAAACTAGTTAAAGGTGTGTTACACTGATTTTAAAAAAAGAAAAATGTGGATGAACTGTACATTTGATTATTTGCTTTGGGTTTTTTTAGCAGTATATACATTTAATGTAGAATTGTAATAAAGGTTTTTAATAATGTTACCTTTAAATTTTGTCCTGCTTTTCATTTTTTGCCTGTACATCATCTAAAGGAGACTGCTGTTTATCCTTCCACCTTGCCCCTGAGGGGTTACTGCCTTCACTTCAGGGGTAGATTCTTTTAAATTGGTTTTCACCCTTTGTGTCCTGTCCTGTGCTGGGTATAGATACTGTCATGTGAGATCCCAGGTTGGATCCCATTCAACCCCTAAAGGGCTGACAGGTGACCTTGACAATGATGTTGAACCTCTAGTGGGTCTGGAGCCCTTCATTTCTCAGGACACGAGTGAGGAACACAAAAATGCACTGTGGTCAGCTTCATTCATGCTTTAATCGTGAAATTTGAATGTCAAATTAAGGTGGATATGATAATAAAAATTCACACACAGGATAGGAACACACAATTACACACAGTTCCCTTCTTACCTAGTATTTGTATTGTCCACTTGTTAAGATAATAAAAGCATATCCCTCTTTTAAAATTAAAGTTAGGGGTACCCGGTGGCTCAGTTGGTGGAGCGGGCGTTCAATATACAGAGGCTTTGTCCTTGCTGCAGCAGTCCAGGATTTGAGTCTGACATGTGGCCCTTTGCTGCATGTCATCCACCACCTTCTGTCATCTCTCCAAGCTGTCCTATCAAATGAAGCCATGAAGGGCCCAATAAAATAAAATAAATAAACTTAAAAAACAAATAATATAAAATGTTCTTTATTTGTCGCATACACATAAACACCATTTAGGCCCTCTGAAGATTAATTTAAAGATGGTAAGCAAAACCAGCTGCAAAATAACAATAAGATATAGAGATGGAAATCACATTATGTGTATTCCTACATGCACACACATAATAATACATACATAACACATACCCCTGCAAACAAGTAAATACACGGGTCTCATATTTTCTAAGGCGCTTGCCAGCAAATAGCCCTGGCACTCAAACGTCTGTCTGTGTTGTTATTTATTTATATATACAGCAGGCCAGCCCACAGCAGCACGCGGCGTCCAGTGGGGGCAATTTCGTCCCTTTTGTGCGCGCTCACGATGAATCCGCGGCCCCGCCGAGTCGGCTGCACGCTGCAGGCAACCAGCTGCAAACAGTGGAGTGCTGCAGTGAGAGGAGCCGGAGGAGCGCCGGGGCTGCTCGTTATTCCCAACACAAGGTAAAGCATTTACGATTGTAACGTTAGATACGAACCGTGCGATTCATTTAATACATTTTTGTCGGGAAGCCACAGACTATTAACGCCTTAAAGGGATTCATGTGCAGCGGCAGTAAGCGCGCTGCCGGGCTGAAGACGCTGCGGTGACAAACACACACACACGGCGCCCCAAGATTGATAAGGCTCTGTCGGTGTGATCCTGGCGTGTCACCGTCAGAGAAGTCTACATGTTCAAAAAAGGGGGGTTGCTAACTAAAGCTAGCCAGGTTCTCTTAAGAAGAAAGCTAACGTCAAGGGCTGAGACTTGTAACATCACCTGGTGGTTGATGGTTATTGGAGGTGTTCAAAAACAATTTAACGTTATCAATTTAATGTGAATGCTAGCTAGCTATCGGTGGTCTCGCGCGCGTCTAACGGTCGAGCAGTTTGGCGCAGGTGTAAATTAAAAAAACTCGTCAGTTTGACACCTTGATTTGCTCCTTCTTAATTAAATGGCACACAGCCCGAGCTTATTTCTAAACTTTACAGTGTGGTGAACCGTGAAAAGACACCGAGTCGCAGAGTGTGAAACCTCGCAGGGGAACGCTACTGTTGCCCGGCCAACCTCACACAAACATGAGAGTGGGGGAGTGTCTGCTGGTCCGCAGGTGTAACGTTCACGTTCACGACTGGAAACATGCTCCAGCTAGTTGTGGTGTGGTTTTCCTTTGAACACACACTCTGCGACATAAAACTGTGCCTGACCCTGCTGACACAATGCGCATTCATTAAGATAAATTCACACTGCTGGTCCGTTTATATGCTTTTAATCCTCACTTTTACAGGAACAAGGGTGTGGCTGATCAGAGACCAGATACAGTACAGCTTTACTCAAAGCAAGCCCACTCTGCTTGTTTGACCATAAAGCCTGTCTTCTTTGTGTGTTTAAACCTGCAGGACCTGCTTGGTGGATCCACTCCAAGGTGGCAACTGAATGTGAAAGACAGGATTTTGTGTCATGCAGAGAAATCATTCGGAGGATAATCACATATTGTGGGCTTGACTTCAGATGTTCTCACTGGAAATAGAGCGAGAGGAGACAAAAACAAATAGAGTGGAGGAACAAGGCGTACTGCAACCCGGAGGAGTGCTCCAGCAGACGGCTGATGGTGGAGCTATTATCTCAGGGACGAGCTGTTTGAGGATGGAACAAGGCGAATCTGTCCTTGACCGGGGGATTACCAGGAGGGGGAGGGAAACCATGTAATTTTCTCTTATTTAAAAAAAAAAAGGAATGCTTCAGATCACACCTTGAGGCACTGTACAAGAAAAGCAAACAAAGCAATGGCTGGTGAATTCAAAGACTGACAGAAATGGCAACTCCATCCATGGCCTACAGATGAATCCATGTGCAGTTCATGGTACTATACACAGAGTACCAGCCTTGTGGATTTCCTGCTGTTACCTTCACCACTGACACTAAAAATGGACTCAATTGCTTCTGATGTGATTAGCTTTAAAAACAGATTCGGCATGTCCTCAGGACTATCCAGTGGTCGTAAGGGTGTCATCAGTCTAAGCCACTGTGGAGAAATGTCTGACATTAAGATGCAAACACCTGTTGGAGGAGGTTGTATAAAAGACTTGTTTTTAAAAACAGTCTACAGCAGACGTCGCTTTCCCGTCTGTTTTTCTTTCCTCCACATCCCTATCATCCTACTCCTCTTCTCCCTGGTTACACCTGCTCTGTCCATTCAAATGGAGGCCATAGAGAGCCACAGTGAGTTTAGCTGTGAGCCCATCAGACTGAGAATGTGCCAGGATCTGCCTTATAACACCACCTTCATGCCCAATCTACTGAATCACTACGACCAGCAAACAGCTGCATTAGCCATGGAGGTAGGTTGTTTGGATGTTGCATTCAGGCGGTGCGTGCTTTGTCTGTCTGTGTGTGAGTGTGTGTCAGTGCACATGAGGAAATCTGATAGCTGCTGCCTTGAATGAGACAGAGGTAGGATGACATTGTTTGTAAAAAAAAACAAAAAACTTACATTTTGATGCACTAACCTTTATTACGGTGAGTTTTAGAATGTTGACAGGAATCGAACATGAAGCAAATGCATATAGGTCTTTGTCTTGATGACAAGGTGCAGAAATTGTACACAACTACAAAGCGTCAATCTGCAGAGTTTCACAGTGTATTGTCACACACTCGCTAAGTACAAAAAAGGATTTCTCAAACAGTGTGAAGAGACAGAGCAGCAGATGAGGATCGATCAAATATTATAGCGTCTGTAAAGGAAAATTCCTTAAGAAATGTCACAACAAATACTGTTGCCTAAGGTCAAAAGATGTTGCACTCTTGTTAGTATAGCGTGAGTAACGTCACCGTTAATCAAGGCAGTGTTGTAAATTAGGTTCTGTGTTTATAATTATAGTCAACCATAGACTGATTTTTGCACACTGAGCTATCAACTAGCAAATCACTCGTATCTTATATCATCAGAGTACACAGAGATGGTTTGCACGGAAACATTGGAGAGGCCTTGTTTGAGAGAAACGGGTTGCTTTTTAAAAATATCTCCCGAAAACACATTATTTGTAGTCTGTAGTAGAACAAATTGGATACATGAAGCCACACTTGGGAGTGAAGTGGCTTTCACACAGGCATGGAATATCAAAGAGTTAACAGGAGTGGTGAAACAGTAGAGAAGAGGTGATAGTCGAGCTACGCGCCTCATGTTACAGCTCCATCTACTCACTACATTTTGCTGTTCCATGTGGACGTAGATGGATGTGTATGGACACCTTTCTTGAGTGTGAACGGTAGCTGACAGACAGAAGGTGGTATCTGAGCAGCAGCAGCAGCAGCAGTGGGAGAAATTTTAAAACAGAAAGCAGTTTGGTGATATAGTGACTGATACTTTCAGAGAAATATTTGTAGCGTGATGGCATTGGTTTTTAAAAAAAAAAAAAGGGAGAAAAGTGCTGTGTTACTCACTGTCTGAGTGCAATACTAGACATACACCATCCATCTATATTAGGTTACCTCTCTTTTCTGTTCCTTTGTTACTCCCTGGAGCAAGGTGTTGCTCAATAACTTCTCCATAATTACCTGTTTGCAGCAAGTATTCGTTATTATCAAAGGCTACATACACACTGTATTCAGGATTTAGACATGTTTGGGTGTGACAGTTGTAAAGTCCTACTGTAGAAGTACCTAGTAATTTCCAAACTATAAAACGTGATAATTTATTCCGAACAAGCAATAAAAACAATGACAAAATCTTTATAGACAAGGCCCAGCTTGTTTTAGTGGGAAAGTCAGGTGGAGTTTTTTTTAATCTCTAGACACTTGGATTGTCATGTTTTTGTGTGTCTTTATCTAAGTCCCACTACACATGTTAATTGTCATAGTTGTACCCGTGTTTTGGCGACCATGTACAAGCTCTGGCTCATACTCTAAAGAAGGGGAAAGGATAATAAATACATTCAGTTGAATTAAATCTGCCTCCAGCTGTTCATAGTTGGCATATAAAATTACCCCTGTTGAAAGGCAGATGAATTTGGACAAGACCAACGTTGGCTGCACGTTGCATGTGATGCTTAATCTTGGAGGATTTTTATTTTTGTTAATGTTGAGTTAATATTTTCCCATGTCAAAACTAGATGAATGTCAGCCAAAAGATCAAGCCAAAATTATCTGTGCTGCTCTCTGAATATTTAATCACATTTCTCATGTCAAAATGCGCAGTGCAGGAGTCTGTCGGGATCACTGCTGTCAAACGCTCCCTTTTTTCCTCTAAAGAAAAAAGAGGAATTAAGAAAAACAGCTTTATTTCAAATAGACAGCCATGCGTGTGGGTTTTGCTCAGCTCGTTTTGAACAGATGATAACGCTCATTGAGTCATAGGATTCTGTTAGCACATTAAGGGCCATGCATGTATTTAAATCAAGTCAGTTCCCCTGCGTCATGTCAAAACACGCTGCGTTGGGGATTGTGAGAAGCGTCTGTTGCTGAACTTGATTTGACCCAGATGAAGAAGGAGCCAAGTAACTGACACCCTCAGTCCCTCTAGTCATGGAAGAGACATCTTTCTGAAGATGGTTGAGTAGCAACATGAGCCCTGTTAGTTTCCCTGCTCTGGTCTGCTTTGACCAGGCATGGTAGTCCTGGTGGGAACCCTGGAGGAAATTTAATAATATCTCTCATGGGACAGTGGCTGCATAATGCCAACGTGTGTGTGTGTGTGTGTGTGTGTGTGTGTGTGTGTGTGTGTGTGTGTGTGTGTGTGTGTGTGTGTGTGTGTGTGTGTGTGTGTGTGTGTGTGTGCGCGTGTTTATGTGCAGCTATGAAAACTTGTGTTAGTATTAATAATACTAGTATTGTCATATAAAGTATATTGAATATCAGAATTTAATGATGAATTTGGATTTTACGTCCTTTACCTTTTAGTGTATATGTATGGCAGGTATTGTCATGAAGAAATTATATGTGGTTAGCATGCATTCACAAATAGGGCTGCACGCTATGGTAAAAAAAAATCATATTGCCATTATTTTACCGGATATTACGATTGCAATGTAATTCACAGTTGATTGGGAACGATAATTTTTGCATCACAGTTCTCATTTTTACAAAAGAAAACATGACATTTGTTGGGGTCTGTACCAAACAAACGCGTTTTTTTACATCAGAGAACGAGATTTGAAGGTCAGGACATCTCTGCAGCACTACAGTACCTCCGTTATAATGCTGTTTTGTCACACATTTTACCTTTATCAAATGATTGCAGTTTCCGCTACTTGGATACTGCACCTGGCCATATTGTGATTTCAATAATATTTTGGTTAAAGGTAGCAGGAGGAAATATTTGGTTTGCATTTGCAGTAAATTAACCTAGCACTCTACAGACAGTGAGTGTCTTCGCTTGTAAAAAAAAAAATTACTGGTGTTGTCATGAGCTTATTAGTCGGTGAAAAAATTCTGTCACCGCAACAAGCCTAGAAGCCGGTCGCTATATATTAGTGGACTCAATTTCTAAACAAACGTTAGCTACTACTGCTCCCTGTTAGCAGAGTGGAGAGAGGCACTGAGACGAGGCACTCAAATGTGCATGAAGTCACATCCTTCGGACTGTCATGGAGTCCTTCACAAAGAAAACCCAATCCAGCATCCACAGGCTCATACAGGTAACTGAGAGGGACAGAGAAAGTGTGATTTTTCACATCACACTGAAACCTGCTCACATATGTCCAATAAAAAGGTGACTAATACCTGTAAATTGCTTCAAATTGATACATAAAGCCCCTTTAATTGTGCAGCCCTGCTAAAGACAAATCAAAAGGAAATTCAAATGATTTCCAGCAGGGGAATGCCTAATCTCTAGTTAATTCTGCTGATTCCAAAGTGTCCATATTCCAGTCTAAGAAAACCCCCACTGGGCTGATTAAATTAGTGTGCCTTTTATTTTTTATGGCAGTGCCAGTTAAACCCTCACAAAATAGGAGCTGTGGTCCATAGCAGCTGTACAGCGGCTCAGCAGGGCTAACAGCTGGATGTTCTTTGTCAGCAAATTCAACCTTATGAGTTTTTGGCACTCTGCTCAGATGAGTTACTGAGGTGTGGTGAAATATGTAAAGACAAATCAAGTGACATTTGTTAGGTGTTGAACCATTTTGGTAAATGACAATCTTAAAGTCTGTCAAGCTCAACTGTTGAGATTCTGATGAGTGATTTAGAAACAGTGCGCGCGTGTGTGTGTGCACGCTTGGGAATTTTGCTTTGTATCAAAATGTAAAATAAACAACTGCTACTAAAACAGCGTGAAGTTTTTCAGATGCCTTAACGAAACTGGAGCTATTGTCAGCAGCTGTCGTAGTCACATTTTGGGTCATATCACATGATGAATGTTTGCTCTGCCTCAGTGGCAAAGCTTTCGCGTCTTGGCTTTCTTGCAAAGTAGATAGATCATTCTAGTGAGCTGTCATGCTACTTTTATTTTCGTTGTGAGTTGTCCTTAAGTCATAGGTTGAGACATATTCAAGCCGTGGATTCAACAACACATTTATTTCCCAACTGTATTTGGAATACCGTGGAGTTGTGCTCTCGGTGAGTCCTCAGTTTTGACTGACATTGGAAAAATTGCCTTCTCCTTTTTTCCTTTTTAGATGTCAAGCTAAGCCAAAAATGGATTATCCCCAAGTGTGTGTGCATGATTAACATACTGGGCCACATTTATTCAGTGTTTGAATGACAGGCTCGAGCTACAGAGCAATATTTCTCTTGTGTGTAATTGCTGAGCCTTGGCGAACTGTACAATAGTACCTTGTGTGTGTGTGTGTGTGTGTGTGTGTGTGTGTGTGTGTGTGTGTGTGGGGCAGGGGAGGTTATAGGTGCCAGCTGTCATCTCTCACTAGTGCTAACTAGCTGCTAATCTTTCTCTCAGTCCCACAATGAAGACATTGATTCCCACAGACCAACCGCCACCCCATCTGCCACAATGGTCAATTAAACCTGAGGGAAGAAGCTGAGAGAGACTGAAACATTAGAGGGGGAAGTGGAAGATGAATTTGGAATGGGAGATTGTGTGACGAGTGAAATTATTTCTTTGGGATTATGTTCGTGTGTGTGTGTGTGTGTGTGCTTAGGCATGTTTTTTTGACTACATGTCACTGAGGAATATGGCCTGTACTGTCCATCTGCCACAGCATGTTATGGTTCCCAGAGGATGTGCTGAAGGATGTGACATTGTTTGAGGTTCATGCATGTTAGAGGATTAGACCTATGACATCACTGGAATTGTGTGTCTGCACTTAGAGAAGAGAACTGACAACATGGCTTGAACCTAATATTGAGTTCCTCTTGAAAGTATTTGCTAAAGCAATTTGGCTTATTAAAAATTAGATATTCACAGTTTATATAAGAATTACATGCGGCCTGATGCTTCCTGAGACATTAGAGATTCTGGTGCAGTTACAAATGAAAAAAGATGACAGGAATAAGGGGATGCTTTTATTGTTTTACTGTGTCTTCAAACAAACAATTCATCATGTTTATTATTGTCTTTTGTTAAATATATAAATTAATGAATAGGCACGCAAGAGTTTCCATGCCTGGGGCCTCTGGAGCCCAGATGTCTGCATGGCCAGGGAGTTTCCCCTTGAGTTAATTGGTAGACATTTGGCTCTCTGCACTGGAGTTTAATTTTGGTTTAATGTATGTGAGATAGAGGGTCTTTTCTGCCATTAACTGTGTTGGATATCCAGGTTATTTCTCCTGACTGAATGAGGTTATATTCATTTTAATGAATTTATAATTTGAGACAAAAGCCCTAAATTATCCATTTTCTTTGTTGTTATTTTGACTAGCATCTCCATTCTTTCACATCTTGTTTCTCTTTGACTGACAAACAAAATGCAGTTGCTCTGGAGTGTTTGGGGAGCTTATGTTTTTTTTTTTTTTTCCAGAGTTTGGATGGTATAGGCCTTTCATCAAAGACATTTTGACAAGTCACAGTAGGAAAAGCATAGTCACTGTCACACTGTCATGGCTATTTGGGGCACTCTAATAGAACAGAGCAGTCATTAATGTGTTTTTCCTGCTATGACAAGTCAAAATGTCTGCTGTGAAAGGGGGCTCTTGTTTTGCATTGCATCATGTGAAAATGGACTGTATATTATAATAACACATTACATTACAATAAGTCGGCGATAATTCAGTTTTCTGTCATTTTTCCTCTTGGGTATAGGTGTTTACATAATTTTTTTTCACAGGGCACAAAAAAACTAGAAAAACTATGCTGCAGAAGAAGGGTATTTTCTGTTGATATTCTACCTCAATGAGTTTGTCTGGACAATTGCAGCACAGTCTTTGTCATTTGGATCTTGGAGTGAAAGAGATTAGAGAGCCCCTGGTCTGACGGTCAGCTAGAGAAGGGCTCATTTGGCCGACAATAGAGCACACTGTTTGTAAAGCAAATAGACTGTAACCCTAGGTCTGAATGATGGGATCTAGAGCTGTCAGTCACTATGTTTACATGGCCTCTGCAAAATCAGGTTATTGGGGGAAATCATGTTTAGGCAGGGAATTTGTGAGTGCATTTATATTTACATGCACTGCAATGACCTGATGACTATAAAACCTGCCTTTGCATGCAGGTGATCTCTGACAGCTTCAATGCAATAGTGATATAAGATGCTGCAGCCGGAGGATTTTTTCTTTCTTTTGCTACTGCAGCATTTAGCACAGTGAAAGAACAGGCTCTGTAATACAAGGTTGCATAGATTTCTACTGTATACATAAGTCTGAAATCTACTTATTTATTTCACTGTCAATTTTTAATTAAGAAGGATGCACCGTTAAATGTAATGCAACGTTATCTTTCATTCTACTCCACTGATGTCACAAAAACTCATGTATACATTGAGATTCATGCTAGAAAACGAGGCAACAGAAAGCTATATTCATTGTCTTTACCTCTTACCTCAAGTAATGAAACTAGATCTGTTTCCTTACATAACTTTAAAAAAATAACTAAATTTTTTTGCTTGTTTTTATACTCATATATACTGAGAGAATAACTTGATGAATCGAAGTGTTTTTGCTGATATTTCTGTGTTGCAGAGGTCAACAGATTAATCTGTGGGAGTCACAGAAAGAACAGGAGGGAGGAAAGGATGAAGCGCTAAAAGAAAAAATGTGTGGGCAGTTTAATAGAAAGAGTTTGTCAAAGACTAAGCAGAGGGAAATGCTGACAGAGTGACAGGTTGTGTAAAGTCTTTAGTCCATACTGTCTCCGGTGTTTGTGTTTCTCCCACTATGGGGTCCTGTCCTTCAAAATGAGACTGCTCTGTTTAAGAAGGGCCACCCTGAGGCCACCAGGTCCCCACAACAGAGAGAGTTTGTGTGTGCCAAATGTGAAGAGTTCGAGGCTTGTTGTGCTTAAGTGTGGTCTGTTGTGTTTTTTTTCTTTTGTGTGTGTGAATACGAAAGAGAGAATTAGCTTTTATGGAGGTGTGTTTTTGTGTGTGTGTGTGTGTGTGTGTGTGTGTGTGTGTGTGTGTGTGTGTGTGTGTGTGTGTGTGTGTGTGTGTGTGTGTGTGTGTGTGTGTGTCAGTGTGTGTGTCAGTGTGTGTGTCAGTGTGTGTGTGTGTGTGTGTGTGTGTGTGTGTGTGTGTTCATGGAGTTCAGTGCATCTGAAGAGGCTGATTACCCTATTCATTCTGAGATAGACAGGTCCTCATTCAGTTTAAAAGTTCCTGTTTATTTCAGTTGAACTCTTGATTATCCCGCTTATTCCTACAGAGTCTATTGAAGCTGCGAGCCCAAATGAAGCAATCATTTATTTATGCACAGAACAAAGGCACTGCCTGGTGCTGTTTTTTGGCAGACTGTTCCCATTAGCAGAGCTGCCACAACTGCTTATCCAGCCTCACAATAGCAAGTAAAGAGAGATTTGAGGAAAGATTGGAGAGATTTTCCATTGTTTAAATACTCCCTGTAAATAAAGTGCGACAGGTTCTCATAAAAATATGAAGCTGGGGTGTATGCCGCTTGAATTCCCCAACCAATATCATCCATCTTAGTGAGCTGGGACAATATGCAGGGTGGCAACTAATAACTCTTTTCATTATTTACTAATCTTTCTATTATTTGCCCAGTGAATAGGTTAACCATTAAAAATAAAAAATGTCAAACAATAATGAAAATGGCCACTCTTCACCACTCAAGCCCAAAGTCGACATCTGTAAATTGCTTGTTATTTGATAGGTTTGATTAACAATCCAGGTATTTGAATTACAATGATATAAAATGGATGGTGAACCCTGGTTTTCGCCCAGTAAATTGCAATGACTGATCACAAAATTTACTTATCATTTCAGGACTAAAGTATGTCATGGAGTTGAAGGGCTTTGCTCTACATCAGCTGTCCTTTCATTCACCTGTTCAACCCTTTGTAATTCTATCCCTCCATCTAATCTCTACCCCCATCCTGAATTCATCAGTGATGTATTGTTGAGTAGGTCCATCTTTCTCTGTTTTCTTTTTATATTTATGTAGTCCATCTGTTCACTCACTCCTTACAGACATTCCAGATGTTTGTGTCACGTCTAAGTAAGGCTGCTCAGTCCCTGTGTTGTATGTACTGTGAGTACTGTTGGTGTTCAACTCTGATAAAACACGTAAATATAGGTTATCCATGTCTTATGGTCTTAATCTGAACCCATGACCCAGCCTGGGAACTCTGTGTGTGTGTGTGTGTGTGTGTGTGTGTGTGTGTGTGTGTGTGTGTGTGTGTGTGTGTGTGTGTGTGTGTGTGTGTGTGTGTGTGTGTGTGTGTGTGTGTGTGTGGTGATAGATGTTTAACCCTCACTGTTAAGCCCAGCTTCACACTAACATACACACAAACACACATACCATTTATCCCCTTCTCACGCAAAGCCACTCAACACAAGGCAGCTCTAACATTTTCAGCGTACTGCAGGTCAGGACCAGCCTCAGCATTAAGATCTCTAGTCCTACTAATTGTGCACTTACCAACTCTCAAAATAGCTTGCATATAAATGCATACAATCACATGGATTTTAAACAGTTCAAATCAGCTCTCAATCTGCATTCTCAAACTTTTGAACTTGCAGACATGTTTCGTTAGGATTGTAGAAAATACGCTTGCTTGTATTGCTGTCTCTGACAGCAACACACCTATCAGTGTCAGGTTATTTCATTCCGCTTTATGTGTACATCTTTAGCAGTTTTAGCAGTCACCCAATTAGGCCAAGTCACCCTCCTTTACCTCTCCAACTTCCAGAATCTATTAATGATTTATGCTTGTTTTACCTCAAATCTACACTGTACCGACACTCTGAGACAACATTTGTGCATCCACTCTGTGATCACCTTTTGTATTATCATTATTTTTGTGATTATTTATTTTATGAACATAAAAAAATGTGATTTAGCTGGAGCTGCAACGATTAGTAGATTAATCAATTAGTTGACTTCAGTTTTTCAAGTCATTTTTCAAGCAAAATTTCAAGTATTTGCTGATTTTCATTATCATTTATGATAGATTAATAGTCTTTGGGTTTGGACTGGTTAGACAAAAGAAGCAACTTGAAAACATCACTCTATGCTCTGGGAAAATGTGATTAGCATTTATCACATATTTTTTACATTTATAGACTAAATTATTCTTATAATATATTAATCGTGAAAATAATAGTCAAATTAATCGATAATGAAAGTTATCGTTAGTTTGCAGCCCTAGATTAAACCCCTTGTGGCCAGAAGCAGTATGTAGTCCTTTTTTCTCCTGAAAAACATGGACCAATTTAATTGAAAGAATGATAAAATGTTATATTATGTACTTTGAAAGGTAATCTTTCTGTATGCATCATTTTACAAAATACTAATCTTTGATTCCTCAATGCTGGAAATAGTGGGTTTTGTCTGACTGTAACAGACCGTATATGTAAGTGCTAAGCAGATGGATATGCACAGGCGGCTTGGATGGTGTTAGGATGTGTGTGGGTGCCATCTGATTCAGCTCCATTGTCACACTCCCAATCTACATCTCTATCATTTAATTTGACCCGCTCTCCCACGCCTCTCACTTTCTTTTATTCTCACTTTCACACTTTCTTTGTGTCGCTCCTTTGTGCGAGCTTGTTTGATATACTTTTTGGATGGTTTCACTCATTAAAGGAGTCTTAGCAATATGTGCTTGTGAGGTGCGCATGTGTGTCTACGCACATGCATGTGCTATGTCCTGTTATCCTCAATGAGACGCATCCCTGTGTGAGCTACCACATCACCTGTTGCCATGGCAGTTAAATAGGCAGAGAAGGAAGGGGAGGAATGGAGGGAGACAGGCAGGCAGGGGAGGGGAGGGAAATTGGATGATGAGTGCATGTTCTGGACTAAACCAAGGAGAGGAGGAAGAGGAGGGAAAGACTGGTAATAAAAGAGCAGAGAGGGTATGGGTCGAGGAGAATCATGCACGTAGCCAAGTCATTGCTCTCAGGGGGCTATTTGTCTGGGAAGATAAGAGAAATAGTGGAAAGTCTGCACAATCCGTGATATTTGCAGTCAGCCCTGTGTAATCATGGGGAAACATGGTGTAGTTGAATAACATAATGTCTCTCCACCCACACCAATAAAAAGACAGGCTTCCATTGTTGTTAATACAAGGCGTGAAGTGGAGACATAGAGCAGCCTGGAAAAGTCAACTCACAATTTTTACTTTGTTCATTGTTGTCTGGCAACAACATAATTAACTGGAGAAGGACATAATTTTGAGTAATTTCAAACTATATCGTAGATGATTGACAGTTCTCTTCTGAACTTAAATTATATCATTAACAATTGTAACATTTTCAAATTGGATTAAGGATGTTAAAATAAGAATTCCTGGATCCGTCCCTTTATCCAGATCTGCACAGACAGTTAATGAGGTCTATTCTAGAGATCCATCTTCCATCTGTTCAATAGTTTTTGTGTAATCCTGCTGACCAACCAACCAACAAATGGGCATGGGTGAAAACATGACCTCCATTGTGAATAATGAGGTAATGAGTATTACCACGCCTCAATCTTGTAAGGAAAACTGAGCTTGTGAGATCTAATCTGGCTCAGCAAGGCAAAAAATACAGGGAAGTGTGCCCCAAAAAATGCAAAGAAGTAAATAACAATAATGCAGGGAGAATTAGGGTTCAAATGGATGAAACTGGTAAGCAGTTGAGTGATTTAAAGGAAAAACTGAAGGCAAATTGTGACGAAAGAGATGAGCAGATGACAGGATTGATAGACTGGGGGAGAAAAATACATGTTGATTGATTGTACTAAGGTTTCTTTTAGCAAGAAAAGAAATGGTAAATAAATTAGAATATTAAGAATTATGATGAGAAAAGATGAGTTGGGTGATTTAAACAGAAAGAAAGGAGTGAGGACAGTGGAGAAAAGACATGAAGAGAAACAGAGGAGAGACTGAGTCTGATGATGTTGCTAAATTGTTTTTTGTCAAACATGAAATGACAGGATAAAAGGGGAGAAGGGGAAGTCAATGAATGCTGATGTTGGAAGAGAAAAAAGAAGATGTAGAAGTGGAGGAGGACAAGTGCATGTCAGCGTAATTGCCAGGAATAAATGGGAGGCAAGGAAAATAAGAGATGAATACAGGAGAAAGAAGATAGGAGGAGAGGAGGAGGGGAACTGAACGTGAAGGGGAATGCCATTAACGGCTTTGTCCGGTCCTCCCGACTGAACGACGGACGGACACGGATAAATGAACAAATGAATGAAAGAGCGAGAGAGTGTGAGAGAAGGGTGCCCCTTTCTTAACTGTCTTTTCAGAGATTAGGGAGGAGAGCATCGCGGTCTGCTCAGTTCATCTATTCATGGCCAACGCCTGTCTCTCTCACGAGCATGTGAGAGGAGAGAAGAGGCAGGCACATAGCCAGAGAGAGTGTGTGTTTGTCTTGTAGCGTGAATTTGTCTGTGAACACATTTATCATGTGAGCATTATGGAGCGAGAAAGTAGAAAATGTTGCTTGAGATTAAATCTAACCAGTAAATGAGGAGAAGAGAGAAGCAGCAGCAAGAAAACAATGTAATGCTTGAGAATGAAATAGAAAACAGGATGTGAGCTTGTGTGAGTACAGGGAGATGGAGATGGGGGATCATGTAATTGCTACGTGATTGTGAAGTGAAACGATGCACTTCTTCTCCGGAGAGAGAGAGGGTGTAATTGGCTCTAATGTATGGATGCAATAAGGATGCAGTTAATAGTTTGAGTGCGTGGAGTAAAAATGGAGGGATCGAGTAGCAGTAGAGAGGCAGAAGCAAATGGGAATATAATAGTTTCTGCAGACAGAGATAGAGATGTGGGATTTAGTTGTAATAGCTAGTGAAGAGGGTACATTGCAGTAATTCTGTAGCTAGCTAATGGAGGCAGAGCTGATGTGGTCTGACAGCGTTTGCGCTGCAGGGCCTGACCGTCTGATCTGAGAGCGAGTTATGGTGTGAGATAGAGATGGCACGCGAGGAAGAAAACGCGATAGAGAGCGTGTGAGAGTGATGTGTCCAGATGGACTTTGGTGAGATTTAGCAGCAAAAAAACAGAATTTCTCCTCATCTGTCAGAAAGAGGTGCAAGAAATGGCACATGGCATCTAGCAGTGCATTAAAAGATCAACTTTTTAGTCCTTTCAGCGTGGAGGGTCAAGGGATTGAGCTTACTGTTTGAAAGTTGACGTAAATGTCCCATAAAAAGTTATTAGCAGATATGCTTTTTTTTAATTTTTTTTTTACAAGACTATAAACTCCTTGATTTTCTCTGTTCTTCTCTAAAGAGCACTTAACCATCATAAACACAACAACATAAAATGCTCCTTGAATTGTGGAAATCCAGGACCGGATGAGATACTGTGCATTTGATATTTTCACAGAGTTTGACAAAAGTTGGTCAAAAACGTTTTGAATCAGGCATTGCTGCCAGTTCAGAAGCCGTTTCTTTAGAGGCTTACACCCAATGGCCTGTCACCTTGATCTGACCACTACACAAAGCTGATGACAGTTTCAGGAAGTGTGTGTATGTGTAGCCTCTGTGTGTGTGTGTCCGTTTCAGGTTCTCACACTCTAAACACTCCTTCCAATCCATTTGACTCTCTAATCCACCGGGAAAACTTTTCTCCATTCCACTCCAGTTTTTTCTCCTTTATTCCTCCATGCCTCCCTTTCTCCCCCCCTCCTCCACCTCCTTCTCATACACTTGACAATGTGCTTGAGTTTCTGCAGAGTTGGCTAACTGGATTTTCTACAACCGCTCAAAGCACCAAACCACACACACAAAACACACCACCCACTCACTAAACAGGCTATGGTACTTAAAGATATTACATATGCCCAGAAACCATTACACGCTGTCCTGTTTTGGATCTGAATCCAAATCAATGCAACCCCACCCTTTTATAACCTCAAAGAGAGGGGGAGGCGAGGAGGAAGGAAGGGAGAGACAGTGTGGAGAGTAAAGTGGGACAAAGGGAGGCGGAGAGCATAAAAAATGTAATTAGTTTAATAGTTAGTTGGAGCTATTAAACTGTGTGGTGCTAAATCTGCCATCGTGGTTTTTTGTGGTCAAGTAAGAATTGTGCAATACACAGAAGTTGCACGTCATGGGATTGTGAAGAATTTAAACCTTACCTGAGGGGGATCAGTAGGAATAGAGTAGCCTTAGAAAAATTTCAGCTTTTGTCAAACTAACCTGCTAGCTGATGACTGCAGTTTAAGTACCGTGCAACAGCGTTCTGTCGTATTGTCACCATATTATATATATTTATTTTAATCCTCAACACACCCACTAAACAGGACAATAGGGGAGGAAACATTTTATTCAACCAGAAAAGCGTTGGTGCAAAAAGTTTTCACATGCAACACCTGTGCTTTTAATGTTGAATGAACTGCCAACTTTACAGCTGTTATCGGAACTATCTCTCATTTGCCAAAAGCGTATTTACTTGCATTACGTGACTGCTAATCATATGCCTCTTTCTTTCTGTCTGTCTTTCTTTCCGTTTTTCTTTGTTAGCTTTTTTACTTGAAGTTTTTTTCTCCTTCTATTCCTCCCTCCCTCCCCCTCGGTTTCTTTGCCGAGAGGGAGTAAAGAGAAAGAAACTTAATCCCTCCATTGAACAAGAGGTGGACCAGTCAGGGGCTTTTTTTCTCATTTTCCTGTGTGTCAAAATACCCACCCTGTTTCTCATTCCGAATGCTCACATTTGCCTGGTCATCACACACTCGCACGCAAATAAACCATTTATTTGATTGTGAATTTGATTTTCATCTCTCTGTGGTTTAGGTGATCTGACAGTTTGCTGTCAATATCTATTTGCCTATTATTGTTGAGCAAAAAAATTTCCAAGTAACTTATCTAAATGCAGTGTTTTTTTCTAAATATTGTAAAGAATATGTGCAAGAGACAGTAAATATTGAGTATTGGGATATTATTAACCCTTCTAAGGGTATAACTTGATATAACAGGGAAACACTCTCCACACTCCATTAGACCATTGTGATGGCTCAGTTCATGAGACATAAGCTTTCCCTACAAAGCAGTTGAATGAATAGCACTCATGCTGTAATAGAAACACTTATGAAAGATGAATTTGTAACATTAAAATGCTTCTCTGAAATGGTTCTCACAAATATAGTTGCCAAATGGCAAAGGTCAAGCCTCCATTCATACCACTTTAAAGCTATGTTTATGAGGGACGTCAAGTTGCAGCATTGCATGATGGATGGTGTTTTGGTTTCATGTGGTGATGATGATGACCTTATGATAATTGCAGATTTAATTGCGCATTATGTTTAGTTTTGCTCAACTACATTTTTTTAACTAGACTTTTTTAGTTTTTACTTTTTAGCACTTAATTAGACCTGAGTTTTAGTTTAACAGAGAAAGTGTAGTCCATCACAATGGCTTGTGCTGAGAGCCATCATGTGCAAAAGGTGCAGTGACTTGTTACCACATAAAATATCTAGAAGCTCAAAATAATTGTTTCTGCTGCTGCTGTTGGGCAACAAATTACATTAGTACAGTTATACTCACAATGTTGACAACTTATACATGTCACAGTGCATTTAAGATGTTAGCATGCTAACTGTAGCATGTAACCATGGTCAGAAGCCCCATTGCATTTTGTTGCATTTTTACTTTCCATGATCAGTCTGTCTTCACAATGAGAAGCCCATGTTTACTGTAACTTTTAGGAAGTATAAAAGACATTAATCCAGTTATCTTCTTTAAAAAATGTTTAATCGCTAATGATAAATGGATACACAGCTATTAAGGACATATTACAAACTGCTTGCTTTTTGTGAAGGACACTATTTTTCCCACACAGCTGCAGACAGCAGCTCTGAACAATTAGTGGTCACTTACTACTTATGGATGGTAAGTGAAGACCAATGTTTTTTCGCATTTGCCTGCTGGGGCAAACATTATGTTTTAAATGACAAAATTTGCTGCAATTATTTTGCCCAGTCATGCCTTGTAAATGCAACAACAGCAAAACAAAGGTTGAATTTTGTGATACACATCAGTTAAGCCTATGCACAAGGGAGAGAGAAACTTGCAGGGAGAGACAGATCCATTGCAAGAAGCTGATGTACAAAATCTTTGAGTAGCAGTCTGTGCCCTCTGGCTAGGTTTTGTTTGCTTCTCTGCTCTCCTTTCCCTGCTTTTCCATCACAACCAACTACAAAATGCCAGACAATTCACTCTGGTCGTCCTCCATGGAAAAAGCTGATCGCCACCCCCCCCCTCTCTCTCGTTGGGTGGCACAGTTAGGCCACTTAATATCAATATTCTCTTTGCGGTGGGAGATGGGGGGGCAATTGCCCTGACTGTCAGAATAATTGCACCCGGCCACTGCACACATGCGTTGACTTGTGCATCCACACGAGCCTTGCAGACTTCCACACCAGGAAACATGATAACTGGGACATACACAGAATACATGAACAATGACACACACACACACACATGCACAAATGCGCAACCTCACATGCACGGGAGAGACGGGGAGAATGGGGACACCCAAAATGGAAGTCACACGCATAGTCAGTGTAGACTGTAGAGGCAGTATGAGGAGACATGAAGAAAGACTCCATTCTGACTTTTAGTGAGACACACTCATGCATAAAGCTACTACCATTCAGTTAAGTGTGGCCTCCGGCTTATAGCAGATGTATGAGAGGGAGGGAGAGAGAGAGAGAAAGAGAGAGTGAGGTGGACAGAGAGGGATCATTTTTCAGAGTAATGCCTGCATCAGTGTTTGTTGAGGACAACAAGAGACTTTCAGATCCTAATTGATCTGTTGCATCAGACAAATGATTATAGTGATAGTGTTCATTCATGCACACGCTACACTTCAAAGTCTAGAATGGAGAGTTTAATGAATAGATGTATCAAACTGTGCATCTACCCCACGTCAGTGCTTGAAAGGTAATGGTAGCCACAGCAGACTCCTGTGTATCAGTTGTTATTGACATATACACTCATTGGCCACTTCACTAAGTCTAATGTTCAATTTAAGAAAATATCACATCATAAACCTTAAACTGGTTTGCATCACTACTATTAATTAAATATGAATTCTGATCAGTCCTATTATCACAGTCCTGAACAGTTGGCTGATAAGGCATCTCAGTGAAAGTTGTTAAGGAAGCAGCACCACTTTCTCGCCATATCTGAGGATTGTGCTTTTGAATCAGTATTTAACACCCAAACATAATTATTTATTCAGAATTCTGTGGTTCAAATCCAGGGCTCACTGAACTTCATCTGAACTGCTCATGTCATCATCTCCTCTAATGAAACTGAACTTGTTTGAAATATTTATAAATATAGAGATTAACCAATAACTAACTCTCCTTTAATCCAAAATGAGTGCAGAATTTTTAATGAAAGTTATTTTATGGATATTAGCACATAACTCAGTCAGTTCATTTGCGATTCTAATTGAATTATCAGGTTTAGGTTTTAATGGAAGCTGATGGAGTTCCTGTCTTTCTCCATCCCTACTCCGGACAACCTTGCGTGATCACACACTACGAAAGAAAAGCATGGGTTGTAAAATGTGTGAATTATTGAATGAAGCTGAGTAGTGTGTGTGTGTGTGTGTGTGTGTGTGTGTGCGTGCGTGCGTGCGTGCGTGCGTGTGTGTACTCAAAACTATGTCACGCAGCTCATGCACCACCGCACCCATTTACTGGTGGAACATCTCTCCAATGTGCAGATCTAGAACACAGCAATTCTGAACGATCAAAACATACTCACCAGGCCCGATTCCACACAGAACCATGCACAAAACACGCACACACACGTTCACTGATGCGTGGATATTTGCACGAATGCACTCATACAATCTATAAGCATATACTGTAGCTTTTGTTGCAGGCAATCAATGCAAGTGCACTGTTTTGTGTCACATGTACACATTTTTATACACACACATACACATAAACATGTAGTAGTAGTGTTGTGTGCGATCAAGCGAAGTGTTTTGTTTCATTGCTCTAGCCTCCATTCATTGCTCTCATGGTTCTGCTCTGATTTCTCTTTAAAAGCTGTATTGAAATCTCGCCTCTAGTGCAGCCAGATGATACGAACTTTTAAAACGCTGAATAGATACAGGTCACTTTGCACACATACTGTAAGCAACAACACACAAAGGCTAATGTTGCTGGCAGTTGCTGATTAATGAGCACATCAATGTGCTCATTTTGTTTAAGGCTGAGCAGTTCACTATAATATTCTAAACTGAAAACAAAGTCCTTTTTTAAATAGGTTTGAAGCTGTTTCCCACCAACCCATTCAGACTGTGTCTGTTGGCATATATCCTCATCAGTACATAAGCCAGGCCGGATCAGTTTAGTTAAAACGGTTATTTTTTGACATGGGTTTTTAAATGTTGTGGGTGGTACCAAAAGAACTGCTTCGTGCTGTCCTGTTTTTTACCTCGCACACTTATCTGATGCTGATTGTTCAGCTGGACAAACCAGATTCTTCTTGTCATCCCAACTTTTCCCAAAGACCTTCTTCTCAAGAGTTAAGACCACACTCAACTGTTGTTTCCCAGCTGCTGAAAAAGGGTTACCCCAAAGCCCGTCAGTGAAAACCGCTGCCTAAATTTAAGAGTACTGTCCACACTAGAAACGCAAAGCAGATCTGGCGTTCAGGTACAGTTACCGTGGGCTAAGTACGGGTTCAACGTACGGTGGAAAAGAAGCTATGGTAATTCTCTTTTTATATGAAGCTCCTGAATAATCCCTACTTGGACTCAGCGATATGTCAGCAGTAGTTGTTTAGGTCAGCTCTAAGGGTGCCTTTAATCCCTTCAGTCACTCACATTTTTGGGGATTTGAACCAGCAGCATGAAGGTCACATGCCTGACTCTTTAACCTTTAGACTGCCCCTGCATGGAACTGAATCTATAATCTTGAATGTGTGGATAGGCCTGCTGTTTGTTTGTTCAGCGTATTGACACATGGCTGCGGTTCAACCTTCAGAGGTCCGTCTTTGCTGTCCCTTACTTCAAAGGGATGTTTGGTAACATGATGGCAGCTATACATATTTCATGAGCTTCTAAATATTGATGGAATACTGAGTAGTATAAGTTGCAGCGGAGGAGTTGGAACACATTCGTCCTCCTTCTGGCACTCCCTCCATCCTCTTTGATGGCTATTTCAGGTTAAATACGAGCCTTCTCAATATGTGCCACTGATAGCAGTTAACGTTTTCCTGAGCCGGTGTGTGTGTCTCATTCCCACATGCATGACAGATTTAACAACAGACTTGTCAAGCTGGTTCCCACTGATGTTGTGATACAACATTGGAAGGATGAAACGTGTGGGTGTTTGCAAGAGAGTTTTGAGACCACTGTATGACTAAGACACACTGTATTGACTCAGCCAATGCTTTCCATTCATGTCATAGCGCTCTGGCAAGTTCAAACCTAAATTTAAAAACTCTGTCCTTGTGTTTCTGTTTCTCTGCAGCCGTTCCATCCCATGGTAAACCTGGTGTGCAGCGCTGACCTGAGGATGTTCCTGTGCGCCCTGTACACCCCGGTGTGCACAGAGTACGGCCAGGTGACAATGCCGTGTCGAACCCTCTGCCAGCGGGCCAAGGATGAGTGCCACAAACTCATGGAGATATTTGGAGTAGCCTGGCCAGATGACATGGAGTGTAGCAGGTGTGTTTATTACATTTTAAATCAACAAAGTGCATGAAAATAGAAACAGTGTCGTCACAGAGTATTGACGCGTCAGCAAAAATACAGCGGTTAATATTATTGTTTTTTTATTATCAATATACAGTGTACTGTGTGTTTACCTAGGACTGAGCCTGCAGTATGTGTTTTGCACATACCTCAAATCTGCACTGTTGCTGTACCTGCTGCTTCTCTTCTTCTCTTCATGCCTCACATCAAGCCAACCTAACTCTAGACCGCTGTTCCCCTTTTCTTCCGCTGTCACCTAATCTCCATAGAACTCCCTTCCCATCCTTTTCTGATCTATCAGTGCAGCTCTCTTCATATTCAAATCTATCCATGAATTATGTATCTGTTATATATTAAACTACATGATCTGACTTAGTGATTTTTTTCCTAGGTTTCCAGATTGTGACGAGCCCTATCCTCGTCCAGAGGACCTGCAGACAAGCTCTGACCCCACTGAGCAATCATCCATGACTGTCCAGAGAGATTACGGTTTCTGGTGCCCCAGAGAGCTCAAGCTGGACCCTGACCTGGGTTACACGTTCATGGGCAGGAAGGACTGTTCTGCCCCGTGCCCCTCAATGTTCTTCAAGCAGCAGGAGCTCACCTTTATGCGCTACTTCATAGGAGTCGTCTCCATCGTCTGTCTGTCTGCAACGCTCTTCACCTTCCTGACGTTTCTCATTGATGTTACCAGGTTTGAATGGCTTAATCTGTCAACTCACTTCCAAAACGAATAATAGCACAAATTTTAATTACGCACAAGAATCGCTTGTAAAACTAAAGTTAGTGAAGTCAAAATGTATTTACTGTAATGTTATCATCAAATCAAATCAATTTTGTTTATATAGCCCAAACTCACAATCACATTTCCTCAGTGGGCTTTACAATCTGTACAGTGAATGACATCCTCTGTCCTTAGACCCTTAGAAGTTTAGGAAAAACTTGCCATATTGAGAAAAAAAACCTTTAACAGGAGAAAAATAAATCATCTGTGCCTCTCTTTTTTTTTCAGGTTTCGATACCCCGAGCGGCCAATAATCTTCTACGCTGTGTGTTATGTCATGGTGTCACTGGTTTTCTTTCTTGGGTTCCTGTTGGAAGACAGGGTAGCATGCAACGCAGTCAGCCCTGCCCAATTCAGAGCTTCAACCATAACACAGGGCTCACACAACAAGGTGAGAATCTATTTTCCTCATTAACTCTCCTCAAATTTTTTTTTAGATACTGTGAATGAACCCACTTAGCCAGTTATTCTCACATGATTGATCATAATGAGTTTGATGGATGTTTAAGAAGCAATCAAAAACATGCCTAAACAACATCTGACAACTCAAAATGTAGGTTTTATTAACCACAGTAAAATGAGTTTAATTGACCGTAAATTCTCTCAACCCCAAGGCAAACAATGCTTCTCATGATGTGCTGACATTTCCCTCCTGCCTGATTAAAACTTTCTGCACCCTCTCTCTCTCTCAGGTATGCACCTTGTTCTTCATGGTCCTGTATTTCTTCACCATGGCCGGCAGCATGTGGTGGGTCATACTGACAATCACTTGGTTCCTGGCGGCCGTCCCGAAATGGGGCAGCGAGGCCATTGAGAAGAAAGCCCTCCTCTTCCACGCCATTGCCTGGGGGCTCCCAGGGGCCCTGACTGTCACCCTGTTGGCCCTGAACAAAATTGAAGGAGATGGGATCACTGGAGTGTGTTTCATCGGGCTGTATGACATAGACGCCCTGAGGTGGTTTGTTCTGGCACCGCTCTGCCTCAACGTGGCGGTGAGTACAGTCGGAAGATGAATGAGTGGGCGGGTGGATGAAAGAGTTGATGAGTCGATGGATGGATGGGTGGGTGGATGAAACGATAGAAGAGCGGATTGTTGGCTGGGGTTATGGCGACATGGATGGATTAGTAAATGTATTGGTGACAGTCTGTTGGCCTGTGTCAGTACTCAAAAAATAATCAGTCATTTTAATTTTGTGCATCTGTCAATGGCTTTTCATTCATCTTCCTCTCTACAGGTGGGTGTCTCTCTCCTGTTAGTAGGAATTGTGGCTTTGAACCGGGTGCGCATGGAGATCCCTCTGGAGAAGGAGAACCAGACCAAACTAGTCAAGTTCATGATCCGAATGGGAGTGTTTTCAGTGCTCTACCTGGTCCCCTTGTTGACTGTGATTGGGTGCTACCTGTATGAACACACCTACCGGAGCATTTGGGAGACGACATGGATGGAGGAGAACTGCAGGCGCTATCACATCCCCTGCCCATACAAGGTAGAGAGAGAGGATGTGTGCGTGCGTGCGTGCGTGCGTGCGTGCGTGCGTGCGTGCGTGCGTGCGTGCGTGCGTGACAGAGATCTTGTAATGCTATGCATGTATAATGTATGCTTGCAAGACAAAGTATGTTTCACTAGACGTATTTCATTTGTGCCGACGTTTTTGCAGAGGAATGCTTCACTGGCGGAGGTCCAAGATGAGACGCCAGTAGATACACTACCTGCTATCATGGAGCAAATATGAAAACTGTCAAAGTTAAGATCAGTTTTAATGTAACAATATACTTAGATCACTTAGAACTTAGATAATTCCCAAGATATCACAAGATAAATACACCTGTTGAGTAGCTCATCAAAGCTGTTCTTCTACTTTCTATCTGAAAACAAGTGGCTCCTCAGGATCTGCCTGTTAGCTCAGCTGGACATTGAAAACAAACACAGATATACTCGTGACAGGATATCTAGCTGTATTCCTATTACAGCTCATTCTGCAGCATGAAAACTCCTCCTGATCGCTCCCTGTATCTCACTCACACACAGTGTGTGTGTTTCCCTACTGCCTAGGTTAGCTGGGGTGAAGTACTCAGTTACCCACTGTGGTTTTCTCTCCTCATTAAGTTTCTTGGACACCTTGTATGTTTGCGTATCTGACAGTAGTAAACATACCAGGATCGATGAGGGCACATGATGCTTCTACACACATACTTAAGAATGAATTCAAACCAGGTAGTTGGACAGTTGGGGTTATCATTTTACTGTTTGCCTCAGTTTCCTATATATCAAATAAGTTTGACTTACCTGTGGGTTTGTTTTCAACTTGTATTATCCCCTGACTCGTTCTTGTTTTTCTCCTGTCGGACCATATTATTACTCTGTCCCTGATCTCAGTAATGAACTTGAATACAATGGTCATATTACCAATGGAAATAATGGACAAACCTACTAGAACCCAAGAACTATAAAATAAAGTGAAGTAATCCTTTAGTGAGCTCTCTGTGTGTGTGTGCTTGTTTGAAAGCGTGAGTGAGTATCGGAGAGAGAGAGGCAGTTTCACATGTGTGTGGTCGAGTGAGTACTGAGTAAGTATTTGTGGATGGGGGAGCAGAGCGCAGTATGCATCATTAGCTCAGCTAATACACCTCTCAGACCAACTCCGCACAAAGCTGCCATCTCTGTGTTACACTCTGTTTCTCTGTCTCTTTGTGTTCCGCCCTCTCTGCTGGTTCTCACACACTTATTTCTTTCTTTCTTTCAGTCAGTCTGCTATGTCTACTCTCTGTCTGTCTCTCAGGGCTTGCTCAGTCATGCTCTGCTGCCTGTACTCTATAATGTCTTTGTAGCGGTTATGAAGAGTGGTGGGAGTGTGGTGTTTTATACAGTCTGGTGCTAAATTAATAACTAAATGCGCACAATGCAGACACAGACACAGACATACTCCACTGCTTTCCTTCTCATGCACACAACCACACAAGACAACAAAAACTTTTCATCACTTAATGTTTCCATTTTTCTGATTTTTAAAGCTGAGTGCTGTCACTGTGGCTTTATGACAGGAAAGTGTCAGCTAATTTGTGACTGACAGACTATATGAGAGGGGGTGGAGGCAGGTGCAAGTGCTTGAGTTACTTGTTAGTGTATGTGTGCACGCATGTGTCTGTAGCTGTGTGTGTGTGTGAGTGCTCACAAAGACGGACCCCCTTTATGACCTGTTGTAGCACTGGAATTTCAATATTGCTATGTGTCATATGATCTTGACCCGAGGGAGTTTTGCGCGCAAATGTTTGTGTGTGTAAGAGGGTACAGTTGCATGTTTTTGGATAATAGGAGATTCTGTGGGTATTGTTCAATTTCAAGTGACTTTATTTAGTCTGTGTGTGTGCGTGGGTGGTAATTTGATGAAGGTCCAGGTCTCTTGTTGAATGTCAGGACCTAAATCTGAGAGATGTAATATCATTTTGGGCGAGACAGACCAAAGCTTATTAATACATGCCTATTCTTATGGGCACTGGTTCTTTCAAAAGCAAGAGATGCTAGTCATCCACTGACTGCCATGTCCATCAAAACTCAAGCTGAAAACAAACAAAACATAAAATGCCCATATTTGTCTATTTATATAATGAGTAAAATATTCTACTTCTGTGTCTTTAAACCATCTATACTTCCTATGCCCATGCCGTACACAACTGCTGTAAACTCCTGCCCTCTGGTGGGAGATTCTGTATCCTGCATGAAAGTTGAAGACCATCTGAGGAGAGAGCAGTTGCTGTACATCCCAGCTGCAGTTCAGCTGCTGAAGCAGCTGGGGTTTTCAGGGATTACCTCCCCTCTTTCGTTTCAGTGGCATCCAAAGCATTTTATGTTTCTTTACTGTGCTACTGTTGAGAAAATATTTGTCCCAGAGTTCTTTATTTTAATGCTAGTCTGTATCTTCAACCCTCTGTTATTTTGATTGGATAATTGTGGTATTAATATTTAGTATTTCTGTTCTCTTTTTAGGTGGAAAAGACCAGCCGGCCAGCCATGGTTTTGTTCCTAATTAAATATCTGATGATGCTGGTGGTGGGGATCCCCTCTGTTTTCTGGGTGGGCAGCAAGAAGACCTGTTTCGAATGGGCCAGCTTCCTGCATGGCCGCAGACGCAAAGAGTAAGAAGAGAGGCTGGATCATTTTATTTGTTTTTAGCCCTGCTTTTTCCTTCGTGTGTCATTTTTTGTGAGTGCTATTAGGCCACTTTCAGGGATACAGTTAAAACAAATTTTTGAGACCACATGTACTGCAAACCTTTTTATGGTATTAGATCATTTTACATTTTATTTTCCATCTGCCCTCCCCTTAATTTCCCTATTTCCCCTCAACCTTCCCTTGTGTCTCATTCTTAAACCATTCACCCCTGCCCCCCTCACCCTTTTCTCTCTGCAGCAGTGGGGTGAATGAATCCCGTCAGGTGCTGCAGGAGCAGCCAGACTTTGCCCAGTCTCTGCTGCGTGAACCTAACACCCCCATCATTAGGAAGTCCAGAGGAACATCCACTCAGGTAGGCTTGCAAAGATGGCGGTGATGTAGCAGTTTCGAAAAGTAATCGTCGTAATCCTATTTGTCAAAGCCACATGTTACGCAAGAGTGGTATCAGCAGTTGTAGTTCTTGTTGCACTATTCGTAGTAGCTCAGTAATGGCTTTAGAGCCATTTAAGATAAGAATACATGAGACCTGGCATGTGAATCCTGCATAGATTGAAGGTTAATTGAAACGAAGTCCAGAACAGGCCCATATCTGAACACAACTGGTTCTGTCAAATTTTAGCCCAACTAAGCTACAATACAATATCCCTATTGAAGTGTTGGAAGAAGCAGCTACAGAATATGAACAGTTCATAATGTGTGTGTTTTGTTTTTATCTGAACTGTTTAACTTTAAATTTAAGGGAAAACCTGTGTTCAACCAGTGTTTAATGCTTCCTGTAGGGTACCTCTACTCACGCCTCTTCCACCCACTTGGCTGTTTTGGACGACCTCGACGAACCAGTCAGAACTCACCACGGCCACCCCGCTTCCACCAGGAGTAAGGCCAGCAGCGTCCACAGCAAGGCCAGCTACCATGGCAGCCTCCGCCGCACTCGTGATGACAGGTAGAGCAGGAAATCTGTGACTTCCTGTTTGTCTGTCTGTCTGTCAGAAATTGTGAATTAGAAGAAACCAAGTCTTGCCTCTCACATCTTTTTTATTTTTTCTTCCACCTCTTTCAGGAGTGACACTGTGGTTTACCGAGGCACAGAGGAGCGCAGTTTCCATGGCAGCATGCCACGTCTCAACCACCCGCTCTCCACTCACAGCAGCCTCCATCAGATAGACGGCCACTCGCGGCACGGCAGCCAGCGAGACGTATCTGAGGCCCCACCTACGCTAGTCACCCACGGAACAACGGCAAGCAACAGCCAAACTGCTGAGAATGAAGGCACCAGCGCCTGAGAGGAGCAACTAACCTCACAGAAAACTATTGTAAGGATGCTGTTGATGCCTTTTAAAGGAAGATTTGTCTCCAGCACACACACCTGTTTGTTCAGTGTGTAAGTGTTTTCCTCTATTAGGATGGAGAATGTATCAGTGAGTGCTGTCGTGGTGAATTTTGACGTTAGTTCCTTGCTGATCATTTGTAAGCAGTGTGGCTAAAGGCTAACACAGGTCAGCCTGTGAACTTGATCGATCTTTCATAGATCCAGTTAAGTTTCACTGTTAGCCGGACAAGCTTGTTTACTTAATTTGAATTGACACAGCAGATGAATGCTTGACTCAACAGACTGAGCCAACCAGAACAAACCTCCTCAGATGTGTGCTGACATCAGTGATGCTGACATTATTCAGGGATCATTTTGGTTGTGCTCAGAGCACTGGATTGGAAACACTGAAAAAGTGTAAAGGCCAAGTCATCACACTTCATGGACATGAACATTTGGATCTCGATTCTACCCTGCAGGTGTAGTCTGTATGTTCATTAGATCCTGGGTTTGAAGGTTGGACACCAGTTTGTTTTGAGCACCGTGGCCCGTGGCGTTGTCTCCAAATCCTGATATCTCACCATCTTGCGGGACCCACATGAATATTATTAATTATGTGAACACTGCCGAGTATTGCTTTCGTAACAATCTTATATGGTTCTCCCTCTCTTTTGCTGACTGAGATATTATTCCCAGTCTTTGTTTGTTCTGGACTGCTGCTCTTAATGAATGATGTTCATCTCTGTGTGGCTTCAGAGGCCGACAAATATGGGCCTAATGTGAATTCGTGGACCTCTCTGTGGTTTAGTGAAATATTTTTATACTGTGAAAATTGTCTGTCTGCTGCTGAAAGCTTCATCGTGTGAGTGTGTATGAGAGTGAGTGAGAAATAGACGCATGTGGTCATATATGTTTAAAATTCAATGCCTCCCTCTACTGGTGAACAGAGAACCTGACGGAGGGAGCTTAAAGATGAAAACTTGTGTAACCCAGAATGTAAAAGGGTTGTTTCAGAGTCAGATAAAATATGTACATGATAAGGTGAAATGAGCTGGAATAACGTGTGTGCACTCAGACACACGCTCACATTTATTCCAGCTTGGCCTCCTAAAACTATTTTAGCACTGACTTCTCTGCACAGAGGCATTAGCTTGACAGATAGAAACGGCAGCTTTGGAAACAAACAAAATGACGGTTTACTAGGACAATAACATATTCGGTTCGGTATCAGTCAACCAGTCTACGTCAGAGAATCCCAAAAATAAACAGACTAATAACCAGAGTACTGTAACCCAGATTCAGGTACAAGCCCATTACTGCAGTCAAGCCTCATGGCTGCATAGACTGGAGTGCAATTTAAAAGAAAAAAATGATAACAGTGCTTCTGTTCTGAAACAAGCCGAATGGTGGTTGTTTTTGAGAGGAAGTCTTTTTTTCTAATGTAATTGTCACCACTGTACTTATATAGATATGTACCTACTGTAAACTGCTACTGTACATGCTCTGCTCATGTTTGTTTGTTGTGTTGTTCATATATAGCACTCTGACTTACCCAAAAAGGTGCAAAGAATTGGCAGTGAAACTGTAGAAAATGAAATGTTCACTAATTGCGTATTGCTACATTTTTTCTCTGACGTTATTTTATGTTTAAGGGGAGACACTGCCGGTGAAGTCATCAATTTCATTTCAAAATTCTTATATCAGACGACTGGATAGAAAATGTCCAAAATACACATTTAGCTGTTTATTTTTTATTCCTTTTCTGGAGATGTTTGCAAATTAGCACACATTTAATTATATACCATCATTTGCATATTTGAACATAAAATATCTGAAAACTTTTAATACAAAAAATGATCGTCTTAATTTAAGCCATGAACTTGAGGAGTTTAATGGGAATATCTTATTGTTTTTGACCCTATTCACCCCTGTAGTGTCTCTGCTTCAGTAAATGTTACAGGAAGTGTGTATTGTAAATGTTTTTCTATAGTTTGTGTTTTGTCACCAATCCCCGAAGACCCAATTAACCTACCTCACCTGTACCCTCAGCCTTCTCTGTACCTGCGCACACACATTATCGGGTGCTTTTTGTAAAGTGGAAAATATAGTCATAGACTCAACATGAAAAAACAGTACAGTAAAAATAGAGGTGCTTATTCCTGGAGAATCTGAACAAAAATTGGGCCCAAAACAAACAAACTTTAATTGACTTGGCCTTCTCACACACAGTACATCAGTCTGATATCTGTAGCTAGCTGTCCGTCCCTTCCGCAGTTGGCGTTGTGTTTACCCAGTCTACCTCTTCAGTTGTACCTAGCTGACTCTCTAGCCTTTCACTGCTGCCTCTCTCCTCCCGTCTGTCTGATTATTCTGAATTTCTCATGACCAACTCCCTCCTGTCAGCTTGTCTGCCTGCATATCTTCTGTACATAGATTTTCCTATCGTCCTAGCTGATGACTAATCTGCCTCACATCTGCCTTCTGCCTCTCCTCCTGTAAATGTGCCCACGCTGATCTTTTTTTGGACCTACAGCAACTGTCTGTACTCTGTACATCGTGACTGCTTACAAACATTAACCATTGTGCTTTTACCTCTGAATTTGACATTACAACAAGAGATGTGTTTATACGATCACTGATCTCTAACTTTCAGCTATTGAATATCTCATTTTTGTTCATTCACCTCAGTCTGTGACCATCGATATCAGTAACCCAACAGTGAGACATGAGGAAGATGTTTCCGATGTGTCACTGTGATTCAGCTTCAGAGTGAACTGCAGTAGCTTGAAAACATGACACATTCTCAAAAGCATAATAATATTGTGAATTCTGAAACTTGAGTTGTATTTGCCTTTTAATTTATTTGCAGTTTGGGACTGTAATGACTTCTCTTACATGCAGTCTAATAAACTTTTTATAGACTTCAGTGATTTTGTTATTCTGTTAACATTGGACGAACGTATTTATTCTTGTTGACTCAATTTCTACCATAACGGGTCATTATGTCGTGGTTCGAGCATCGGATTATAACACCCATTTACGAGGGGTGAGCAAGTACTCGGCTGAAATGAGTATCCGGTTCAGATAATGTACTTTTACATTAAATGTGTTAGTGATGACGGAAAATCTCCATTGGGCAACTGACGGAAGTTTATGCATTTAAAGTTATGAAAAAAAACTTTTTCTATAAATAGTTCTCTTACTCTTGTGATAAAAAACACTGTAAACTGTCAACAGTAGTTTAAGCCCCGCCTACTGTTTACAGAATAAAGGAATTGCTGCCCCGTCAGTAAATTATTTATTTGTAACTGTAATGTACCTTCATCCCATAATGTAACTGATCTTAGTCATCAACATAAAACATAAGTTTAAAGTATCTGTTATGCTTTCAGTGAAACTTACAAATAAACAAACAAATAATAACAACATGTAAAAATTCTGTTCAGTGAGTTAATGTCCTCAGCAGGTTTCACCAGTGGCATAAAGTTGTGGTTTTTGAATTAACACAATAGATTTTCTTCACCCAACACACACTTAACATTAGAAAAATCTTCATCAGTGTTTGTAAAATAAAGAAAGACCTGATACTTTCACCCTCTTTACACTTTGTGAAAATCAGAAAACAGTTACTCAGTCAAGACCAGATTCCCGACCGTTCTCGTTTCCGGCGGACGATGGCGGCCACGTCTTGTTTGAGTGTGGAGACGCTCTGTTCCAGCTTCTCCGAGAAGTCCCTCAGCAGACGACTCTGCTCGTCCACAAAGAGTCTCAGCCCGAGCAGGTCCGAGTCCTCCTGGAAACAACAGCAGCACTTAATTGCACAAGTACCGTTTACTCTGGTTTTCCAGATAGTTAAAAAAATCATTACAAAAGCAGCAGGTGTGGCACTGCAGCCCTGATTGTAAAATCCATGACCTGAAGATCCCTTTCCTGTCCTGCTTGCATATATTTGTTTTACTGCTGATTTTGCTGTAGTGAAAACCAGCTTAGAAATAACTTACAGTCATTACAAATAATAGGATTATGTCAAACTATATAAAAAAAAAATCCAATGATTCCTCGTGAAATTACCATTTGTAAATTTGTCCCTGAAATGTCTGAACGTTAATTAAATTCAGACTCGCATTCCAGACATACCAAGCCTGAAGGAAAACCTTAAATTATAAAAAAAACTTCACTGTAATCTTCTTAAAACCTTTCTTCTGCCAGTTAATGTATGTGTGTTCCCCGATTCTGTATTGTTCTCTATAGATCCATTGTTGGTGGACTACGATCACAAGACCGTATTGTAGTAATGCTCACTAATACTAATGCTGCGGACAGACATGGATACTCACGCTGGGCCTGTGTCTGCGCAGGCGCTGCAGCTGACCCCTGACCGAGGTCATGCTGTGGTAGAAAACCTTCAGAGAGCGCGCAAACTCTGCATCGCAGCTGGGACGCACCGACCGACCGCGCACACTCTCCCCACCTAACACAGAAAGAAGACATTTATCAGTGAAGTCTTAAATCTTTTCAGTATTTTACGAATGGGAATATTGCGCCAAATCCTGCCTTTATGTAAAATGCAGTCTTAAATAATAATATATTGATCCTGATCTCGGTTTGTGTGTTATGTTTTTCCGTTACCGTTCCTGGCTGTGTTGAGTTGTTCTCTCAGACTGTGATTTTCTTTTCTCAGTGAAGCATTGACGCTCTTCAGTTCCTCCAGGTCCTGTTGAAGAGCTCTTACTGAACAGCTGAGCTCTGCAGAGTCTACGGGCTGCAACACACACACACACACACACACACACACACACACACACACACGAAAGAAATGACACCCTGCTGTTCACAAAAGTTGCCACAAAGCAGTGAGTTTCAACAGACATGAAACTCACTGCAGTGTCTGTTGGGCCTGCCTCCTCCATGATGAAGACTCCATCTGTAGTCATCCTCACTCCCTCCAGAGATGATGTCAGGTCTGTACAACCCTCTGAAACAGAAAACCAACACCTATCAGCAGCTTTAATTATACCTCTTACTTTTAATTTTGTATGTTGTACATCTATAATAATGACTCAACTATAGTTATAACATGGAATGATTATAATCATATCTTTGCTTTAAGCCAAAAGTACAGTAAAAATGACAATCATCCCTCTATCTCTTCACCCTCACCTTGCAGCCCCCAGAGCTCCAGCACAACAGCGCTGCTCTGCAGGTAGTCGAGCAGACGTTGGGAGGTGTGGAGGGAGGCAAAGTGAACTCTGTGATCCAACAGAGGATTGACATTGTGCCACACAGCTGGAGTGTACAGAGGCTGGCTGCTGTCAAACAACCTGAAACTGACAGAATCAGAGAATGGGATGTAAGAACGACGGAGAACAAAGAACAGTATCTCACTTCTTGCTGTATGAATCCAGAGAACAGTAAAACTCCCTGTCTTTAATGACGTTTCGTTTTTACAGAAAATACAGAGCACAACAGAGCCATGTCACATTTAAAGTCTTTGCTATGACCCAGAAACCTTTCTTCAGTACCTTCCATACCTCTACATGTAGCCTCATATGCCTCACCCAATCTGGACCCCTCTGTTTCGGGCCTCTCTGATCCAGCGGAGGCCACAGCACTGTTCCAGGACCAGCTGGAAGTCCAGTCGTCGACCCAGCAACTCAGAAGGGTCGATCAGAATGTCGTCCTCCCCCAGAGGGCTGGAAGATGAGAATTATTATTTACTAATGTGCGGGGTTCATTAGAGTTATTCACAGTTTGTATGTGTGTGTCATACAGTCCTGTGGAGGTGCAGGGGACCAGCTGTGCTTGTAGAATGGCTTCCTCTGTGCCCTCTGACCCCAGCACCTACAAAGAGAGAGGATGTCGACCAAATATCATTCTGCGTGTGTGTGTGTGTGTGCAGTATATATCTGTTTTTACCTCAAGCTGCTCTTCTAGAGGGATGCGGAAGGCCAAAGACTGAAGCCAGAGGTGAGCGGTGCCCAGGAGCAGAGGCTCCAGAGGATCCCAGAACGGGTCTTTGTCTCTGGGTAAGGCAGCTGCAGACAGCCCCTCTACTCTCTGACAACAAGAACCAGAGACAGGTCAAATCTGAAAAATAGAGTTATTGCTCTGAAGTGTAAACTTATCAGTGGCAGAGCCGGCTGGTGTTGGCTGTGCTGATTTTCTTAGTCAGGCTCAGCTTCAATCAAGCAGCATGCCCTCCCACGTGGAAAAGGATTTCAACATAAAAGCATTGGTAGATAACGCTCTATATAGAGTTGTGAGTCTCTTCTTCTGCTCCTTTAACTTACTTTATATGTAGTTTATGTTCTTGCATTATTCCTGCAGTTTTGGGTTTGTATCCACATGGTTGGATGCACTCATAATAAGTTGATTTGGATAAAAGTGCCAAAAGCTAAATAAATGTAATGTTCTTTTCACTGGCTTACATTGTCTCCGCTCTTCTCAACCTGATGCTGCTGGTAGACGTCTTCCATCAGGAATTTACGGTTCACAAACTTGGTCTTGGACCAAATCCAAACCTGAGGATGGAGTTTGAACAAAGAGACAAAAATTCAGACCTGAACTGGAATTGTACAGAAGCATATGAGCGACTTTACATGGAAGACAGACAGAAAGACAGATCTACCTGTTTTCTTCCCTTAGCAGTGACTCTGACAACAAGCTCCTTCTTCAGATCGTGACCTTTTGAATCTGACAGCGCCAGATTCTTGATCTCCAACTTAAACTCTACCCCCTGCAAACATGGCAGACAACAAAGAGCAGATGTTAATACATAACCATGACCACATGATACCATGAAAACAAATATTTATGTGTTATTTGAGGAACGAGTGTCACCTTGTTCAGCTCCTGGCTCATCTGGTTGGCCTCGGCCATCATGGGCATCAGCTTGGTGTAGTCGTAGAAGACGGCCAGCAGGCTGGGGTCAGTCTGACTGGACCCAGCACTGGACTCACCTACACAGACACATACATCAATGTTTTTTTTTCCCAATATACCTCCTCTACTCAATCAGTCCTCTCCTGCTCACCCAGGTGGATGCCCTCAGCAGCAGCCAGCTCAGACTGGAAGTAGTCGTAGTCGTAACGGCTCCAGTCGTCCCCGCCCCTCTCAGAGGGATAACCAATAAACAGGTAGGTACAGTTTGAACCGAGAATGAGACGGTCCTACACGGAGACAAAACAGAGCGAGAAAAATTGCTTTGTGTTTGTGTGTGGACTATAACGCACAGTCATAACGTTTGTGTGTTGAGACCCACCAGGTGCTGCAGCTCAGTCGTCTGGGAGACAGCATTGCCATTGACAATGACCTTTGACCCTTCCAGCGGGGTCAGTGTTACCCGCCGCTGTTCGTTCCTGAAGACAGCGTGACGCTCCTGGATCCTGACACACAAAACACACAAACATAAATGTGTGTGTGTAAAAGCAAAGACACAGAGAAAGACAAGGCATTTCTTCCAGACACTCATATTCATATCATTTTCTTCACATGCTTTTATTTTCTAAAAGGTTCACAGGGCCTGCAGTCCACCCCAGCATGCACTGGGTGAAAGGGACAGCCAATCAGTGACACCACATCCACTGAAAACTCACCCTAAGCCCTTGATAGAGATGGATCTTGTGGAAGAGTCACACAGGCCAATGTCCCATTCACCTGGAACACAGGACAGTGTTAATGAACGCAATAAATCACATTTAACATCTAGCTCCCTCTAAAAGCTGAACTGAACTAGAGAGTGAGACATTCATGTCATTATAAAGCAAGAGATTCAGACAGACGCACCCTCCTGAATGAAAAGCTTGACCACGCCGGACAGCTGAGCGTCCTCGTTGATGTTCAGGATGTAGGGATGCATCTGCATCATCCTCCTCTCCTGACAGCAAGACACACAGAGAAGTCACCAGGATGCATTTATACACTAAACCGTCACCATTATGTCCGTGTGTGTGTGTGTGTGTGTGTGTGTACCTGTGTGATGTTGGCGTACTGTTGCTCCCAGTCCTTCAGCGCCTCCTGCAGGTGTTGTTCCCACAGAGTCTGAATGGCTCTAATCTGGAGCTCATTGTGGGTCAGCAGCTGCCGAAGCTCCTCTGAACACACACACACACACACACACACACACACACACACACTGACATATCCTACCTCCACCTGCTGAACTCTCCTCTACACTAAAAGTGAGTCTTACTGGTCTCATCGTTGGCTCTGCGTCCCTCCTGACCCAGCCGGCTCAGTCGCTGCAGCAGTCTGGCGTTCTCGGCCTTCAGCTCTTTGACCAGACGCTCAGTGGGGCTCTCGTTCACCACTGCTCGGTTCTGGATACGCTTTGCCCTAAAGAGGTGAGGCAAGTAGGGACACAGTGAGTGGGAGGTGTGGATGAGTGGAGAACATGAGTGACAAGCCAAGGAGATAGAAAAGACAGGGGAAAGAGAAGGAGGCACAAAAATGACAATGAGCTATTGGCTTAGAGTTTGAGTGTTTTTTTCTTATGTTGTCCACCTGACAATAAATGGTTTGTTGTACCTCTCAGCATAGCGCAGGGTTGAGAGAGACTCCTCATAGCAGATATCAGCAGGGCTCAGCGTGGCAATCTTTAAAATGTCAATGTCAAAAAAAAAGAAACAACATCATGATCTGTGTATTTACAGTGTGTGAACACAATGCAACATCAGCGCCTGTAAGCACTATTGTCTGTTACCATAACAGTGCGACTGTTGCCTCCCAGTGCAGACTGCAGCAGCTTGGTGAGGACTGAGTCTCTGTAGGGTATATGGACAACCTTCTTCCCCACCGCCACATCAGCGAGGGCGCTTAAGAAGAGGAGAGTGGTGTGAACAATACTTATAAACCAAACTGAATGAAAAGTGAACACCAGGCACATACCTGATAACATTGCCGAGGGTGGTGAGGCTCAGGTTGATGGCTGTGCCCTCTTTGAGTCTGTCAGCCTCCGACCCCGACGACCTCTGACGCTCACTGCCGGCCAGGTCCACCAGGTTAATGTTGGACTGCTTTGTGATGCTCTCTTTGGAAAAGATCTGACAGGAAGTCACAGTAATGTCAACAACAAATGCTTGAAGGGACCTGAGGATGGTATCCTGACAGAGAAAACCTGTGTGAATATTATCTGCAGTGATTTCACCTGTTTTAGCTGGAGGATGATGAGCATGTGGGAGCGACTGCTGTTGGCGTTCATGTGAGTGGCAGCGGTGGTTCGAGTCCTTGTTCCCTGTTCCATCAGCTGCTCCACCTGCATTTAAAGATTCACACTTTAACATGATTCCTCCAAACGCAACACAGAAACACGTACACAGGATGCAGAGGGATATCTGAAATATATCTAAAAATCCCTTGTAGCTATTATTTCTTTTCGTAATAGCTCTTATACAGAAGAGCTGAGAGGTCAGAAAAAAGTATTCTGTTGTTCAATTTTAAATTTTTCTACTTTGAAAAAAAAAAGTTTGGCAGGTGAAAAATGAAAAAAAAAACTGGTAAGACAATTTTGTTTTCATTTGGGAAATTTTTGGCAGGTAAAAGATGTTTTTCTTCATTTGTGCTATACTCATTTTGGCCACAGGAGGCTGAAGTGCATGACCACCCCATGTTCTACATACTGTAGGACTAAAAGCATTTATGTTTTCTTCCAGGTGAGTTTCAATTTATCCTCCTTGCACAAACAATTTAATTAAATAAATGAATATTTATATAAAAATGATCCAGCCAACACTGTTTTCACTGATGGAAAAAAAACATTGAAAAATTGAAAATGCATTATTTTTCTCTTATATAATAATTCCATGATTAATAAAAAACACTCAGGCCTTCACCAGTACATTTCTTAAGCTTAATTCACAGTTTTTTGGTAATTTTAGGTAAAGCAAATTAATCTTATACCAGTGGAGACTCCGTCACTGTCTCACAGAGTTTGTAGCAGCATGTAGAGACGTTTCTCTCTGTACATACTCTCCATCTCCTCCGTCTCTTTACCTGTGGTGCGTTTTCACACGGGACTGTTCGGAGGCCCTCCACATAGAAGCCTCTCTGCTGCTCCTCTCTGACTCTGAGCCCCCCCGGAGTACGAGACCCCCGAGACAGCAGGTCAACCACCTGGACAGAGAGGAGAGAGGCGGAGTAGAAGAAGGTGAAACAGAAAAAGAACAACCGAATAGAAAAAAAGACAGTAGCTGCTTTTCTCTTCTGTTACCTGCTCATTGTAGATTTCCAACATACTGAAAAAGACCTGTGTAGACATGAAGAACAAAGACATTCAGAGGTTTCACACCTATTCATGCGACTGGATAATGCCGCCACACTCTTCACCTGACACTGTCTGGTCTCCTGGTGTTCTCTGATGGCCTGAAACAGTCGCTCACAGAGTTTAGGAACCAGGCCTTTGTTGGGCCCGTATCCCACCATCGAGTAACTCTTCCCTGAGCCGGTCTGCCCGTAGGCCAACAGTGTGGCATTGTAGCCCTGCAGACATCAGGTCAGGACATTCACCTACAACCTTAAAATTGAACTCCTTGACTGCAAGGACACTGATCTTTGTGATATAATGAGGATGAAACTCCAGATGAATATGATGATTAATACCTGCAGAGCATTCTCCAGTATTCCCTCTCCCAGGTCCTGGAACACACTGTCCTGTGGAGAGATGATAGGTTGTGAGCTTTGTAACTCAGTACTGCCCTCATGTCTGTCTAGATTGATCTCCTCCTATGAATTCTGCATGTAACACATAGGGTTCACAATGTTCTGTTGGACCTAATGAAATCTTTGGCCTTTGACCTGGTCAGCGTATCGTCCCCCGAGCTCTTCAGGCACGAAAAGGCCGCAGCGGTCTTGTGTAAAGCCGTTGTGGGACCAGTAGGCGTAGTCGAAGCAGAATGAGCGGCGGTTCTGGGAGTCTCGTGGGTCCTGGATGGTGATGGAGCTCGACACCATGGAGACAATACAGCGGCTGCCTGCATCCCTCTCTCGCTGGATCGAGGACGGAGATAACGAGGATGAGAAGAGGAAAAAAAGAGAAAAGGCTACAGGAGGACTGAAGTTTTCATAATCGCATTCATTAAAGTAAAATGAGAGGAAGTGAAAGTCAGACTGTTTAATTCCTCTTAAGAAGCACAGAGAGATTGACAGGATCTTTCAACAATAGTGTACAATAAACAACTAAGAGTCTAATTTAGTGAAAACAGAGGTGAGACTTTTACTAATTTTATGTTTTATACTGGTGGGTAGTTTATAATACATCATCATTTATTAGTTATTTTGAATTAATGATCCAAATCTGTAGAGTAACTAGTAAATAATGTCAAATGTAGTGGGGTAAAAAATACAATATTTGCTTCTCAGACACTGAGATAGAAGTATTAAGTAGCATAAAATGGAAATACTCTACAAGTACAAGAACCTCCAAAGTAAATTTACTTAGTTACATCCTGCCACTGCAGAAAAGACTTAAAAATGTGTATAAGGTCAATCATCCTGTGTTTGTTTGATCACACATCTGTGAATAAACTGGTAGAGATCCATCCTGCCCTGTTCAACTCTGTAGACTGAGTGTTAATAGAATATGAACTAGATTTAAGGAAAAGAGATTAAAATTCAGAGGAATAACATTTACAATATTAATAAGTTAATAGTATTTCCATAACTGAATAAACAAGATGTCCTCAGATGGTAACAAGGTCCCCAGAATGCTGCCTGATGCTAGGAAGGTGGCTACTTCAAATGGTTCAGTAAAAGAGTATGAAATTGTTAAGTCATTTGAGGACAGTTTTTTTATTCAGTTTATTTAGTCGTTTTGGGGAAGAAATTTTAATCCGAAGAGAAAAATCACTTGTTGATTTTCACGACTAAATAAGCGTAATAAACCAAATAGACAAACTGTCCTCAAGGAAAACACAGGAACCATTGCAGGAGCAGTCTAAATAGCCACCAAGCTTTACACAACGTACGGGGACCTTATTCCCCTCTCAGGACATCTTGTTTTTTCAGTTATAAAAATATTGTATATACAATAAATATTTCAGTTTGTATTATTAATGTATTAATATTGTAAATGTGAATTTGAATTTCTTTTCAAAAACTACACAGTGCACCTTTAAGTGTTACAGGTTTCGTCAAGTCAAAGCATTCTCTGCCATCATTTTACATTTGAAACGGTTTGACTCAGTCCATGAATATAAAGTATATAGCAGCAAATTGAATATAGTACATTATAATAGAAGAACATCAAACAAATAGATAACAGAGAGCTGGAGTAAAAAAACCAAATGAAATGGATGATCTTGATTCACTGACCTTGTTGAATGGTCGGACTCTGACGGCCACTTTGACACAGTCCTTGCTGTGCATGTCTGAGGCTTTAGCCCTCATGGTGCAGCAGGCAGGCATCAGCACTGTCAGACTGTCAGGCTGAGTGATCGGCTCCCTCACAGAGAACAACACAGGACCGTGTCGTGTTACACGCTGACATGGACACAATCAGGTCAGTGTGATGGGGACTATGGCGTCCATGAGTGTTCGAAAAGGCCTCACGAGGTTTTATAAGATGATGGAAAAAACATTGTTTACTGCTAAAGGGTGGAGGAGATCCTAAACATGCAAGTCCAAACTAAAACAGAGACATGAACATGTACTAGACTCTGACATAGGCCAAACTTTCATATTATCTTGTAGCATGCAGTTATGTATAAAAAGTTGCTATTAAAAGTATTTAAACTGGAAAAATGTGCTTTTAATTTGCTTTTCCCCATCCTGGTGTTTTGTTTGTGAAGTGGAGCAGTTGAAATAAGTCGGTTTTACTTTCACCTCGTCTACCACCATGAATTATAGAAGAGACAGAGCCCTGGGAAACATGAGCCAAGTTTAAAAAGAAAAGGATGGTTACACGTTTACAACTACATTTATGTCAACATTTCAGTCACAACAGCTACATTTCAGATATTAACCGTAACCTAACATTTTCAAACCGGGGCTGATAAAGTAAGATGAACGTCTGGTATCTAATACACCAACAGGATGAGGTCTCAGCTATGTGTGAAGGATAATTAGAGGCGTGTAGCTCCTGTCAGTGGTCCACTGAACACCTGAGACAGACTGAAAGAAAAATCGCTTTGTGGTCCAGTCATCAGTCAACCTCTCAAACTAACAAACGCATGCACTTAAAAGTAAAGTGAGACACCAGACAGAGAGAAGTATTCAAGCTTTACCATATTTATCAAAGAGCAGTCATCAAAAATAAGACATTCTACATACATTCATCAGAAAATAGCCTATATGTCAGATGGTGGTTGCCATAAATTTAATTAAACAAGCCTATTAACATTTCCCAAAACAGTTTTTAACAACTCCGAACCGCTGTGCAAGTTTTTTTTTTTGTTTCTTTCACACACACAACATCCCCATGACGTACAAAAAACAGTCCAAATCTGATGGCGATAGTGTACAAGTCTGTGCCTCTTTCACACAGAAACCCCCCAGATTGACTAAGATTTTAAGACTATGGCATAGGCAGTCTGATTAGATGATCAAATGCATTCCAGACACACTTAAAACTTCAAATGAACATAATTCTTTAGGATTTATTTATTAACTTTATTTGGAACATAGCAAAAGACTATATACAAATTTATCAGTAGAAATCTCATCTCCACTGGGTTGGTTGCTCTTCTTCTTAAATAGAAAAAACAGCAGGCCTCGAAATCTTAAAAGTAAACAACAGAAAGAAAAAAAAAAAAACAACCTTAAAAGAATATGTAAATAAAACCTCTTTATCAGAGGCAGGTTCAGTTCACTCGCTCTGGTTTTATTAACGGGACCTTCTAAAAGCCCACATCGATTGCTTTCCCTTGTGCCATTCTGTGCCCGGAGAGGGAAGAGGGTTACGAGGAGCGTCGCAAAATGTCCAACACAAAATGGCCACAGACACAATATGAAGAGAAGTCGAGTTAATACGAGCGGGACGTGTAAACTCTAAAAATATAGTCCTCTCTCACACTGCTGTCAGTCAGTGTGTGTGTTTTGTCCCGAAAATATACTTTCATGCCTACATTGCTTTTATTTCATTGTCGACATACAAACCGCAGCACTGTGAGGCGTTTGAGGAAATAGAACCATCGTGAGCTTAGACAGACGCTTTTCATTTGCAGCTCCTGAACAAGTCGGTTCAAATCTTCTGGTGGCTGTCTGAGGTTCACCGGTTAAAACCACCGCCAACCTTCCTTAGAGTTTCTTCCTCCGTGTGACAGGTTTTGGAAAAGCGGCGTCCAATATGCGTTTGCGTCGAAGGTTACTGCTCGAGGTCGGGGCCTCTGCACCCTTTATCCTCTTCAGGGCTCGTGGGACCGGATCAGCTGGACTGGGCACGGGTGAGAGCACGGCCACCTCTGCTATGGGAGGTGGCTCTGAAACCGTTTTGGATCTAAAGGAGGAGAAAGAAAAAAAATCTGAGCAGGGAGCCATTTACATTTTTTATTTTCCAAAAGCTAAGCATTTCCTTGTCTTATCATCAGTCTGAGGGGTCTATTAGTTATTTTTCTTTGAGAAACAGATTTCTTACTTGGCTGTTCGTTTGCCTGTTTTTCTGGTCTTAGGACCACCTGCTGCTTTCTCCACTTCCACATGATCTTCTTCTGAAGCAATATCATCCTGGAAAAAAAGGGAAAGATTAAAAAAGGGAAATGCTTTTTAAAAGATCTATTGTTCATTATTGCTCTTGCAAAACTAAGGTGATTAATTCTGATTTTCAAATTCAGACATAATCCTCGAGACATTTCAGAGCAGTGATGAGGCTCTTTGTGTAAAACATCCTGTCCAGAGGCTCGCAGAACACAGCTACATGACACTGAACAATGTTGTCAAAATTAGTATTAATCTAAAATTAAAGCTTTTGTTCATCTTTTCATTTTGAGGAGGAATCAAAACCAACTATCTGCTTTGTGTAAGGCTAACGAGCTGATTACATGTTTGAAGAACGGACTAATTTGTTCAGGTTGAAAACACACCCCAACAGTGTGGAGCACGTGTAAAAGCACTTACATGAGGAGCAACAGAGACGTCTTTGACGACTCTTCTCCTGCTGCGAGTGACGGGCGCTGCGGACTCTTCACTCGGTCCAGGAGACTCTCCTCTGTTAGCTGGCACACAGACACAACACAGGGGTAAAAGAAATCCTAACATGGATAATAACTGGAAGGACAGACATGCAGGGAAACAACACACAGCTCACCTCTTGTTCTTCTCCGTGAGGGGGAGTAGATGAATGAATGCTCCCCTGAAACTGACTCGTCCTCTTCAGGTTCGGGGCCTGGGACGTCTTTAACAGGAAGTAGCGAGGGCACATGCTCCACTGAGGATTTTGTACTCCTCTTGCTGGTTCTTACCATCTTGGTGACGACTACACCGCCTGTATAAGAAAGAGTTTAATTTATGTCCATAAATACAAACATCTTTACATGTTAAAACTGACGCCATGTTTCCATATATCAAGCCAATTTGAAGCAAAGTTGAAAAATCGCAAAAAAGAAAATTTGAACAAGCTTTCACAATTTATAGGGTTCATTAACACGCTGCCACCCTATGATCAGTCTGTACACAGCCTCATACATACCTTCCTGCTTCTCTTCTTCATCCTTGAGTCTCTTGATGAGGGCGTCTGCGACAGGGGTTTCAGAATCCACCTCCAACGGTGAGTCCAGCAGAGGAAGGTCTTCCTCTGGGCGATCCCAGAGTTTCCTTGTAGTGCGTTGAAGGGAGTTCACTTCACTGCCTTGTGTATTTTCGGCAACAGTCTCCCCTCTCGTCTTCCTGACGCTCTGAGGAAGTGATATGGGAACCAGTTTTACCTGCGAGTGTTAAATGTAAATGATAAATGATCAACAATGGATGGATTGGGTTTATTAAAATGGGTGAAACAGAAAATGATATTATAAGGGAAAACATTTAGTGAAAGTTGTGGCAAACATAAAAAAGAAAAGTCGTAAAAATAGCCAGTCACCATGAGATGATGTGAACAAGATGATATATGAACATTTTTGAATCCTCACCTGTGGATAAACATTTAAGGTATTCCGGTTGGACCGTCGAGTCGTCCTGCCGGGACTGGAAACCTGCTGTTTTCTGTTTTCTTCCTCCTCCAGCAGGGCCGGCTCTGTCTCCAATGCTTCAGTCTTAGTTTTCCTAGAGGTGCGTTTGACAGCGGACGCAGACACCTCCTCCACCACTTCCTTCTCTTCTTTCAGGATCTCTAACGTCGTTGGTGCCACCTTCTCACTGCTGCTCGGTATCTTTCTGCTGGACCTCCGTGGAGTGTTTCCCTGAGTGGTCCTGCGTTGGGCTGGTGTGGGAGTCTTGGCCGGTGTTCGTCGAGAAGACCTTGTATTGATGACCATGTCCTCTTGTCCCTCCTCGATTTCAACCTCCTCACTACCGCTCCTGCTGGACCTTGTTGGAGCGGCCCTCTGGGACGCACGTCGTCTGGCTGGTGAAGAGGCCTTGGAGGTTGATGCAACTGATGTGTCATGATCCATTGCCTCCTCCTGCACCTCCTCTCCTTTAGGAGGCTCTGGTTGAGAATTGCGAGTACTTCTCCGAGGTGTGCTAACTCGGACTTTGATCTCTTTGTTCTGTCTGCTTTTTCTAGGTGTACGACTGGGTGAGGCGGGGACCAGGGTGCTGGTTTCTGCCTCCTCTACTTTCTCATCCACCTGTGGCTCCTCTGCTTCCTCTGTGACAGGAGAGATAAAGGAAACTGTTCTCGCTCTTGTGTTCCTCCGGGTTGGGGTGGAGGGAGCTTTCTTTTTCCTCAGAGAAGAGGGGGGCTCTGGCACAGGTTGTTCCTCTGACTCTGTCTGTTTTTCCTCTTCAACATCTTTCTGTTTTCTCGGTCTTCCCCTCCCTTTCCTTTTTGTTTCTGTCTCCATCTCAATTTCGTCCCTGTTCTCTTCCCCTGTCTCTTCTGAGGCTTTGAGCTCCTGCTGCATCTCCTCCACAACAGCCGCCGTCTGTTTGCTAGAGGCAATCTCTGTGTCAGTATCAACAGGTCCGTTCTCTTCAGGCTCTTCCTGGTCCTCAGCAGGTGTTGGTTTGTCCTCCTCTTCCTCCATCTCCTCCTCAGCAGCATCTTTTTCTGCCGTAGAGTCTTTGCCATCAACAACTACTTCGAGTTCCTCCAGTGGAGTTGGGACAGAGACCAGAAAACCTGCGGATTCCTGATCTTCAGCCACCATCACTAACTCTGCTTCTATCTGATCCTTAGCATCCTCTGCCTCATGGTTTGCCTCGATGTTTTCACTTTGCAGGTCAGCAAGTTCAGACTCTATCTGTCCATCGACTCCATCGAACACGTCCGTCTCCCCTCTCTGCTCCTCTTCAGCAGCTTCTCCAGACAGGACAGGATCCTGATCATCTGTGCCCAATACAATAACCTCGGGTTTTGCCACAAGTTCATCATTAGCCTCCACCGCTGGAGACAGAGTGAGAGGATCAGTGAACTGCACATCATTCTCCATAGGTAGCCTTCCTGCATCTTTATCCCCGTCCTCGTCCATGTCCAGCATCAGAGAGAAGCCGCTGTTTGTTTCAGACTTTGGTCCGTCTGGCTCAATGGTTTGTGGGAACTCACAAAGACCCAGCTGAGAACTGTCCACCAGGCCGTCCTGTCCCTCCATGAGCTCCAGGGGCACCAGGAGAGTCGTAGAGGGCTTGAGCTCCACGTATGATGATCCTTGCTCTTCAATGTCTGCCACCATCCCTTCTTCATCTGCTCCGAGTCTGACCATCACCACCTCACCCTCCATGTCCTCCTCTACCAACTGTAATGGGGCACACACAGGATTATTTTTCAATTAATTGATTAATTGAAAATTATGATCTTACCAAAGCTAACAAGTTGAAATCAGATATTCAGTTTTTTCCAATACAGTGCAAAGAAAAGTGGCACATCCTGACATTAAAGAAGCTGGAATCAGAGAATGTTTGACATTTTTCCTGCATTAATAACGTAATTAATGGATTATTGATCGATTAATCGTTTCAGCTCTACATGCATTACCTTCATCTCTGCACCGGGTGTGATCAGAGAGAACTCTGCAGCCTCCTGCTCTGACAGACTTGGCAGGAAGTGTCCATGATCTACATAGACTGAACTGGGTTGGAGGGGTGGCAGTCTCCCATTACCCTGGACCTCCTCAATGATCTCCACCTCGCTACCAGAGTCCTCCTCCTCTTCCTCCTCCTCTTCTTCTTCTTCATCATCAGACTCCTCCTCCTCATCTTCTTCTTCGTCCTCAGACATGGGACTAGAAAGCTCTTCACTGTCGTTCAAACTCACAACAGCTAATGGATAAGAAAAAAGAAGAAGAAAAGAGATGCGTGTAAGTAATGAGTGAAACAGAACTGTAACAGTGAGCACCGGTGTAAATGTGCATGTGTGTACAATCTTCCTCACAGTGGGAGTCTGTTCCAGTTGGTTCAGAGGACGTGACAGAGGCAGTAGATTTTTGGCTGGTGAACGCTGGGGGAGCTTCTGCAGCTCCCTGCTCCTCCTCCTCCTCCTCAGGGGCCGTCTGCTCCTCTTCAGCAACTGCTGCCTGCTCCTCCACCTCCTCTTCAGCAACTGCTGCCTGCTCCTCCACCTCCTCTTCAGCAGCTGCCATCTGCTCCTCCTCTTCTTCAGCAACAGCAGCAGATTGCTCCTCCTCTTCTTCAGCAGCAGCAGCAGCAGCAGCCTGCTCCTCCTCATCTTCAACAGTAGCAGTAGCCTGCTCCTCCTCCTCTTCAACAGTAGCAGCAGCCTGCTCCTCCTCCTCTTCAAAAGTAGCAGCAGCCTGCTCCCCCTCTTCAACAGCAGCCTGCTCCTCCTCTTCTTCAATGGCAGCAGCAGCAGCCTGCTCCTCCTCCTCTTCAGTAGCAGCTGCCCGCTCCTCCTCCTCTTCAGTAGCAGCAGCCTGCTCCTCCTCCTCTTCAGTAGCAGCAGCCTGCTCCTCCTCCTCTTCAGTAGCAGCAGCCTGCTCCTCCTCCTCTTCAGCAGCAGCCTGCTCTTCCTGTTCGACCTCATCGACTGACTCGCTGGGAGACAGGAGAATAATGATTATTTAACATGTAAAAAACAAAACAATACACAGATCGACAGCTGAAAGTAAACAACACAAACCAAAATCCCATATTTATTGTGACATGCTGTGATGAGAACTATTAACAAAGTCTGAACAGTTGTTTGTTCTACGATCTGATCATTTTCATCTAACTGAAACCATTTAAATAATTCTGCTTCCTTGACCGCAGTCATGTTTTGTTTTTTTCTCAATTTCTCAAAACCTACATAAAATTTCCAAAAGAGCGTCCGGCATTGATAATAAAAAGCCTGTGGTCAAAAGACACTTTGTTGAAAGAAAGACAACGAGAAAACGAATAACATTATTTTGCATTATTTGTATATTTATGTTTCTTAACATATTTAAGTTGTATACCCTCTGAATGGTATCATGGAGTGGGGTGTGTATGTGTGTGTGGGTTTTATAAAAAAATAAATAAAATTTGTTTAAATTTATTTCATCTGTTTGTAAACACATACATACCTGTTAAAGAATATCTGTGTCTGTGATGCATCGTGGATTCCTGAGCGGGTGAGTGGAGGAGAACGATCACCGCCAAACAGATGTTTCTGCACAAACTCCGTCATATCTGTCAGATAACACAGAAAAATTACCTAATGTTAGTATGAAGTCAGCTATTGTAACCTTGGTATGATTGGGTAATATGATGTTTCAACCTACACCGATGACACACCGATAAAAATCATCTACTTTACATTTATACCATTTCCCTGTTGTGTTATTTATATTCAATCACTACAGTCTAATATATGTTCATGATATATTAACTCTTCACAGTGTAAATGCAGCATTTAAAGATGGACCTGTTGATTGTTCCAGCTCCTCCTCTAGTTCACATTTGGGTTCAGAGGCTCCAAACAGTTTCAGCTGCTCAGTGACCTCAGTGGACTCGGTGGCCTCTGACTGGACTTCCTGTCCCACAGCTGTCTCTGGTTGATCCTGATATTCCACTTCAGTGCCAGAGTCCATGCTTTCAGTCACCTGGTTACAAACTAGTCGCATACAAAATGTGTCAGGTGATGTTTGAGAGCATATGTCTTATGTCTTTGTATTTTGGTGCTGTTCAGTACTAACATTTACAACCCACTTAAATAATAAGTCGTCTAAGAGCAAATTCTGCAAATGAATTACCGTGATCGTGACTAGATGTCTCCTCTTCGTCAAGAGTGGCAGCATGTTTGTTACTTGACTCAACATCCTCTTCCTCCTCCTTTTCAGACTGGACTTCTTCCTCGTTTTGAGCCTCCTGTTCAGGACCAGTCTCCATCACGTCCTCAAATGTTTCATCCTCTTGCTCCTCCTCTTCTTCTCGCTCTAACTCCTCTGATGTCAGGAGAGGTGTTTGCTCAGTGGTTGGTGATGGCGTTTCCTCTGGTTCTTCCTTTTCAGCTAGACCTTTCATGTTAATCGTCACTACCTCATCGTTCTCTGCCGCTGCATGTCCCTCCTCTGCTTCCTGCTCTTCTGACAGAGGTGCATCAAAGAACTCCAGAGTGGTGTCTGTTGAACGGATGGACGTATGGCTGGCGTCGAAGCTCAGGCTAAGCCGTGCTTGTGTTGCCTCTGATGGTCGGCTTTCAGCAACGACTTCATGGATGGAGGACGACTTGCCGTCAAAGCATCTCAGCTGTGGCGAGGGAATGCCACCTTCGGGAGGCAGGAACTTTACACTAGGTTGTTCCACTTCCTCCTCTTCCTCTTCTTCCTCCTCAGCAGGCTGAGAGGACCAGGTCTTACGTGTAGCCTTCGACAGTGAAGGGCCTCTGGTCAGCAAGCTGATCTCACTGTCTGCTGCCATCTAGAGAGGAAAGAACATTGGAAGACACATTTTATTATAAAGGCTAAATCAAACCTGCCAACTATACAAAGAGGAAGATAACTGATCTGAAAGAGGTCATGATACAGACCACTGAGCACAAATTAGCAGCTCAGGAGCACTGAGATCTGTTGATATTAGTGGATTATTGCACACTGAACTCCCAAAAAGGAACAAATAAGAACCAAGTAGTAACTACATTTATTTAAAAGGTCCCAGGCTTAAAAAATATCTAATGAGCTGCAACCTTGTAGAGTGCATTTACTGAACCAACGCTTGGTCTTACCCCATTGGTCCATCTGATGCCCTTCTCTGGTTCAGGAGATTCAGCCTCTTCGATGAAGGTGATCCTGCTCTCTTTGCTGCGGAGTGGCGGGGTGATGGAGCGTCCTGGAGAGGCAGACGGGGTGGCGACTGGTGTGGGCCTCAGGCTGCTGCGTAGGATGGACTGAGGGGTGAAGGCTGAGAACACAGGGCCAGAAGCAGCCAAGGCTCGAGCTCGCTGAGACAACAAAAACATAAAATGTGTAAGTAACAAAATACCGAAATAAAACAACTTTTTGGATCATAAATTCCACATTCTGTCTACTCACCTTGACGACCTGCGGTGTTTGAAGCAGACTGAGCTCAGGGGCCTTGCTGGTGCTCTTTGGAGAAACCCAGGAGCTGGGAGGTCTGGGAGGGCTGAGAAGAGGGCGAGGGGTCTGACAGGAAGGCTGAACCACCAAGTCCATCAGCCTGGGTCAAATTGAAGATGAGGAAGGAATACAAAGACTTTAAGGTGCTGTCTCAACACGTGGAACCTATACGAAGATTTATATGCATGGATTTCCAGGTAAAATATCTCCCTCTCCCACACTGATTAAACTGTCTCGTGTCGGAGAAAGTGTTTCCTTTAATGTTCAAACAAATATCTACCTTGACTTTCGTTTGGAGGTCATGGTGATGGGAGTTCCCAGGAACGGGTCAGGAAGGGCCGAGGAGGAGGGCTTGGGGCTCTGAACATCAGCTCTCCTGGGGCTGCTAGAAACAAATTGAAAAAGGTTAGAAATTAATCAAATAAATCAAATCTAAACATTATTATTAAGATTGTTGTTATTTTCTGCTCACCTCCTGGCTGGGGAGGACTGTGGTGTAGCTCCTTTTCCCAACCACACCTCCTCGATCTTGGTCAGGACGTTGTTGATGAAGCCGGCCCTTGACATCACCTTCTCATTGGAAGAGCGCTTGGTGATGGTTGACAGTGGCTGCGGCCGAGAAACTGAAGCAAAATTGGTTTTATAAATATTTGATAAAGTTTTTTTTATAGATTAAATGAAACTGAAATAACAGACACTGTGGTTGCAAGCAACAAAAGGAAAGCAGTGTAGCATAATAGGAAGCCATATTTTGCAACATAGTGAGCAACAGACTTGACTTCTGGCTATGAAAACCAGTTGCCATTTACATAAATCACCTCCTTACCTTCTCTGTGGATGCCGTAGGGATGCTGGTAGGGCTTGGCTCTCTCCATCGCCAGTTTTCTCTGGACTCGGGGCAAAACCTTGCCGTACTGATCCAATATAGAGTTTCTGGTGTTGGATCGTTCTTTAAGCTTTGGGTCTCGCTCATTCTAGCAACACAGAAGACAATGACTGTGGTTTTAAATCAAGTATTCTCACAAATATCACATAATGCATGTCAAAAATAATCGAATAATTAGCGCAATACTTTGTATGTGTAACACATACCACCAGGTTCATTTTGAGGCTGTGGTTGAGTTGCAGGGCAGGAATGTAGTTGGCCTGTTGAAGGTAATGAACCATCAGCAGTTCTCTGTTCTGAAGACCGCCTGTACCCTGGAGAAACTTCTCCAAACATTCCTGAAACATAAACCCAAGAACCACGAGCTTTAGTCATCGACTTTATAATCCAAAAACACAAAGACAATTATTCTACAAGCAGATTACTCAAGGGTTTGGATTTAAAACAAATTTAGAAAGAATTAAAAAACAAACATCATCTCTCTCCTACCTGCTCACTGAGGCCCAGAGGCAGTTTGAGCAGCTCCTTGATGAGGCCCAGCTCCTGGCAGCTCTCATACAGGAAGCCCAGCAGCTCCCCCATGTTGAGGCGATTTGAGTGCTGCCGAAGTAAAGACCACGCCTCTATGAGACACCTGCAAGAAGGGCACACCAGCTGGTTAATAAAGGCCATTTTTCTTGTTCACGCTTTACGGTGCAAAACTTCACCATTGCTGTCAAATTCTACATTTCTATTTAAAGTTTCTGCTGATGTTCTTGCAGAGAGTCCACCGAGTCCTCTCTCTCTCTGTTCTCACCTGTTGTGGAGCAGTACAGACAGGCAGAGCTTCGCCTGGGAGGTGGAGGAAATCGGGGGCTTTGTAACGTGAAAGTATCGTAGTGCCACTGAGTGTTGGCCCTGGCACATCAGTGCTTGCAGGACTCGCTCGTGTTGCCACTCAAACTGACACTGAGAGGCAGCTGGGTGCAGGAGCAGCTCGAATGAACTCTGGTCAGGACAAAGAAGAAGGAATGTTTACACTGTAAATGTTGTTAATATACAAATACTGATGTTCAATTTCCCTTTGAATACCTTAGAGCCGTTTTGCCTTGCACAACCACTGTGTATGCAAATTCAGGGGAATGTAAAGTCAGCCAAGTGTGTGTGTGTGTCTGTGTGTGTGTGTGTGTGTGTACCTGGTGATCATGATGGTCCAGCAGCCAGAGGCCTTGTACCAGCTTCACCAGTCCAATAGGGATGGCAAAAGCTGTAGGGAAAGACTCCACTGACGCTCCCTCCTTATTGGGGAAGGAGTACATGACATCGAGCAACAGGTATATCACCTGGGACAACAGGTTAAGGCTCATACAGGCAGTCGCTTTAATTCAGTCCATCATTGGGAGAGATTAGGATTTACAATCACAATAAGAGCATCACAATAAGATTACGACAATGAGATTACGATTGAGGTAATCCATCATTTAAATAACTACACGTCAACAGACAAAAAATCTGTTAACCAAGCAAAGTAACAGCTAAAGAAACAAACACTGAATTCACAAAAAATACTTCATTAAAAAGGATACAATGGCATGTTTGGCAGCTTCGTCAATGCTGTCCAGTAGATAAATGTCCAACAAGGCCTGTGGATCAAAAGGTAAAAAAATCAATTCTGTACACATTGTAAGTGCCACAGGTGCAAACCGATTTGGACATAAATTAGATATCTAATAAACAAAACAAAATAGATTGGAATTAAAAAATAAATAATTAATTAATACTTACATGCAGTGTAGGTGGTGGGTATTGCCCTGTCCCACCCTCGTCCCTTTTCCACAGGTTAGTCAAGCGTTCACCACACTGGCCGACCAAACCGTCAATCATCAGGCAGTCTGCACACCACTTGCCCCTGAGAAGGCAACAGCAGAGTGTCAGAACATCATTAACAAAACATCTTATGGACACAAATATAATCAAGAAATGAAGGTATTGATTAGCTGCACACCATGATTCATAATAAACATAAAATTCAATTGCTTTCAAGTGAACACAACTTACTTAGCCAGCCTGGTGAGCTCCTCTCTGCGTATTGTATAATAGTTGCTGATGACTGAGTGAGTGTAGAAAGGTCTGGAGATCTGGAGAGCGTCATCGTCTGGAGGGGAAAGAGAAAATAAAACTGAATACAGTGACGGTGCAAAGTTTGACAATCCCTATAACAGTTATAGTAATAACAGTTTGTATACTTTCTGTTTAAAGAATCATATTAACTTAAGAAACAGGCTTGAACCAGACACATTTCTGCTCATTTTAATGAATTAAAGATATTAAACATGCCTCCAACTTATTTACTCACTGACTGAGAAACTGTGTTGTTTGAAATTGTGAGTTTTCCTCAGATTATGTTTATTCAGGAAACACTTTACCTGATCCTTCAGGTAGTAGACCGGTCCGACAGAACCACAGCACCACCTGAGCGTACTTGGAAATCAGACTGGACACCAAGTTCTTGTTGATCAGACCCACCAGGCCTACACAATGGAAAACATGAGCAGAACCTATCAATAACTATAAATGATCCAACACGTGCACAGTGACAACACATCAGAGCTAAAAGTGGACCAAACTATGAAGATGTGAGGTGCGAGAACGGCAGGAGTGTTTCATTACAGTTTAGCACAAATGTGAATTAAAACTGGCTGAACCAGTTTCCACTTTCATCACAGGGAAATATAACACTTGTGACTGTATCTGTGTGGATGTGGCACCTTTCTGTGTGAGCTCCTGAGCTTCGCTGAGCAGACAGTGGAAGATGGTACCGAGGTTACTGAGCAGTCTCTGGCTGTGCTGCAGCAGCTGCATCGTCTGAGGGTCAGTGAAGTTGGAGGAGCTGTCAAACAGCGGTGCACCTGGGGAACGAACACACACAGGAGATAAATATAAACATAAACATATAAAGTGAAACGAACTTGCAAACAGTATAGAAATGTGAGAAAAAAGGGAAGGAATTCATATCACTTTACTTTTTTCAATATCAGTAAGGTCGACATTCTGTTCATGGTGAGGTTAAAAACAAAAACACTGTCCTGAAAGTCTGAGCTGTCGTCACCATGAAGGGTTAATTTACCTTACAAACAGTTTATGCAAACAGATATGATCTAGCCTGATTTTAATCTCTGGCATGTCAAAACAATATTCTTATAATTCAAAATGTCTCTCGTTTAAAAATAAAAACCATTTAAAAACATACAGATGCCATCCAGTTCCTCCTTGGTCTGGACCACTTTGTTCCAGGCCCAGTCCAGGATGTAGCGCAGGTTCAGTGCAGAACCAGGCTGTTCTGTTGAGGACACACAGAAATGCAAGCGTTAAGAGCTGACTGTAGGGCTGCTGGCTGCAGCATGCTTGTTGATGGGCTTAGGGAAAGCTCTTAAATACTATTTTTATGTCTATGAGATGTAACACTGAACATCTTCACCACATACTTACTGAAATAGAGGCAATGGGTTTTGCCGAGCAGTTTGAGAAACAATCTAAGAGTTTTCTACCATATGACTCACCTTCTGCAGTCCACTGCTTGATACAGCCAGTGATCAGTCCCAAGGAGCTGGTCTCCACCGCTGTAGACAAGATGGCATCCAGCTGCTCCTCCTAATGACATTGAGTCACATGTACAGATTACTATGAAAGCTTCTGAACAAATATCTTATTTTATTCGGTTTGTTCTTTTGTATCACATGAAAGATTTTCATTAATTTGAGCTAAAAGAGGAAGTAGCCTTTTTTTTTTTTTTTCAGACTTATTATTCTGTGTAAGTGTGTGTACCTGAGAGAGGCTGGAGGCCTGGGTGTCAGCCAGGCGAGATGAGAGCAGGCCGGACATGAGACAGCGGGAGTAGCTGGTGGAGATGATGTCACTGGAACAAGGAGCAGCTTTCTTCAAAAAGCTCAGGGTCTGATGTTAATGACAATGTGAGGTGTTGTTGTAAAAGAAGCCAACGTTGCATTCATATCATCTTCACACATTTAAATAATATCTGTATAAATAAAAAGTATTACATATTGTATAATCTCAGCTATAAGCATAATATCATCTAATCTAAGTCACAATTTCTCTTCCTACAATCGACATTTGGATTTGATGCTATTAAATTAACGATTGTTAAATTATTCTTATTAAAATAATGAGGGGAAAGTTTGTCTGACAGGAAAATGAACAGAAACTTGCCTCTTTCTGATACCCAGAGCAGGTTAAGTGCACAATTCCAGAATTGAGCAGGCAGGTAGCATCTGTAACATGAAAGGGAGAAAAGAAAAAAAAAAAAAGTCCATCAACCTCATTAGTAAAATTAGATTTCAACAACAAGCCTGGGCATGTCTGCACACCCAATTCCTGAGCAAACAGGCAACAGTAATACACAGGTAATAGTTACATCAACCTGGGAGATGATTTAATATCACATTTTTTATCAACTCTTCATTTAATCTCATAGTGAGGTTGTTTTACACCTACCAAAGTTATATGTGGTGGGGTTAAAGTACTGTTCTGGTGGGGGGCAGGTGAAGGGCAGGCCTCTGCTCAGGCTGCGGTCGTGCACCACCGCATCCATGAGGACGTGTGAAGACACCATCTTCACGACAGGGTCCAGAGACCAAACAGCCAGGTAGGGGCAGTTCTGCAGAGACTCCCCCGTTCTGACAACACACGGGTGCAAGGGAAGCGCAGAGTTACATTAGAGAAAGCAATCATTACAGTAACTCCAGGAAAACTGGAGGATGCAATGAGTAACCTATTACATGCACCACTGCTGTTACAGGAAACAACATCACCAACTGTTGGTGTGTTCCTGTTTTGTGCCATTGTTTTGTTTGTTTTTAGTTTGAAATGGTTTTATCACTACTACTCTACTTTCTGTAATATCTGCTGTACCTTAAAGAGTCTGGCATTTGTGCGTGGTACCAACGGTTGATGTCAAAAACCCCGATGTAGGTAGATGGATTTCCCTGACCATAAGCCTTCACTTGCCAGCTGAAGATAGACACGCTGGTGTCTGGAGATGCAACTGAAAATGAGAAGAGGTGTGGGTGAATCGATTAAGTAAATAAAAGGCAGGTTAGAAGATTTTTAATCACAATAAACAATAGTATAGCCGTTTAAAGATTGTATTTTTCTACCATTAAAACACTGGCAATGTCAAACATTCCTGGAAATGCTGAAAATCTGCATGAATTAGATCCCTACATACTGCCATCTTTCACAGATAGTCTCAGGGGAAGCAGGCTCACCTTCGTTCATGCTGTCATCCCTGTCAGGATGGGGTCTGAACTTCTCGATGGTCTGGCAGCTCAGCAGGCGTGTGTTGGTGGCCTGGGCCCTGAGAGGAAAAGCTGAGCCCCCTAACTCCTGACTGTAACGCTCCTCACAGTACTCCAGACCCTGAGTGACAGAAATTTAAAAAAGGTATGGTAATGAGCCAGGGAGGTGCACAGTAGATTTGATGGGACTGAAGAACTGAAGTGACTAGAGAGTTAATGTTAGTGTACATGCATGTATGCAAACCTCATAGAGGATCTTCCCAGAAGCTAAACACTTCCTTTCACTGAAGGCCAGCTGAAGCAGGCGGAGGCTGACCATATCTCCCTCGCTGCGTGGGAGTGAAAGTAAAAATAAGAGCTTGGAACAACAACACAAACAAAACAACAAACATTTTGTCTGGATGGAGCACTTGTTATATGTGAGACTTACAGGTCCTGAGAAGACTGGACAGCCCAGAGGTAGCAACAGTTCCTGGGGTCATTTTCTGGCTCCTGGAAGGTGAAGGCATGCACAGGCACCCTGCCGCCTTCTAACTGGGAGTGGTATCTACGTATGACAAATCAAACAAAAATGTAAATGCCTACAGAGACATACATGAACAACTTATACCCATCATAGCATAAGATTACATTTTATTAGCTGCTTATGAGTTCAAAAGGACGGACTCTTGTAATTACTTTCTATACTTATTTTGCTGTATTTCCAACCCCCATTTATATTTATAATAAAAGTACAACTCACTCCTTCTTCAGAGCTTTCATGTTCCACAGCTGTAAGTATCCATCAGAAAATCCCACCGCCAGCTGGTTGGTCCTGGAGATGTACTGCAGAGCTGTGACTCCAACTCCGCTGGGCCCATTTAGCTGGAGACAAAGATGTCTGCCCTGTCTGGTGCTGACTTCTCTAAGCCTGGGGATTTCTGTGGGAGATTTAGTGACTACCTGCAGGTCTGGGAACAGAAAGTGAAAACAAAAGGATGGTTTTAGATAGAGAAACAAAAGACATTGGGTGTGCAACTTATTGTTTAGAGAAGAGAAGTTTGTAAGGAACAAGGACATGAAAATAGTCATTCAAACACATATCAACCCAACGCTTGCTAACCTGAAGCCTCCAGTTCACTTTGGCTGCATGACAGGTCGTCGAGACAGAGGTCCACAAGCAAAACGTGACCGAGGTCTGTTACTACTGCCGCAATGCCGAAGAACCAACGCAGACTCTGGTGAAGATGCTGGGTCGAAGTGCTCGCTCCGCCATAACTCACTAACGGCTCAATGGCTGTAATCTAGACAACAAGAGAGAAGAAGGGGAAAAAGAGGAGACATACAAAGTTCAGGTTGTGGTTGATAAAAGCAGCTGTTTTTCTCTATTGTAGGATGCAAAAATTGAAAAATCATATCATAAGCATCTCTATTCTAAAATGCCGACTCACCCTGCCTGGTATAACCACAGCTTTGACCACCCGTGAAAGTCCCAAGTCATAAAGACACAACACGCTGCCCTCGGCCTCCTCCAAGCCAACCAGCAATCCAGACCTAATGAAATAAAAAATTAAATATTTCCTCAACGCCATCTTTCATCTACAAACGAAAAGTCTTTTTCTCTAACTAAACGTAAAAGCATGCAGTTCTGACTGTCTCCTCATCAGTCTTTGATGTCAACAACTGAGTGAAATATAGCTCTGACCGTTTGAGCCAGCTGAAGTCCCTGGCAGCGAGGACACTGGGCGGGTGCTCGCCTCCACCACTGAAGCAGTACGCAGACAGCCGTTCTCCCGTCAATGCATGGACAACCTCCAGATGGGGGCCGCAGGCCAGCCAGGCCAGCCCGCTGCGGCCTGCGCACACACAATCAACAAAAAGAAAGGTTAAGGGGTTTTAAGATGGAGATGGAGGATTATAACCAAGCTGAGTGCCGTATCTAAGAATTAAACAGCTCATGAAATAGCAAGTGACTGTAGGTGATTATTACTATTAGTTGTTATAAAATTGATTGTGTGTGTTTCCCACCTGTGTTAGACATACCTCAATGTACAATAACACAATGTTTATAATATAACTGTATTTGCCTTGTTCATTCAGGAAATAGACATTTTTACATTTTTGGATTTATTATTGCGACTAAGGGTAGAGTGAAGAAAATAAATCAATGTATAAATCCTTGATGGGTAAAAATAAGCTTACCAACAGTGAACTTCCCATGGAGCACAGAGTCCAGGGTGATCTCATCCTCCCCCAGAGCATCTATAGTCACTCCTGGGAAAGGCAGCAGGCTGCTGGTGACTTGGGCAGTCAGGTCATGCATTGTTCACTGTATAAACAGCAATACAGGACACAAAGTCAGCGGGTTAGAAACAGCAGTTAGTTGATCTAAGACAAACTAAAACTAGAACCTGCGAACACACTCTTTCTAAACTCCTCCTACTCCATAAATCCACTTCAGGCTTCGTCTGCTCAGCTGGGTTTTACAGTACAAAAGAGGTCTCTCTCTCTTTCAAACACACAGTTGCACCCCCAGTTGTCAGGAAACGTGCCGTCAGCAAACTTGCTGACAACTGGTGCTGCAGCTGGGTTTGCATTTCTAATCAACAGCAACACACATGGCACACTGCAACACATCTGTTTGCAGATGTGACTGCTGATAAAGTGCTGGGGTAAAGCACTGTTCAAAACATTGATCAAAAGCACCCTGGAGTTTTTAAATCCAATCTTCCTGACACACACTGACCATGAATGTTTCAACTTACAGGCTCGGGACAACAAAACTAATCAAACTCAACTGTGCAGAGAAATCAGACGTCATTACTCGTCCGGTTGTACCATGCTGAGTTGTTTTTAACAAGAATTTCGAATAACCTGACCTCATCTCTTAAACTAAAAAAAAAATATCCGTATTCTCTGAAAACACGTTAAAACGTATGTTGAGAATGAATTGTTTGTGTGTTATCCTCTGTTGAGTTCTAACTAATATTATGAAATTATTGCAATTATTGACCCACTTTTGTAAATGTTTATGTTACCCCTCCACCTTCTTACTGCAGTAGTGCCCCAGAAAGATAATGCTATCTCCTGCAGTCTGGGTGTATACAGTGGTGCTTTCAAGGCCAACTCAACCCGAGTGGAAATTGGACCCAACACTGCCCTCTGCGACCACACTGTTAAACACAGCGGATTCAAGTGAACTCCCGCGCAACGAGCCTGTCACTGCGCAGCCACATGCCATGACGTGAGACTAAACATGAAGGCTTATTGTGATAATTACCCACTAAACAAGCCCAATTTATGCACCTAGAGGCGTCGCCACAGTGTTACAGACCCACTGACAGGTGCGAAGATTTCACACAAGCAAATTAGCTTATTCAAATGACAAATCTAGCTTCGCCAAATACATCTAGCGCTCACGTGTGTCAACATTTTCAAAGTTTGTGTGTAACCAGCCATAAAATTAGTAAATAGCCCATCTTGTTAACACCAAGAAATGCTTTAAAGTGTAGCCCTCGGCTGTATGAGACACTATTCAGAAGTCTGAGATGTTTAAAAGTTAGTTAAAAGGGCTGATGCGAGCTCGTTCGTTAGCATCTACAGAGCAAAGATTAGCTCCATCAGCTGCACTCGTTAGCTCTGAGCTAGCTTGACATAATGTAAACAAACCAGCGATCGCGTACTTTGTACAATGTAATGCTCAGTGCGGTTAAACACGGGCCACAGTAAGGACGTATTGAAAATATCCTCATATTAATTGGTGCTGAATAAGGGCTGGAAGCTGCCTCACACACTTTCCTCAGTGCGTTAGCAGGCTACCCAGTTAGCTTGCAAGGTCATGCAGGATTACAGTTTATCCGAGTTCAGCGTTAAAAGTTAAGATAGCTAATCAAGCTATAGTCAAACATAAGCGCTGGAGGTTGACAACAGTTATGTCACGCTGTGTCTGCTCTTTATTAGATGTGTGTTACAACAAACAACTAACTGCGACGCGTATGAACATTTATCCCTAAAGTGAGCTAATTTGATCTAGTTAAAACAAAGTCGGGGTGGCTAGCTAGTCTACACCGAGGTAACGTTACGTTGTTACTTTTGCTAACGCAAGCTACAGCGATTGCTGGCGTTAATGTTAGCAAAGCAGTAACGTTACGTAGCTACGTTAGTTTAACCACGACCCACTTTAGGGCTGACAACCAGGGATAATGTAAGTATTTAACACAGCCAGCATCACACTGTAATCTCTCTCACACCGGCAACGAGCCTTTAACGTTACTTCAATCCTAGAATTTAGCTAGGTCTTGCTTTAGCTTTAGCTGTGATGAAGTCTGGCATTACCAACCTAACTAGCTTGGTAGCTACTGACAACATGATGGCACAATCTTCGTTAGCAGCAAGTGACGTTCCTAATATAAATCTTTTTGAGGATTTATCCAGCACACGCGAGCTTAGTGAGCTAGCCCAGTTAACATTAGCCCTCTCCCAACTAACGCTGGAAAACGTGATGCAATGTGCCGCTAGCTGCTAGTACCAACGTTACACTACCTGTCCGATCGATGTTGACGGCTTTAGCGGAGCCACGAATACGTTGATTTCCTTGACGAATCTCCCGACTCCTTCTCTCCTCTGTCATAATCCGCTCCTTTTCAAAGTACAACTCATGTGTAGAGCCCTCTGGGCGCTTCAACTGACTGACAAGCACGAGATGCTCCCTCTGACTTCAGGCTTCTTCACCTCAGAGCGCCATTTCCACGGTGGGAAATTGCTCCATGCACTTCTTCTTCGCTGGTTTTGGTTGTGGCAGCGAGAACAGCGCGGCGGCGTCGTGCTGCCCCCGCCCGGTTGGGAGTAGTTACTGCCTCAAAGGGGCACTATGAAGTTTTGGAGAAGAAATTCAAACTGAAAATTGTATTAAATACAATATTAATGAGGTTATTATACAAACTCAGAAATAAATACATATTTTTTCCCCCAGAACACTGTTTGCGTGTGCCACAGCTGCTGCTCTTAATGCAACCCCTGGTTTATCTCTATCCTGAACCACAATCAAGATGTTTAGGTGATGTATAGCTCTGTTAGGCATTGTTGCACAATTGTCTCCTGTGTACTTATTTCAGATTCAGATTCGTGTGAAGTAAGCCTGGACTCTGGCTCTTTATTAGGCCATTTTATTTACCTCTGGCCTTTTCTTCTGATAGTTCACATACTCAATGTGTGTTTGCTATATTGTACAAACTCAAGTTCATAATTTTATTCACAAATTAATAGAAAAAGTATAAGTTAAGCAGTCCACTGGTCTAGCGTTGCTCATCATGGACAATTTAAATACAAATTATCAAAATTGATACAGCAAGAACCAGATATATCACTTCTTTATGCATGCATTTTCTTCCTTTTCAAAACATGGTGCCTACATTACCCACAATGCAACTAGAACACTGAGTCAAATCACTGGAGGCAATTTATCAGATTACATACAGCTTCCTCTGGAGCCACAAAAGGCTTTATAGTACCTTTTTTCTCATATGCAGAAGTACTCCCCAACACCTGTAAACACACTTTAATGTGTAAAATTGGTGGCGTTACCCTTTAAATATAATGTAAATAAACATAATCTAACTAGGCTGTCAAGGTGGACTATGTGATGACAGTATCCAACATGCATCAATAGCAGCATTATTATTTTGCACTGAATTGGGAGGAGGAAGTTGTGCAACCGCTGTTGTTGGCCAACTTCTCCTTAAGACTCGTGTTGAATTAAAACCACAACAGTGCAACAACAAGATAATCAGACAAGAACAAATGAAGGGTAGTCCGTGGAGCTTGCGGTACAGAGGTACTGTAGATAAATGGAAGACGCTGCCAAGTAGTCTGGTGATGGCAGCATTTAAGTCCTGAAACAGCAGCAGGATGAAATGCTGTCTCACTGTTGTCAGGCAGCAAAGTGCACATCCAAGATCCAGAACATTTTGAGGTTTCAAATTTGAATTCGACCAACGTTGTTTCAAGAGATAAAGGATCTAGCTCAGGTGGTGGAATTAAAGATTTACCTATAAAAAGAAAAAATAAGATAATACTCAGATGTGTTGACGTTACAATGACTGTCAGCATGTGGTTTCTTCTCACCCCCTCCTCCTCTTTTAGGACTCTGGTTCCTCTTGTGATCTTAGTGGAGCTCTGCAGAGGTCACGTGTCAATTGGCAACGTCAAATAAGGTCAAATGTTGAATGAAAAATAATTACTTCTCTTTTTATGACACTAGACACCTTGAGAAGAAAGCATTTCTGTACAAGATGTCCGACTTTCTGGTCTGATGGGCAGTGATTTCTGCATAAACCAATAGACTGACAACAATTCAGTTTGTCAGAAGGGGGTCCCAGCATCTCACGTTGCCCTGAGGCCCCCTTGTGGTTGTGCTGTTGTGTTCATCCATCACCTGTGGTATGGTGCTGAGATGATGATGCTTTTATTCATCCAAAATGTTTTATGAAATATAAATGTAAAACAAGCACACAAGCAGGAACAGAGTAAAGTCATTTTATTTGACAGCAATAATGCAGTTTAATGAGATTGTCAAGCTTTTGTTAACATTATTAATGTTGTAAAAACCAGCTTTTGTGATTCCAGTATATACAGTGTTTCATGTTCTTTTATGTAAGGCACACATGCTGCAACATTATCTTGAAAAACAAAAACAAAACAACAACAAACATTTAGAAAAGTCAAGTCAGCAGTCAATATAAAAATAGGTTCTGTTTTTACAATACTTTTCATGACTGACGGGGTCAGAATAACACAAGTGCCGTGTTCTTCTGACTCATTTGCCGCTCGATCATCTGATCGAACTCCTGCCGCTCTCTGAAATAAAAAAACAAAACAGTCACTTGTCATATTCAGTATGTAGTGTTATAGTTTCTTGATGTTTAAACTGGCTGATTACTGATTGCACAGTGTGATGTCTGTAGAAAACTGACACCATTGTCTAGTAGATTGGATTCACTATGCTAGTTGGCCTGCCTGCCATTGCGCAACCAAATCAGGAAGAAGCATTGCTCTCCCCAGTTGTTATCCCCAGGTATCGCTGAACTGAAGAAAATGAATCCCGCTGAGGGAGGAGGCAAAGAAGGTGAAAAGGGAGAGTGGTGGACACCGAGGTAAAACGAGAGTGAACGGCTCGATGGAAAGTGCTGGTGTGTCAAAGTTGATAAACGTTTCCCCTTACCAGCAGGACCCATGACAGTTCAAAACCGCCAATTTTCTGCTATATCAGGAAGTAACAAAACCTGCCTACTTATTAATACAGCAGTGTTTTATTCTGCCATGTCATAGTTCTGAGATCAGGGTTTCTAGATCAAATTGGTATAGCTGCGGTTTTTTGCTTTGGACAGGGGAAGAGGGTTTGAGTTGTCTATTTCAGCTTTAAATGCACCAAACTCTTACCTATTACTGATGCTGCGGCCCTTCATGTACCTTTCCTCTGCCTTTTTCACAGAGACATTGTTCACCCCAGCTATGGCGTGGATGATGGCCTGCACAGGAGGACAATAATATTACCACAACTCTACTAATTAAACTGAACTGCATATCATAAAACATACCATATACTGTAACAGAGCGAAATAACACAGGCGAGCCCTGATGAGAGCTTCAGCTCACCTCAGGAAGAAGCACATCCAGGACAAAGGGGACACGCTCCATGGATTTCACTTCAGACAGGCAAGCGGCGGTGACCGTGGTCTTTGCATAGAGCTCGTTCAGGTAACAGTAGACCTGGTCCAACTGCTGGTCATCTTCCAGGTATATGTTGACCACCCGTCTCCGATTGGCACTAAGGAAGGAGCGAAGCCATCTGGACTGCTCCTGCCCACGGATCACAGCCTGTAAGGGGAGTAATAGTGAGAACTGTGGGTTTGTTCGCCGAGGGACAAGTGCTCGTCTTGCATGTTCTCTTTTAGTGCTACATACAACTCCTATTAAAGGATGAAGACTTTCATAGTTTATTGAAGCGTTATTGGGACAGAGTGGTGGTGACCTTGACGCACAGTCAATAAAGTATGTTTCTCCAACAACCTGTGCCATCAACAAGTAGAAATGGTTTATCCTGTCAAATCACATGACACTGACAAATTTACTTCCCATGAACCCTTTTAGTAAAACACCCTAGGGCAAAGCATTTGCTAATCCAAGACATGCAGTAGCTCCATTAGTCCTACCAGAAGGTGTTCTTCCACCATGCGCTGCTTTACGATGAAATGCACCAGCTTCTCATTAGCGCGGTTGTGGGCGGCATGACTCCGATCTGGCAGCAGCCTCTTTGAACTCCTGCTGACCTCCTCCTGCTGTTCACAAAAGCTGTCCTCCTTAAGATCGTCGCATGGCGCCTCCGTCATAGTATCGCTGGCGATGGTTAGTCTCTCGGAGGCTGCCTGCGGGTACGTTCTCCTCACTGGATAGCCTGGAGTAGTTGAAGACCGGCAATAAACGGCATTGTCAGGATCACGTAGGGCTGTAGGTTTTCTGCAGTAGGCTAACAACCGTGGTGCCACGATGATGAATGTTTTACAGTGAAACTTACTCATGTCATGGGCAAAGTACTCGATGAAAGAGCCAGAAAATGAGCCACATGCTACAAAAGACAAAACAGGATTAATACAGATAATAATTCACTGGTATCAGAACGATATTGTTCACACATAACACATGTAATTAACAGTGTGCTTTATCTGTTTTTGTCTGTATAAGCTTCACACAGACAATTCTCACCAATCCGTATTCTGTAGTCTCCTATGAGGTCCAAGGACCAGTCAATGGCAGCATCATACTCTTCTTTGGCTTTACACTAATGGCAAGTATGAGAGACAGATCGTCTGCCACTGTGTCAGGAAAACATCATTACTAGAAAACTGATGAACTTTAGGAGCAGTTCTTACCACCAGTTCATTGCACTCTTCACAGTCAAAAGGCTTCAGGGTTTTCAGAGCCACAGTAAACCTTAAGAACACAAACATACAACTTCTGATGATTTCACAGTGTGCCAGCAATTCACACATCAGAACACAAAGGGCTTTTTACGGCCACATCTAGTTGCACAGTAAGCTGACATAACCTTATTTTGAGACACCTCTGCTGTCAGTACAAGATGTGTGATCCTGCTGAGACTTTGTGGCCTGGGGGCCTCACAACTTATACCACAGTCCTATACACTTGAAGAGGCATGTACCAACAAAACATAGTATTTCCTACCCTTTCTTTTGGTGAATCTTTGGGTCATCGATGAATAAGATGCTGGCTTTTTTCTGCTTGCGGTTCACACTTTTCACCTGCAGAGTAAAATAACGAACAATTGAGACTTTCTGGGTTTGTTTCTTGACTACAGGCCTGATTTTAAGCCACAGAGAATTTATTTAATTTTTATTTTCCCTTTGAAACTAAAGTCACCTATCTCTTATATGAAGTTTGTGTTGTATAGCTATACTTATACTATAGTGTAAATTCAAGGATGTGTTTAACTACTTCAAGCTTCTCAAGTGTAAGACACGGCTGATTTTCTTTATCGAGGCAAAAATCTTATATATTGTTCAAAATAAAAACATTTTTTTAAAGAGAAATCAATGACTTTGCACTCACCAATGCAGGCCAGAATGGATAATTTCTGTACTTGACCCACGCAAACACTCCTTCTGTAATGGACGGGGGCTCTGAAAGACAAACACAATCCACTTACAGTATACAGTGTATACACACAATTCAGTCCATATCTACTCCTTTTGGTGGGGGTTTGCATTCAGTCGCTGTAACGTCCCTTACTTTTGTCCACCTGCATCAAGAAACTTGGTAGCTCCTCATCATCAGCATCACTTCTCCCATCTTCCTCGGGGAGCAAAGTCGGCAGCTGTTCCTCATAGTGACTCAGCTCTATTGATAGACCTGAGGACAGCAAAGACGAATCTTTTGGGGGAGGTTGGGGGTGGGGCGCAGAAACAACAGAATTAAAAACAGATCATTTTTTCTCGCCTACATTATTTAAAATATGAGCTGATCTGAGAGCACCAGTAGCTACCATAGCAAACAAAAGTCCACATGGAGCACAATACTTTTAAGGCAAATAAACCACAAAAATTGGGGTTTGTGCACAATTTGTGAGGGTGATCTCCTACAATGTCTCAGAAAAGTATTGTAGTGACACTGCATGAGACACACTAAGAAGGCACTACCTTGCTCTGCTGCGTCAGCCTTCTCCAATTCAAACCTTGGTCTGGAGCGTTTGAGTGTCTGAGTAGTAGTGTCTCCTGTCTCGGACGTCCGTGTCCTACCACGCCGGCACTTGACTGGTGGACCGTTGGTTTTACTGCAGCTCTGCGTTTTCTCCTTCGTTGCCCTTGTTCTAACTTGTCTTGGTTGTGGAGTATGACGCCTCCCACGTCTGCTTTGAGATTTTGATCTGGAGTGTGGCGTATCTACCTTTGATCTCTACAACATAACAGATATTATGAGGGGTTAAAGAATATCACTGAAATTAACTCAAAATGCATAAACAATTTATATTATCAGTAAAATATACAATCAACACCTCTATCTGAGTTTTAAGTTCAGTGTATTCTAGCTCCACTTGTTTTGCTCCAGGAGGGGACATTGAAATGTTGGACAGCACGTCAGTGGAGGAGCTGTGGACAGGTGTGGAGGTCAGGCAGGCCTCTTGTGTCTGTCCTGTTTGTCTCCTGCCCCGTTTTGGTGTGCTTTGTAAGGAACTCTCCGCAGACTGGCTGACAACAGTAAAATCACATGCTGACACATCATCTGATCCCTCTGTGGCCTGAGAGGAGGCAGCGTCTGAGGTGACTTTCTCTGTCGGCGTCTTCTTAGGTCTCCTTGTTCTTGTTTTCCGAGGTCCACCTGCAAGATCATTAACAGTCATGTTTCCACTGCTTGTCAGATATAGCCGACTCTCAACAACATTCAGAAAGTGAAATGTCAAGATTTCATGCTGGATCACCTTTCATTGTCGCATGAGTTGGTGTAGTCCCCCTCTCTGGAAAAATTCCCTCAAGTTCATCAGATCAGAGGTCTGCCTAAGTATCAAGGTGGGACATTTATCAGGGCTGATGTCCTTCAGTCTCCATGTGACCAGGGCTGTCAGATAGATATAAGGTTTGACAGCTGTGTGGCAGAAGAGAGAGAAAGGGACAGTTAAGGAAATGTTGTTCGAGGAACCTGCAACTCTGGGCCTTATCGAGCTGGAAGTAGTTTCGCTTTAGAGTCAAGCCGTATCATCCTCACACTACATTAATTAATTACATACTTTTTTGACATGCCAAATATAGGACAGCCTGAGGCCATTGAAACGAGATCAAAACAAGCAAGTCTACCTTAACTGGTTCACTATCTCTGTTGTGGTTTTATGCAGATGACTCTACAACACTGTGTGTGTCAAAGATAACACATACACACACATACTGACACCAGTGCAGACAGTACAGTAAGGAAACAGTTTAGCACATGGTTTAAAGACGAGAAAGGTGACGCCATATACGTGCAAACACCGGGCTTAACCACCAAAAAAAACTAAAAACACGTCAGTAGTGCACTTGAACACATCACAATGTTTACTAGGAGAACACGGTGGTTGGACAGAGGCTAGCTTACTGAACTGCTAGCAAACAGGCTGTGACGTGACACAAGCATACAAGAAAACAAAGAAACACGGAAAACAACTACAGTTGTACAAGCACTGAGCAGTGATTGTTGTTTATTTAGTTACATGGCCTAACAAACATAATGTTTACACGCAGTATTTGACAACACTTAGCAACAGCTAATCCTCTGCACTGCCTGCCTGCAGGTAAGGTGACTCACGTTAAAACATTTAATGCAACGCCCAATGTTTTGCACATGCACACCTCCAATGAATGAGAGAAGGGACGAAGTTTGACCTGATATAAAACTCACGCTAATGTTAGCTAAGTTAGCCACTCACCTTAAAACCTTGAATTCAGCTGTTTGTTTTGAGGGTTAGCTGCCAACGACAGTACAGACTAAAGTTATTGCCGCGTATGTACACATTCGCTGCCTGTCAAGGACTGAAAAAAGACCTCGAAAGTGCGACAAAACATGAAATACTAAGCAAACCAACAAGTCGTAGACACCTTCCTGAGAAACAGGGAATGCACTTTGTGTTTGCTGCAACTCGCGGATCAGATCTTCAAGGCTGGTTGCCTTAACGACAGGCAGGCTCGCTACCGCCCCCTACAGCACCGGAGGACGACAGGTCATATTACAAATTCTGGTTAGTTTTCAGTTTTTTTTTAAGTTTTCTTTAGATGTTTCCTGTTCAATTGGCTAAAAAATCACTCTTGAATTGATTTGAACCGAGGCAAAGGATTGAAAGAACACATTTCAAGGAGTCGCAAACTTAAAAATGTGGGAATCACTGGTCTAGGGACCATGAAGCAGGCCTATTCATCTACTGTACTTTTTCAAGTGCCAATGGGCCAGACTTTTACTTTCCCTATGTCTGACCTGTAAAGCTCGGAATTAATTGTGTTGAAACATTGTTTACAGACTTTGTTTATTAGTTTTCACAGTTAATCTGATTATTCAGGCTGATCTGATTATTTCAACCACAGATGGTCTTTTTCCAGTAAAGAGGTGAACGTACAAATCATCATCTCCTCACATTTACACCAGGACAATCTTCCCAGTTTCTCATCTCATCTCATCTCATCTCATCTCATTTTCTTTCCGCTATTTCCCTATTGGGGTCGCGGGGTGTTGCCGCTTTTATCCCCCCTTTTGGGGGGTTGCGGGGCTACTGGGGCCAAATCCAGCTCTCACCGGGCAAAGGCCAGGGTACACCCCTGGATGAGTCGCCAGTTCATCCAGGGCCATCTTCCCAGTTTGTAACTTTTAATTGTGAACAAATGATTACATTATTGTTATATTCTGTCAGGTTAAAATATTGTTTGTGTGTTGCCTCCTATACTATATTGTGATCTGGAAAATCAATGAACACATTTTGTGTGTGTGCGTAATAGACCATGTCTGTTATAGCAAAAAGTAAATATAAAGTGTCAACATGTTACAGAGTTATTAAACTTTGATAAATCCAGAATATTTGTCCCAAGTCGCAGTGTGACCCCCCCACATCTGGTCTGTCCAATCACATGAAGGCAATAAAAAGAGAAATGTCAAACTATTCCTTCAAACTATTCACAGGTCATGTTGAGGGTGGCTCGATCTCTGGCAGAGTTTGGGGTTTGATTCCCACACTTAGGCAACTTAAACTGAATGCATGGTAACATTTTATAATCATTATTAAATGGTAAATTAATAGTTAATACAAACTTTAGTTAATAGTATTTAGACTGTAAACAAACAATGAAATGCTTTATAAACATTTCTTTGGCAATTGTTTATTGTAAAGGTGGAACTGACAATTATGATGCTGTTTTATAAATACTGTGTAGCTCATCTATAAACATTATTTGGATGGTCATTATAAAGTCGCAACTGGTGTTTCTAAACCTTTACAGTTGCTTAATAAATGGTGTATAAAGCATTTAATCATTTGTTAACAGTCAAATAATTATTAACTAAAGTTTATTTAACTTTAAAATACTATTACCACTTTATTACATGAGTACTCAGTACTGATGAGTAAAACTCGGCCTTCGTTTTGATCTCACCTGTGAAGTTTCATGACTGCATCTTACAGGGTTGTGATGCTGTCACGTTAAGAGGACTTGACAAAACAAAACAACATAAAACTAGCTGAGAGGTTAGAGGCCGGGCAGACACTCACAATCAGTCAGCTGCTGCAGGTTATGCAGCTTGTCAGTGTTTTGAAAAAATATGGCACAAACGAGCTTTTCACACTATTATGTTGGTGGTTTAGGAGTTATAAGGATCCACTGAGCACATCCAGTAACAGTGGAGTTAATATGAATAAGTATAAGCCCACTTTTTTGCAACTGCTGTACTGAAGTAATGTTGATGTATGTATGCCTTGACGTTTTGGGCAAGACGCCCTTCTTCAGCGTGTGTTCTGGCAAAGTCACAGTCAGACTACACAGGTGTGCTAATTATAGGTTGCACAACAGGTATATCCCAATAGGGGGAGCTGTATCCTTTCCAAGGAGAGCACACACACACAGGGTCTCATACAAACACAATCTCACAACAAAATAGCACATATTCATCTCACAAGGAACAAGCAAATGAAATCTCCTCATTCACTCCCTTTCTAAGTGTCGAGGAGGTCCATCCAATACGCTTCTCTCTGGAGGAGGATTGTGTCCCTGTTACCACCTCACTGCCTCAATGCCCATATAACGTAGTCCACTCAAACTGTGGTTATGACTGTTAAAGTGCCTAGCCACAGATGATTTAACACAATCCAACTTGCTCTTCATACACTCAGCTGTTGGGTGTCTGTGTCGCTCACGTAATAACTTTATGGCAACAGTAGAGGGCACTGTGTAACCACTCATAAACTGCTCTCTGTTACAATACAGTGGTTCCTAAAACACTCAAATGGCTCCTCCATTAGCCTATCAGAGGGCATTAATGTTAATGCAGATTGATTGATTGATTTTTGACTCTCAGTCATATACTCTTACCTTTCCCTTCATAACTCTTCAGTATTCAGTTGACATTTGACTGAGATTTTCACTGACAGATGACTGCAGGTCACTTCTCTAAAAGGCCACGTGGGCCAAGAAAAAAGAGGTTACTGCAGGGGCCCATAAATGTGTTTGTCAGAGTAAGTCAAGGATTAAAGCTAGCAAACCGCAGCTTCATGGCGCTGGTCAGTTGCTCCGTTTGTCAACATCCAGGTCCAGTCCCTATCTCAGTTGTAACCAAGCTTCTCTCTGTAACTTGCTGCTTCATCGTCATCTTCATCCATCCATCTCAGGGCTGTTTCTAGCTTTTTGGGGGACCGAAGCAAAATGTTGTTCAGGGCCCCTACTCTGTGATGGGGGGGGATTTCAAACCTTCTAGGACCGTCTCAGGGCATGCATGCTGCTGTGATGACATCAAAGACACTAGCAAAGCAATATAGTTAATTAAATCAGCACAGTAGAAACATCAGAACATCAGATAGTCGGACTGAGATGTTTAGGTATACATCTTTACACTGGATAAAAATGACAACAGAAATAAACAAGTTTGCCGATTTCTCATGTCACCACTACCTGGAAACTGTTGTTGTTACCGCAAAGTGATGGTGATTCATATGCTTTTAAGGCATTTTCAAAAAACACATCTCTGATTCCTCTACGTACCACTAGAGGGAGCTTGTGTACCAGCAGTGATACAAAATACCACAGTTTGAGAATAGACTTCCAGGTAGCTTAAGTCCAGTCAGTGTTTTAGTTATTTGGGTCGGTTAACTGTTCATTTATATTTTCTGTAAATCTCAATTTGTTTATTATGTATTTATTACATTATTTCTTATGTCCAGTTGCTGTTTCTCCTGAAACTCTGATTGGGGAACACTTATTATTACCTCATTATTATTTTGTGGTGACCTGTTAATAGAAAAATTTGATTATAAATATCTAGATATACTGGAATTAATCTAAAATAATCTGTATGTTTGTTTATTTTGATTACACAGAGATCCACAGGTCACCAAAAAGCCTCATCAATTCACAGAGAAATCACCATGAATAACATTCAACTGAGTTAAAAACACAATCACATCTCCCCAACAACATCTCAGATGAATGTTGCCAGCCTCTATCATTAAAAGTCCAGGTTTCTCTCTTCCCCCCTCAGGCAGCAGTGTACCTGCCACTCAGCTGGAACCTCTGGATGTGTATTGGCCTGTGGTCGACGAGGGGCAGGGTTGGCCCCGCCCTCCTCCAGATGTGCGCCTCTGTGCGGTCTCTCCAGTCCGCTGCTGGCTTCAGCAGAGTGCGGAGCCTCGGGAAGTCAACAGGAGGGCGCAGATAGTCTCACACTTGAAGTACAGGTTAACCTACGAGGACTCTCTGAGCTGCGGCCAGATCCCGCTCGAGCTAATGAGTCGTGACTTTGTCGGTGGCCCGTGAGGCGGGATTTTGCCCCGGAGGCAGGTTTTTTTTTTTGTTTCACCTGGGCAGCCTCAGACGCAGAGCTGATGGGAGAGAGAGGCAGGGCTGAGTGCGATGCCAGTCCGGAGCGCTGCTGAGCAGGGAGCTTCAGACAGGGAGCGGTCTGCTGCCTTCTCACACGACCTGTGTGATTTATCAGTTCGCCTTTTCAGAAGTGGTTCGAGGGTTTTCTCCACAAGGAAAAAGAAAACAAAAAACATCTAGGATTTTTTTTCTTCTTCTTCTTCTTTGGGGCGGTCGGGGTGTCTCTTGGCGATGGATGGGGATGTAACCGGTTTCCACATGCGCTTGGAAGAGGTCGCCTCCAGATTGAGAAGAGAAAACTGCAGGGGCGTTGTGGTTAATTGAAATCGATCCGGTGGTCTCTTTTTTTGAATGTGAAACAGCAGCAGAGGGTCTTTTTCCTCTCCTCTCCTGTCCTCTCCTCTCCTGTCCTGTCCTCACCCCCTCCTCTCACCCCCAACATGACTTCACTGTCGGGGACCAAGGAGAGGTCTGTGAGCAGCCGGAGCAGAAAATATGGGGTAGGTGATTCATCCTAGTAGCCGAGGAGAGGTGGACACCCCTCTGGTACCTTAAAAAACTTACCATCCATTCAGCCATGCATGCACTTCATCTCACACGCCCATTTTCACGAGAAACTGTAGTTTTCTCACCTTTTTTTTCCAGGCAGTGAAACTCACAATAGCCCATTCCAGTAGATGTGTGTCCATGCAGCTGATTGATGTCTTTTTGAAGATCACATTTCACACATCACCGCTCATGGTGTCACAACACTGGTCTGCATTTTCACTGATAGATCTCCCACATCTCTTAATTATCACTAACTGAGGAAATCAGGTGCCACGCTCACACCTCCTACAGCCCTAATGCGCCTTAATTTATAACTCACATTAAACCCACCTTGAGCGTCCCCACCTATCAGCCTTGCTTCTTTATTATAGACCTTGTGAGGGAATACAGCAGCCTCTCCACGCCGGCAGCGCCACATCAGTGGGTCTCTTCTCTCTGACTGGATTCACCCAGCCGCAGAAGATCTAATTTTCAACTCCTTGTGGCTCATTTGATGTTCCCATCCCATGTGGCGGTCTGAATAGAGAAATATAACACAGGTCTCCACAGGGAGTCTGACTTGATCCTGTTTAGATGGTAGTGGTGGCAGCATCTGATATTTTGACTGCCTCAACTTGGGTTGCAACACCATCACAGTCAATGTTTAACATCGCTTCCCGTTTGTGCATTTTAAACTGGCTGTCGACTGTATGATTAGCCTGCAAGTTTCTTTCCAAAGCAAGATTATTCACCTTTTATCAGTCGTGGGCTTGGAGGCTAAATATGGATATTGAATCTGTGAGTTTTTGAACAGGATCATTTGTTTTTTGATTCTCTCTCATGAATAACAGATACATGTTAAGCAGACCCACAAACAAGGGATGATTTGATAAATTCAAAATAGCCAGCGTGCTGAATCTGGCTAGGCGGATGCAAATATCTTGACTTTAATTTACATGATATAAGGCAAGTGCCCTCACCCCCTCCACATTGTTTTGGTCTCATCCAAACCTGTGCAACCTGTTGTGTGCACTGGGCTTCTTTCATGGCACACATTTGACTTGTAAAAGCAGAAAAGCACGGCTGTAATCAGGAATAACCGTTTCAATAACATTAATGTTGGATCCATTCCATAAATGCTTCCCTTTCAGCCACCAGTGAGGCAGCGTGCACGGTAGCAGGGGCCTGGACCTGCAAAGCCTGTGGGGGATCCAGTCATCGTTAATTAATATTAATATTCAGACCTGTGCTTCTCCTGTGATGACATCTCAAAATGTCTGCAGCCAAGAAGGCCCATTAATCAAGCTGTTTTCTTCCACAGGTGCCCGACACTTCCCCGACTAAATCTGCCTCCTTCTTCCCGGACACATGGTACCGGAAGACCTACGAGGAAAACACCCGCTCCAGCACGCGTCCGGCCCCGGAGGGAGCCGGCTCCATGCCGAGCTCCACAGGCACCCCGTCCCCGGGCTCAGGAATCTCCTCGCCAGGCTCTTTCTCTGGATCCCCCGGGACCATCTCTCCGGGGATTGGGACAGAATCGCCCGGTTCTCTAGGTGGCTCCCCAGGTTTTGGGACAGGATCACCAGCCTCAGGCAGCGGAAGTTCCCCTGGTAGTGAAAGAGGGATCTGGTGCGAGAACTGCAACGCTCGGCTGACAGAGCTGAAAAGACAAGCACTGAAACTGCTCATCCCTGGACCTTACTCCAGCAAGGTAAAAACTACACCTTCTGCTTGTATGAATGTGTGTGTGGATCATACTGCATGCATGTTTTTGAGGAACCTGTCACCCAGTGGCGAGCTGGTTATGCTCAGTAGCACAGCCTCCAAAAATAACCTGTTCCTTCATTAACTGTGGCATTTGGACAGTGACACTTATTAACTCGGTTGCTCATGAAAGACTCGGCCTCCAATCATTCCCTTGCTTTCCGTGTTGCCGTGCAGCTAGAGTTATTGTTCTCATAAATCATAAGGATGCAGTAATTTGTGCAGCCCTCGTTCGACCAGCTGTTGAGAAAAGCAGAGAGCAAACAGCCTTTGGGATTTATGATAATTATCATATCTGAAGCTGTTAATCAATTCCTGACACAGTGGTGAAAAAAACAAGATAATAGATGACACAGACAGGACTATGTTGATTTTTGCTTTTCTCCTTTTGAGGGAATTAACATGATGGATTACTGATAGACATTGACTACTTAGAGGAGACATGAATCTGTATAGATTGCTGCCTTTTGTAATTTTCTTTAGCAGGTGATTTCTTTTTCTTGGCGTAATCCATATAATCCATTTTAATTCCATTAGTGCAGTGATTCTCAACAGGCAGATCGAGAGCCCCAGAGTATTGCGATTTGATATATGATACAGTATAAAATCATATACTATACATATTTATCATCGTGTATGTGCATTTTTTGGTGATCAATTTTGTATTTTTGTATAATACAGGAAGTTAGGTTGAGTATAATAGCAAATCATCAGCGGTTATATACATGTATAGCACTTGACATTGGCCATTTTAAAGACGCAATATGTAAGAACTGGCTACCTGTCGAAACTGCACTCCAAACAAATAGGGGGCAGCATATCACCAGAGAAACGGTTTACTGCTGCTAACTGAAGCTGCGGTTTGCGAGATAGCTTAGTTAGCCGTGCAGCTAGCGGCCCGGACTGGAGGCCGTGGAGCACCTGGGCAAATGTTGGTTTTTACACATCTAGCACAAAACCTATACAAGCACATACTCTTGTGTATCCATGTATAATATGATATTCATCAAAAACCTGACAGAAGAGCTCTTATTTGACCCTCCAGTCTTGAGAGTTTCCCCTCCCTCTTTCCCCCCACCCCAAGTATGAGAGCTTTGACATTTAATAGCTCACACATTATGATTTACAAAAGAAACCTTTGCTTATAACAACTAATATTATTTAATCAACAGGAAGGAACATACGACTTTGCACTACCGGGACATTTGCTGTTTGGTGGGTTTCATCCCGGTTGTGTTGTTGCACTTGTGTCAGATTAAAATAAAAGAGCAGTTATGCATATAGAAGGCATAAAAACAAAACAGTGAAAGCCCCCCTGGCCAGGCTTTTGACTCTGCA